>NC_133120.1:122747230-123352666 GCF_033568475.1 Henckelia pumila | reverse complement strand
AGCACAAGCTCTCGCTCGAGCGAGCAAGTTTCTGCCCAAAAAATTAACACACACAGACTTTCTTGCGCAGATCCCTTTCTCCCTTGCGCGTTTGCGCTTATTCCTTGCTTGTTTGCACCTCTTGTTGTTCAAACGCGCTACAACTCTCACCATCAGCGCAACATTCAACCTGCACCGAGCGAAAAATTTGAAAAATTCATATCTTGGGTTCTAGTCGTCGGATTCACCTCAAATTTGGACAGAAGCTTCAAAACATCTTGATTTGATTCTGAAAGATGGAGATCGGATTTGGGCCTCTATAAAATTAAATATGATTTTTCGATCAAGGTTGCTCCGTAATTAACTCTTCAAAAATCCATTTTCCTACAAAATTAACCAGGAGAGTGAAATACACACACATGAACTTAAAACACATAAAAACACATAAAAACAATATTGATGCACAAAAAATATATATAAAAATATCACAAACTATTGCATACAAAATGCACTTATCAACACCCCCATACTTAACTCTTGGTCGCCCTCGAGCAAGACATGCAAAAACAAAATTCAAACAAAAACATAAGTAAGGATGATTCAATAATGTGCACAGCCTCCGAGAAGTTCAATCACAAAACCAAAAACACAGACATGCTCTCAACTTTTCATAATATACTTTCGGTTTAACGTGAACGTGTGTGTGTGTGTGAAATGTCATTCCGGTTTCATGCAACTTAGACCAAATTCGTCTCAAATCTACTTAGCAACCTATGACAAACCAGTGCAAGTTTCACTTTTCAAGTGTCCACTCCTTCCAACTACCTCTAGACATACCCACCTCTCTTGAGATAATGAATTACACACCTCCGGATTTTGCACCCGGTATTGCTTTAGCCCCAATAATTACCCGCTGACTTAGCTATAACTGGCTAGGATACGAAAAATCATTCTATTTTTTTCTTTCTAATCCCCTCGTCTATAGCCCGTATGGAGCATCAATCCCATTTAATCCGCATACTTAGCCTTAAATTTAATTTTTTATAGGATTTTAATCCTTTCAAGGCCCGGATGGAATTGTATACAAAAAAAATTTTTTTAGGTGCGCCCAAGATCATAAGTGTAAACTAGAGCTTCATCAAAATTCATAGAACACAATCAAGATCCACAAACCACCTATTGTCGTGCAATGGTCAAACAGACAGAAACTTCATCAAATCTTTTGCTACAATTCACTGGTCTAACATTAGTGCTTAAAAATATTCACGGTTCAACCTACAGTTTCTCATGTCCAGTCAAGAGCAAAATTTTCAAAAAACCATTTTTTTTTTCTAATAAACTTCATCATCCTTGGCTAGTATGACTCATCCTACTCATAATAATGCAAACAACAACAAAAACAAACTAAATGCAAACGAACACAAAACATGACAGATGCAACACAAACATAACAAACAATGCAATATACTAGTCTACCCCCCCCCCCCACTTATCCAAAGCATTGCCATCAATGCTTCAGAACAATGAACATAATTCATAACAAACACACAAATGCAAAGACGAACAAAAACACAATGAGAACAGAAATAACACTCCCGTGGTTTTCGATTCATCCTCTTCCTTCTTGACAGTATCAGTTGGGACAGCAGCAGCAGACTGTGTATATCGGCAGGCTCGGCAAACTGGAATGGGAAAGAAGTAAAAATTAAATAAAAAAAACAAAAACCAAATATAAAATAAAAAACAGGGTAAAGAACACTGGGTTGCCTCCCAGTCAGCGCTAAATTTATAGTCTAATGCCCGACTATGCAGAAGCAACCATCAAAGAGCAATTGCCGCCCATAGTATGAATCATACGACTCTACGTATGGGTCTTGATTTCCTTCGCCCTCAAGCTTGGCGTGATATTGGCATGGAAAGCTCGTCGGTCCAACAACACTCTTCAAGAACTGATTATTTTGGAAAGAGACTCTGAATATAGGCTGAAGCTCATCGAGGATGTAATATTGTGGTGTTGACGTCAATGGAAATAATGGATCTTCAAGTGGTGAGCTTGTAAAGTCCATTGACGAGTTCAAGTCCTCCGCCTTGAATGTTCCTTCCTCCTCCACTGTCACTTTTAGCTCATCTTCACATGAATATTCCTCAAAAAATATTTTCTCTTGCTCTGGCTCAATTACTTCATTCTCTTGGCAGATCTCAAAAATTGGTTCTCTAAAAAGCGCAATCTGTTCATCCAAAAGACTCAAAGACTTGATACGGCTTTCTAAGAATTGATTTGTCTCTGTCTGTTGCCGCAAAAGATTCTCCAACTGAGCCACATAATCTTCAGAACACCCTACACACTATTCTTGACGCTCCGGTGGTTGGTTCGAAAAATTTTTAGAGTCGATATCTTGAGGATATTGGTGACTCCAACCCTGCAGTGAAGGATCACAATGCCAATGGTAGTCAAAATATGCCATATCTTTTAACAAGTGCATCGCACTGTTTTCATCTCTTCTGAACAGGTGACTGCCAGTGGCCAAAGCTCCACAATCCATGTAAGGCCCTGAAATTATTTATTGCGGATTAGCAAAATTGATTTTTTTTTTATTTTGGAGATTTATTTGAGACGGGACTGAATTGATTTAATTGGGAGTTTCAGGGACCAAAATGCAAAAAGTGGATTTTTATACTATTTTTATCCCTCCTAGTTGACTAAGCCCATACCCCCCATACTCTCTTCCTCCCCTACTCTCTCTCTCTTGATTCCTCTCTCTCCCGGAAGCCATGGAAACCGTTTCTTCAAGCTTTCTTTCCGTTCGATTCGCACGATCCGACCGTTAGATTTCTTTTCCGAGTTGAGTTTCACGATCACCGCAACGAGAGCTTCATTTGGACGTAAGTTTTGCTACGATCTCTTGAACTTCGTTTTTGTTGGGTTGTTAGAATTTGATAATCTTGGAGTATGTTGTTCTTGAGCTAGCATAGATCGTGTATTCGAAGTCGAATCGGAAAAAGAACAAAGTTTGGATTTTATATGATTTTTGGAGTTAAATTCGAAAATGGGGTTGTGAGATTTTGTTGGATTTTGATGGTTTTTGATTTGTTTTGTTGATTGAGGAGTTGTTTTGGATGATTTGGGATTGTTGGTTGTTATCGGAGATTTTTGGTTTGACCGATTATAGCCGTTATGCCGTCGGAATCGAGTTTGGATTATTGGTTGTTTTGTTTTGGTTTGACTTCCGGGTTTGATTGAATTGGTAGATTGTTACCGAATCCGTATATTCTTCATTTTCAGATTTGGATTGGAGTCTTGGAATTGGATTGAACTTGGAAGTTGAGTCGTGTCGAGAATTGAAGACGGTATATTGATTGGATTTCCTTGTTATGAAGTTTTGTGATTCGATTGATTATTTATTTGAGTTCGTTATTATTTTCAGATTTGAATCTTCGACGGACTCGAAAGGTAAAAGATGACTTTGAATTGAATGGGGTTGAATACTCAAGTTCGATTGATTCTCGAGCCCCGAAAATCACATACTACATGTTTATTTGCTTGTGTGAACTTGTTTGAATATCTTTTTACACTTGCATTCATATTGAGCCGATTATTCAATTCGTTTGAATTTAGACGATTTAGAGAGCTATATTGAAGTGGGCTTAGATTTCGAGTTTTTCTAAGTACCAGAATACTTCTTATAGTTGCTCTGAAGTCTAGGGGTTGAGTTGAGCGACATCCACCCCGAATGGGTGTGTCGGTGAGTTGTTGTGAATACTTAGCCCCGGGATCCCAACCGAGTATCGATTGACATTTCGATTATCTGATTTGATAGTCCCGAGTTTTAAAGTCATGCATACATCCCTTTTCTTTGAAGTTGTTGATGTTTGTGGATTTTGATACGAGGTGTTTATTTGATATTGCATGCCTGTCTCTTTTACTTAGAAATTATATTTCTAACCGGATTATTTCGGCTGTTGTCTTTGTTTTGTATGTGTAACTTGGCAACAGGAGGATCAGGAGCTGGATTGAATCGTCTTGGTTAGCTTGGGGTGAGATGGATAGAAGTGAGACTCCACGTCGTAGGGTCGAGTCTTTTGAACTTGTATTAGTTTTGTTGAGTCGTTGGAACTCTGATTTTAGAACTCGACTTGTTTTGTATTGCGGGAAGGATTTAGAACTTGTGGTATGTTCTGATTTTGTGTTGTATTGTATGTTGGAGTTTGGATTTGATTTGATTCGTGTTTGGCTTGATTTTCTCCAGGTTCCCCTGTTTTCTGTTCGTTTGGCCTGCGCGCGGGCGAGGCTTGTCCTCGCGCGCGCGCGAGCTGCCTGGAGTGGCTCGGGTACTTTTGCCCGCGCACGCGCGATCCCCTTCCTCGCGCGGGCGCGAGCTTCCCTCGAGGCCACTGGCCCTTTTTCCTGCGCACGCGCGAGGCTTGTCTTTTAAAAAAAAAAAAAAAAAATTTTTTGATTTGTTCCCGCGACTTACCGTGTTCGATTATGTTTAATTATTTCGAGTTTAGAATCGGGGTCTCACAATCCACCCAACTTCTTGTAGTCTCATCCAAACCACCAAAAAAAATTTGAACTAGAGTGTAGTTCGAAAAATCATGACATCTAAACATGTTAGCCAAATCATAAAATCTCCCCCAAGCAGCATAGAAGGGCTCCGAGTATTGTTGGCCAAACCTTGTGAACACCTATCGATGATCCATCTCCAAGTACCTCACAAGTAAGAAAAAAATAATTAAAAATAAAAAATAAAAAAATAATAATGCAAGAAAAAAAAAATGTCTAGTCTCAAGCAAATAATCTATCATAATATTAACTAAACAGTCCCCGGCAATGGCGCCAAAAACTTGACCGCGTTAATTGGTGTGATATAAATCTACTGGCAAGCGTACCAGGTCAAGTAATAATAAACTGGACTGAGAGTCCAAGTATCGATCTCACAGGGACTGTTGTCAATTCTCAAGAATTAATTATTTTACTTAATCTAGACAAAATCATAAAGAGAAATTTGATTTAAATAAAATAAGAATTTAAAAATAAAAACTGCTTAAGAAATAAAAATTAAAATAACTGAAGATAAAAATAATTAAAATAAAGACAACCAAGACACACGTAGGTACCGAACAAATCATGTAACATGTAGTCGATTCAGGACTCAGATTTAATCTTAATTCACGGGAATTCTCCTAATTTGTTCAAAGGACTATTTCTAGAACAATCAAACCTATTCAAATATTGATGAACTAATCTTTCGTAATTCTAATCAAATTTGAATGCATTAAATATTTATGAAAATTCATTTTGCACCCAAACCGCACACTGAAACCGAACTCTATTTCTAGTCGGTTTTACAATATGTTGATTATCAAAGTGATTGAAATAAATACCTCCTCTGTCGACTTGGAATTGATTAACATGCAAGCAAACAGTTGATCAGACTATTCACAAGACAAATATAAATCTGACAATCAATAAAACAAAATCAACTCTGAAAAATCCCAAACAAACATCCAAGTTTTCTACATAAATTTGTTCGGCCCAATCACGCCGTCTTGGTTGAAAAATAACTACTCAATAATTGAAACTAGAATTTAAACAAAAATAAAATAAAAAGAAAGAACAGAAGAATGAAATAGCGAAGAAATCTTCTCTGCTCCCAGCCGCCGCCTTGCGTCTGCGTTATGCGTGTTGGAACCCCCTCTTTCTCACCTCTGAATAAGTCCCTTAAATATGAGTTTAAAAAGCCCATGAAAAATAAGCCGTAAAATAAGACTTTTTAATTTCTAAAATTCTGATTTTTTCTGATTCCCGACATCTCGCTCGAGCGAGCACAACCTCCCGCTCGAGCGAGAGACTCTCTGTTCCGAGGAATAAAATTCATGTATCGCTTGCTCGAGCGAGCACAAGCTCTCGCTCGAGCGAGCAAGTTTCTACCCAAAAAATTAACACACACAGACTTTCTTGCGCAGATCCCTTTCTCCCTTGCGCGTTTGCACTTATTCCTTGCTTGTTTGCACCTCTTGTTGTTCAAACGCGCTACAACTCTCACCATCAGCGCAACATTCAACTTGCTCTGAGCGACAAATTTGAAAAATTCATATTTTGAGTTCTAGCCGTTGGATTGACCTCAAATTTGGACAGAAGCTTCAAAACATCTTGAACTTATTCTGAACGGTGGAGATTGGATTTGAATCTCTCTAAAATTAAATATGATTTTTCAATCAAGACTACTCCGTAATTAACTCTTCAAAAATCCATTTTCCTACAAAATTAACCGGGAGAGTGAAATACACACACATAAACTTAAAACACATAAAAACACATAAAAACAATATTGATGCACACAAAAATATACATAAAAATATCATAAACTAATGCATACAAAATGCACTTATCACTCATCAACTCTCAGATCTATTTCAAGAAATACATTTGGACAACGATAATCAGGACGAAAGTGAAGACGAAGCTTCACCACCCACAAGAACTCTTCAATCTCCTGAACCGAAACTAGTTGATCCAGTAGTTGAGGATCTTAACATTGATCAAACAGTTGATACTCACCAAACTCACACAATTGAGGATATTAGTGAACAACACCATGAGACCACAGAGCTTGACCAAACTAACATAACTAGTCAAGATCCAGAAGCTCAAGTAATCAGTGGAAATCAGTCTAATACTAGACTGAAATGGTCCAAAAATCATCCACTTAATTTCTGTAATTGGTAATCCTTTAGCACCTCTAAGGACTCGAGGACAAATTATTAAAGAACTTCTTCACGCAGCCTTTATATCTCAAGAAGAGCCAAAGAAAATTGAAGAAGCATTGGCTGACAGCTGTTGGATAGATGCAATGCAAGAAGAGCTAAATCAGTTTACTAGAAATGCAGTCTAGAATCTCGTTCCAAGACCAACACATCAATCAGTCATTGGCACTCGATGGGTCTTTAGAAACAAGCTAAATGAAGAAGGAACTGTGGTTAGAAATAAGGCAAGATTATTAGCTCAAGGATACAGACAAGAAGAAGGAATTGACTATGACGAAACTAATGCACCAGTAGCTAGACTGGAAGCAATAAGAATATTTCTTGCTTGTGCTTCATTCAAGAACTTCAAGGTTTATCAAATGGATGTTAAAAGTGCTTTCTTGAATGGAAAACTCCAAGAAGAAGTGTTTGTTGAACAACCACCAGGATTCACAAATCATCAATTCCCAGATCATGTGTATTATTTAAATAAAGCTCTTTATGGACTGAAACAGGCTCCTAGAGCTTGGTATGACACTCTAACCAAATTTTTTCTTGAACACGTATTTACTATAGGCACAGTTGACAAAACATTGTTCAAATTTACGAAAGGTGATCACACTCTATTAGTTCAAATATATGTTGATGATATCATCTTTGGGTCAACTAACCCCAAATTATGCACTAGATTCTCAAAGCTAATGCAGGAAAAATTCGAGATTAGCATGATGGGTGAACTGAATTTCTTTCTTGGATTACAAGTTCGACAAATGGACAGTGGAACATTTATAAGCCAAACTAAGTATACCAAGGAATTAATCAAAAAGTTTGGTATGGAAAATTGCACGGTTACAAAAACTCCCATGGGTGCATCAGTCAAACTTGGCAAAGACGAAGGGGGAATATCAGTTGATGCTACAATGTATCGAGGTCTAATTGGGTCATTGCTTTATTTAATAGCCAGTAGACCTGACATTGTTTTTGCAGTATGTTTATGTGCAAGATTTCAATCAAATCCTAAGCAATCCCACTTCATAGCTGGAAAGAGGATATTGAGGTATCTAAAGGGAACTCAAAATGTTGGCTTATGGTATGCTAAGCACAACTCCTTCAATCTAGTTGGATACTCAGATGCTGATTATGCTGGATGTAAACTGGATATAAAAAGTACCAGTGGATCATGTCAATTCCTTGGGGATAGACTGATTTCATGGTTTAGCAAGAAACAGACATCCATTGCAACCTCCACGACGGAAGCTGAATAATTAGCTGCATGAAGTTGCTGTGCTCAACTGCTCTGGATTCAACAAAAGTTGAGGGACTATGGAATTGAAGAACATGATTCACCAATCTTCTGTGATAACACCAGCACAATTGCAATTACTTACAACCCTATTCTTCACTCAAGAACGAAGCATATCAAAGTTAGGCATCATTTTATCCGAGATCATGCACTCAAGAAGAACATTCGACTGGAGTACATTTCAACAGAACAACAGACAGCAGACATCTTCACAAAACCTCTTCCAGAGTCTAAGTTTTCTTACTTTCGAAATATTTTAGGACTTATCAATTTAGAGTAAAATTAGTTTATCTATTTTGTCCAAACAGTTTAGTATGACCTAAACTGAATTATTTGCAGGGCTTTAAACTAACTTTTTAGTTGTTATTTTAAGTATTGATAAATTCTTCTCTATCTTAAAAGGTTTACGCATATTTTAAGGGGGAATTTCTTTTGCAGGACATCATATAGACTTGCATCAGACAAAAAAAAAAAAAAAAAAAAAAACAACAACAACAACACATTCAAAATAAAAACTCATTTTATTAATAAACTCTTTTTACAATATCTATTTATATTTCCACAACCATTTTCAACAGGCGAAGATGCTCCTCTAATGGGCCATCTTCCACCTCTTCCAGGCCATGGAAAAGGGTTACCACCCTTAACTCCTTCTTCAAGAGCAGGAGTCGTATGCCTTCCCGGCCAAGGACATACGCAACATCATTTATTCCAAGCACTTGTTTGTATTTCTCCAGACGTAGCACCTCATCAGGATCGAGTGCATCTGGACCTCTGAACTGCATTTGGATCAGCTTTGCTCGCAGTCGAGCAACTTTTTCTTCGATAAAATCATTATGAGCAATTTTCCAACTCTCCATTCCTTCTACTCTAGTGTTTATCTGAACTTCTTTATTTTGTTTATACATATATAGACTAGAAGTCCAGTTATCGAAGAGTTTCTTTTTCACATTTATTATATGTTAAATTTAAGTATTTGGAATTTCGAGAGTATCTCACGTATAAATTTTCACAAAATAAGGCACTGTTTATGACAAGAAAATCTCTGAAATACTGACTACATGTAATCATCACCTGATAGCATAGTTTCTCGTGCCCTTTAGTGGTTCAGTTTACCTACACTCAATTAACTATGTTGCACCATACCAGTTTAGGAAAATCAGTCTATGCACCATACCAGTTTAGGAAAAATCAGTTTATGCACCATATCAGTTTAGGAAAAATCAGTTGATGAACAAAATCAGTCTAGATAAATTAACTATTTTTATTAAAACTTCAGAATCAAAAAGGTTACAATCACACACTTTTTATCTCCCTCATCATGAGAAAAACTTCATAACTCCAGCTTGTCACCCATGCTCGAAGAGAAACAACAGCAGGATCAGTTAGTTCATCAGTTGCAATGCGAACCAACGTGATGTACTCTTTACTAAGCATCATATAGAGAATATTTTTATCCTTAAAAATATCTCTGGGTGTAAAATTATCCAGTGCTATCATGTAATACATTGCCCTTTGACCTATCTCCTCAGCATCCTCAAATTTTCTCGGAGGAAATTGAGCATGATGATACATATGAAGTTCTTCAATTTTTAGCCAGACCTTCATTACTTTTTCAAAAACACGTTCTTCAATCTTCCTCTTCTCAGCTTCAAAATATTTGTCATGACATGCTTCACATACCACATACGGATTTTGATCAAAACCAAACAAAGGAATATTATCACTCATTTGTTCTATATAGCTATCGTATAACAAGCTTCACCTTTTTATAGGATTATCTGTAGCATGTTTAGAGTGAAATACGTGTACTTTCTCCCGCCTTACTGTACTATTAAATTTGAATTTTAAATTCCTCTAAAAGCCACGTCACTCCTGTGTCGTATTGACCAAGCCTTTCATCTCATTTTACAAACAACTAAGTTCTTCAAGGAACCCTAACTTCAGTCTAACTTCTCTTCTGATTACTCTATTGATTCACAGGAAAGAATATCAATGGCTACCTCATCTGTAGTCTACATTCTCAATGCTCTCGCCGTTGATTTTGAATCCCTATATGGAATGGACAAACCAGAGATATCCAAGGTTTGCACTGCTTTGGAACAATCTGGACTTCGCAAATTTTTAGATATCAAAAAGTTGAGCATCTACCAAAACGATCTATTGTCACTATATCATCACTGTAAGCTCGGCGATGATGGAATTTTATTGGTTTCTCTCGGAGGACATTCTGTTCAGATCAGTGAAGCATTCTTCGCCAGCACTTTCAGTTTACCTACCTCAGGTAACACTTATTTCAACATTATCTCAACTACTGATATCACCGAGATGCAGCATTTATTTTCGGGCTCTAGTCAACCGATTTCTTTATCTGGACTCAAAAGAGATCTTAAACCTGAATATCAAATGTTAGCTGATATTGTTGCCAAAAGTATTTTGGCCAAAGGAGGATCCTTTGCTAGGCTAACTGTTAAAAAGTTTAAAGTAATGACGGCTATCATGAAAGGTGTAAAGATCAATTGAAGTAACATTTTGTTCAATATCTTTGTTCAAATGATGAAACCTACAAAGCAATCCTCTGGTTATATTCTTCAAGCCAGTCAACTTCTCGAAGCCCTGGGAATTTCTCTCCAAGCTTCATCCCAACTGCACAAGTTCAGAATTCTGAATCATGAATATCTCACAAACTTTCCATCCAGAGAATCGGCTGATTCAACAAATGCAAAAGTGCAGAAAACACCAACGAAGAAGTCCACCAAAAAGAAAATAAATTTTGTCATTGATGTGACTTCTCCCTCTAAACTGATCATTCCTATTATTCCTAAACCAGCTAGTTTGGTCTCAACTGAAGATACTCATCTCACTGATAAAACAACCAAAACTGATCCAAAGGGAAAGCAACCTTTGATGATTGAACCACTTCGGAGTCGTCAATCATCGCTAGAAATCCCAACATCCAAAGATTTGAGCACTATTGTTAAAACTCAGAAATCCACCCTGCAGTCTATCTCACCAATTATTGCTCTGCCTCCAGCAAGACCAATCGGTGGTCTATCCTCGAAACAAATCGTTGAATACACTCACTCTGGCTTGGAATTGGTAGCAGGAAGTTCACAAATCGCTTCATCCTCAGATCCTGACAGACCATCCAATGCCATTCAACTACAGATTGACTTAACCATGGATGAAGTAATTGAATATGCTGAGAAACGCACTGCTGAAATATTTGATACTTGGCATCAATACAGGACTTCTACCTTAGCCAGGCACTTCACCAAGAAAGCTGAGCTCTCTAAGTTTGTCAAAACTGAAGAGATTGTGCTAAGAGTAGTCAAGACTGCCAATATTCAAGAAGCTTTGATGAGAAGAAAGTATTTCTATGATCTTCTGCGGATAAAGAAGCTAGGAGAAATTGTTGATGAATTCCAACAAAATTATGATCCTCGGGCTAGAACTTCTTATGAAGACAGAGCTGTATTCACTCAACTACAGACTGATCTCATCAACATCCAAACAGAAGTCAAATTCTGGGAAACTGATCAAAAATTGGAGATTCCAGAAGCATTTGAATGGAAAAAACACAAAAATCATTCCTCATAAAAATCCAAACACAAGAAGAACAAGAAAAGTCATGCCTCAACTGAATTCTCCAATCAGTCTATTGATCAGGCATTTGATGAACTTCAAAAAGAAACTTCAATTGCTCCGGATACAACCATCGAACAACAACTACACCCTTCAGATTTTGATAAAGCTCTACCTGAGCTTCAACTTATGAACGTTGATGAAGTTATCTCTCACATTGTGGAAGAAAATAACTCAACTCTGATGATTTCAGCGCTAGCTACAGAAGAATTTGTGTCTCCCGCTCTCTTTCAAAAAGAACTTGAAGAACCTCAACAACTCTTCTTGGAAGCACAATCTACTCCAATTCATGATCAAACAGACGAGTCACTCATTTTAACTCAGATGGAAATCTCAGAACCACATCTGTCTCAAGTAGATGAGTTATCAATCCCCATCGAATCAGTTATGACAGAATCTAAGGAAGTCACTCAGCCCTTGGACAATCCATCTCCACTCAAGGACACACCAACTCCAACCGAGTTTGCTGTAGAGTAAGCACCTTCTAAACTCACTTCAATTGATGATACTGTTATTTACTCAGTGCATCTTCAGGACAAGGAGTTGCAAGAACCAATGAATGAATCTTCCCCCACATTATCAAATTATCAAAGATTCATCTCCTCCTGCCAAAGCTATTGAGACAGAGACTTCATCTCAAACTCTAGAAATGGTTGTTCAAACAGCTCCTGAATCATCAACTCATCTAGATAAGGGCAAAGGAAAGATTGAAATGTTCGCAATTACTCCGTCCTCTCCTCCTAACGGACAAAAAAAAGATTTTTCCAAAGAATTCCTTTCAGTCACTGACAAAGGACTTCACTCTCCAATTTCCACAGCTGAAGATGATTGGTATCAAACACTTTCTCAAATTGAGAACTCAGTTTATGCCATGTCTAAGACTATCACAAGTCTTAAAGAAAATCAACAAACTACAGACAGCAACATCTCCTTTTTGAGACAAACAATAAATGCTGAGTTTGGAAAACTTCAGGAAAAACTTGCACTACTGGATAAGCTCCTAGTAGATACAACTCAATCAACTAGCTCATTGTCTCATCTGCAAAACTCTCATCGGTCTTTGGAGACAAAAGTCAACAACTTGAATAGCTTTGTTCAATCATTTCACAACTCAGTTCAGTCCAATTTCCAAGGGATCTCTCGGCAGCTGAACTCGTTAGCAGACTTATCTCAGAATATATTGCGAGCTCAACATGAATCTCAGGCTCTACAACGCTCTCATTCAGCGGCTCATCCACCAGCTCGTAGTTCAGCATTTCACAGACCATCCTTTGATCGGCGATAATTTGCTTTTCTTACATCAATAAATTTATATTATCTACTCTTATATCTTTCAGTTTATCAAAAAGGGGAAAAGAGTTCTTACGAAGTGTTCTTACGAGTTCTAGTTCCTATGATTAAATCTGCATAACAAATGAATATCAGCTTAGAGTTCTTACGAAGTGTTCTTACGAGTTCTAGTTCCTATGATTAAATCTGCATAACAAATGAATATCAGCTTATGATATGACAAACTGAAATGTTTTGATAAACACCAAAAAGGGGAAAATTGTTGGGAAATTTAGTTTTGGTATTTATAAAAGAAAGCTAAACTATAAACTGATATTCAAGAAATGATGACGTCAGCACTAAACTGAAATGCAAAGAAAGATTCAGTCTACCTCGACTAAAACTCAGTTTACCTTGCTAAACTGAATTCATCAGTACATCTTTACTCAACTGATCATCTCAGAGAATAAAGCAGTTTACCCTACTAAACTGAATCTATCAGCAGTCATGTTTAGTGTACCATTGCACAACTGATTGCGCAAATGTATTTACAGATAAAGATAGTCTGTACTCTGACACATCTGCAGAATGTAGTGCCGCGATACTAAGAGAATGTCAGCATCAGAGATCGTTGATGATAGTGACAAATCCAACGGGAATAATTTGAATCCTATCTGAAGTACATTTTGAAATTATGACCGTTGCAAACCAAAGATTATAAATATCTTGATCAAAGTTCAACGGGCGACACACTGCCACTGCAAGAATTTCAAAAACATCTTACGCTCAAGAATTGATCAAGAAACTCAAAAGCTCACACATTGATAAGCATCATTCTGACCATTGAAGGGTCGATCTTTGTGCTAAAAGATTTCGAGTTGTATTTACTCTACTGTAAAATCAGTCTAGTACTGAAACCAAGGTGATATACTAGGAGTTCTTATTTAGGCAGTGTTAAGTCCTAAATCGGATTGGGTTTGTGAAAATTGCTTGTATAAATCAAAGTCTTCTAGTGAATCCTTCCGAGGTGAAAGTAGGGGTGACGTAGGAGTATTTGAAATCTCCGAACATACATAAATAATTTCTTGTGTCATTTCAGTTTACCATTCATCCTCATACTTCATACTCCTAAACTGATTTACACCAAGTGTTTTAAATCTGTAGCTTGACATCTTTCCGCACACATTCTGTTTGCCAAACTACATTTGACACTAAGATAAACCTTGAACTCATTCTTAAATCGATTGAGTTCCATTGTACTTAGCTAAAAACTGCTTGAAAGTATATTCACCCCCTCCCCCTCTAGACTTTCAACCGAACCTATCAATAACTAATCTATGTATTTATTTATTTGAATGAATATAAATTGTAATTTTAGATTAAACAAAAATATCGGGGGATGAGTGCCGAAAAGAATTTTTGTTTTTTTATCAAAATATTATAATCACTTTTGAAGAATCAAAATCTGCACGTTACCAACTTTGAGATTTTTTTAAATTGAACGAAATAAACAAAAACAAAATCTGAGGTTACAAACTCTTAAAACTGATTTTTTTAAAGCTAAAAGTGAAAATTCATTTTTTAAGTGAATACAAACATTTTTGGTGTCCCATGAAAGCTGTGCGCAAAGGTGTAATTGTAAATTAATCAAAATCTCACTTGGCAAAACGAAAACTGCTTTGAAACTGTTCAAGCCTTGATTTTGAAGTTTGACAAAAAGTCTTAATAAAGTTGAATAGTATTCTTCCCATAAGAAAGGTAAAAAGAAAGGGGGGATCCCCTCAAAAAAAAAAAAAAAACAAAACAAAAGAATGCTTTGTTTATGGAAAGACGAAATAATTTGTACTTAGCCAAATTATATATGCCAAAAAATTAAAATATATTATTATCTATCTATCTATCTATCTATTATTATTATTATTATTATTATTATTATTATTATTATTACTACTTATTACCTATCTAAAAGTGTTAATAAAAGTATAAAGTTTTACAGTTGTTAATCTACAATTTTGCCCTTTTACTCTACACAAATTTATGTAAAAATAAATACATATAAAGATATAAATGTAAAAGTTAAATATTGGCTAGGACATAAAAATAATATATTATATTACTTATCTATATCTATACCAATTATAAAAGTGTGAACCAAGGTCAAAGATTTCATTGTGTATTTTCAACTTTGTCCTCGGTTAGTACACACTTGATAAATTCTATGAGAATACTTTTGTAAAATCCATTATTATGATAAGGTCAAAATTGAAAATGTGTGCACATTAGATTTGGCTAGGACATAAAAGTAATATATTATATTACTTATCTATACCATCTATAAAAGTGTGAACCAAAGTCAAAGTTTTCATTGTGTATTTTCAACTTTGTCCTTGGTTAGTACACACTTGATAAATTCTATGAGGATACTTTTGTAAAATCAATTATTATGATAAGTTCAAAATTGAAAATATGTGCATATTAGATAAGATTTTAGTTTTCAAAAGATTGAAATACCAAAATACTTTAGTTTTCATAAAGTGAACATATTTTTTTCCCAAAAAAATTAATTAAATTAAATACTTATCCAGTTTACTAAAAGATTGAAACACCAAAATACTTTAGTTTTTATTTGTTTGTAGATGGAATGACATATTTTTTCAACAAAAAATCTTATGTATTTTAATTTGCATAAGGACCCATTGAACTAAATAATTATATCATGAGTTCATAAATATAAAAAATATCAGAGTTTTAAACGTTACTAATATATATATATATATATATATATATATATATATATTAAATTATAAATCGGTGATGAAATAAATTAATTCATGTGGAGTCAAGTTTGAGATCCTGTAAAAATTATATTGATGCAATTTTCAATCAGATGAATAAATAAAAAAAAATATGCAACAAAACGGTTGAGATAAAATATGGAATGTTAACATTTGTAATTAAAGACATTCAAAATTCAATCAAAAATTTCAGCAATGAGAGCATTGTAAGCAAAAAGAGATGATCAGTAGATTTCGAAAAACGAAAAATCAAAAAGAAAAGATGATGTCCAACAAATACATTGATCGTTAACGATACTGACATACAAGTAATTGAAGACGATAACATACCAGAATGCAGATGAGAATGATGAAATTATTGTTATTCTTTGCAAGTAAATATTTTTAGCATAAAAAAGAGATCGTGTGATTAAATAATAACGATAGAAAAATGCAAATGATTGATGAAGATAGTATCACAAGAATTGTTATTAAAGATGATGATAATAATGATTCTTTCATGGAGAATAAAAAAACGCATGATATGAAAAATCGTTAAAGAGAGAAAAATCCCAAATATAAAATTTTAAAAAAATATTTTATGCAATAATTTAAATTAAGATTTAGAAAGCATTATCTATACCAATTTTTTTTTTCCATAAATCAATAGTCATCAACATATAACATAGAAAATTACAAAATCATATTTAATATAATTTGATTAACATATCTGATCACTTATTAACAAATAAAGAATAAAGCATACATAAATGAGATAGAAAATCAGACGAATTCATGATACGAAGCATGTCATAATTTCTCAAGATTAATAAAAAAATAAAAAATTCGATCGAGCTATAATAATTACATAAGTTTCAATATCAATATTGTGTTAATATAAAACTAAATAAACGTAACACTTATGTTTATAAGCTTACATAAATTAATGATAATATCTTATTCTAAACTGTTAATGTGGATGTAAAATAATCATGACCGTAAATAATACAAACATTGAAACTGCAAGTGTTACATTGTTCGAAAATGTTGCAAATATTTTTATTAGTTCCAATGTCGAAGATTATATTGATTACTTCAATAAGACATGTAATAGGTTTTTTTTTTCAAAAAAGTATATATTATTACCATGAAAATCATTTATTAACTGCGTGTTAATATCTTCTTATCTCAATTAATTTATTTAACAACGTTTATCAACAACAAAATATGTTCTTACGTGCATCGCACTTGACTTTTATTAGTTTTATTAAATATAAATACATTTTATCACGACATGATAGTTGTTTTGAATATTATTTACCTAATTAATTGGGATAAAATTCAAATAAGTTTATTCGATAACACCGACACGTGTGAGATGATCTCACAAGTCAATTTTTTTTTGTGAAATAGGTCTCAAATATAATCGACCTAACCAATAAAAAAAGTATTAATTTTTATTTAAAAAAATATTAATTTTCACTTCAAACATGGATAAGATTAGTCTTATGAATATAGATCCGTGAAACCATATATCTCATGTAATCCTCAACAATATTAGGATATATTTATTAATACATACTAGTATAATGAAATGAACCTATATATACTAGAATCATGACTCGTAAATTTGATTAATAAAATCAAAATATCAATTTTTAATGTGGAAACAAGTTTGAGGCCAGTTTGTGGAAGTAAAGAGACCACATAAGATATTTCTTTCTGAAAAAACTTATGATGACTCTTTTCTGCAAAGTAAATATATATAAGGCATAAGTGTTATGTCGGACCCCATACCATAGTGGATGACATCGTACCTTAAACCTAAAGCTTAAAAATTATCACGAGGTTAAATTAATAAAAATCATATGGTATGATGATACTTTTTCTGCATCCCATAAACAAAGTTGGTTGATTTATAATGATTACGAATTATGTATCCACCTACTTAATATTGTGGTTCACATTCCCTAAAAAGCAAATAGAGGAATTAACAAAATTTGATAAGAATTTATAGGAACTATGTATAATATAAGGGACGACGATGAGTCAAGTTTAGTAGGATCTGAAGGACGGATTCAGAAATTTTTTCGAGGGGTAGATAATATATCACAATATATATATATATTTATGTATAAAAAAACTTAAAATAATGAAATTTAAATAATTTTTTTAATTTTAATTTTAATTTAAAATCGACCCTACGACTGAAAATTTTCTAAAAATTAATAATTATAATTTCATTTGATAAGCTATGATGTATATCACGATCAATACTAGTAATTACAGAAACATATATATGTAGTCTCAATCGGTCAGTCCTCAAGGAAATATAACAAGTTAAGAAAGAGTTGTAATTTGGAAGAGAAAAAAAAAATTAGTTGGAATATTGATATGGAGCAATAAAGATGTATTATATATGATAACTAGCAACTCATGCACGGAAAAATTCATGTGCACATTTTTTTAACATAATATTTAATTACTTTTTAAATTTTTAAAAAAATCAGTTATTTATTTTTAGAATTTACTGAAATAATTTTTGAATGAAAGAAGATAATGGATAGTTTTGTTCATTCATTAAAATAACCAAGATATTTATTTTAAGAGACCGATGCATTATAGAATAATAATAATAATAATAATAATAATAATAATAATAATAATAATAATAATAATAATAATAATAATAATAATAATAATAATAATAATAATAATAATAAAGAAATATTTATCAAAAAATAATAATAATAGTATAGATAAAATTGAACCTGTGTATTTATAACATAAATTGAATAGAAAAAAATCAAAAAAATAAATAAATTGCAACACACTTTCAACTAAATAGTAAATATTATTGAAAACAATTTATTCAATTCAAAAATTCATATATATACCTAAAATATTAATTAGGTATTAAAATTTATGGATTTATTTAACTAAATAACCTCCGTTTGACCATGATTTGGAAATATCACCTTCTTAATTTTTTTCTTTGTTTTGTTTTTGCATCTCCTTTGTATTTGAAGGTCATTTTGCAAATCTTTTTTAAAGAAAGGTCATAAATCAAAAAATTTGGTTGACCAAGATCATTTTTCAAACTCTCTCTAAATTTTATATATAAATTATAAAATCTCATATAAAAGAAAATTTTCCAGATACGAGGGAAGCGATGTGTTTATAATCAAGATCAATGTTCTAAAAAGCGCGAAAAAACATCACTTAAGCGCAATTAAGTGTGAAGCGTGAGCTAAGCTCCGCTTCGGGAAAAAATGTGAAAAACGCGATCAACCCTTTGATTGACCATATTAAACGCAAAAAAGGTTAAAAACATAATTTTTAAAATAATATTTAAGTTTTTATTTTTAATTTTTTACTTTTAAATTTTAATGAATATTTAATAATATAAATTTTTTAAACAAAAAAAACCCTTAAATGCATCAAAATTAAATTGCTTCGTACATTTCTGATCCTCGCAACTAAGAAATGAAAATTTGACCTAACACAAAAAATTTACTCCAGGTAGTTTGTGTTTTTGAAACTTATATTTTTTTATAACTTGAAAATTTATAATGTATTTATTCTTAAAATATTTAAGTTTATATGTTATTTATTATATTAATTAATTTAATATAATTAAAATTATACCAAAAATAAAAATACTTTTTCATGCTTAAGATTTTTCTAAAATCGCTTATGCTTGTGAAACTTGAACTTGTTCATAATGTTTCGTCACATTTCGCTTTTTTTAGAATCAATCAAGACAATGATTAATATTTATATTAATAAAAATCTAAAATGAGTCGAATATGTGTTAATTAGCTATTGTAAAACCCACCCCCCTACTCGTACCCGTTCAAATACAAGAGTCGAACATTAGTTTATTCAACTTATACTCATTTAACATCACCCAAACAAGTTTGATTCTTATAATTTAACATGACCCAAAAGTTTGATTCTTATAAGTTATAAGGTATTCATTCTACGTGACCATCTCATTAACACTCAAAGTAAGGGTGTTCAAACTTAGGATAAAACCGAAAAAATAGCAATTTCAAATTGAAAAAACCAAACACCGAACCGAACCGAACCGAACCGAATCGAAACCAAAAATCGGATTTTGAAATTTGGAGATAAATGTTAAAACCGAAATTTTATTTGGTTCGATTTCGGATTATATATGACAAAACCGAACCGACCGAAAAATCGAAATTAAATTCATTAAATTAATAATTTATTTTTATTTTTATTATATATTTTATGATATGATATTTAGTGAATGAAAGATTTTTTATAATAATTTTTAATTGATTATTATGTATTAATTAAGTCATTTAGAATTTGAATTTAAAAGTTTTACAATTAAATTATGTAAGAATATAATATATTATATTTTAAAATATATTTATGTTATTAATGAAAATATTTTTATCAAAATCGAACCGACCGAAATAACTGATCCTTTTTTTTAGAAAACCGAACCAGAGAAAAATGGTTCAGATATCGGATTATATATTTTTAAAACAAAAAACTGAACTGAACCGATCGATGAACATCCCTAATCCACAGTGTAATTGCTAAAAGTTTAAAGTTATAACTTTTAGAAAAACAGACATCGTGACTTGAATCCTTGATCTCTAAGAATCACTAAGTACCCCCCCACAAATCAAATAAAATAATCAAACAACAAATGATGCTAGTGTTTGAATAGATACATTTCTTATGCAATATTACATTTATGTTATACTTTTCCAAAAGTAAGAACTAAAATGTAGTAAAAAAATAATTTTTTTTTCCAAGCTGGACAACCGATTTTCTTTCAAATAATTCTACAAGTAAATCTTATATTACATCCAATATCAATTTTCCTGTATATAGAATGCATTAAACCAAGTCTAGTAACCAGAAAACTCTATTTCACAAATAATGTATGTGAATGCATGGTCAAAATATAATTGAAACTTATATTATTTACAACTCATAAACACTTGGATCATATGGGCCCACATGAATTCATGTGATATTCCATCAAAGGCTATGATCCACATGTACTGAAACTCCGAGTATAACATAGAATAAAGCTTCAGCGAGAGGTGTATGATTTAACTCTCAGAAATGGAAAAAAAAAAAAAGAAAAAAAGAAAAGAAGAGGTGTATGATTTAAGGTTTTTGAACTATAAAAATCTGAAAAATAATAATAAAATTATTTATTTTGATTTGATAATATATCATTAATTTCCGAGTTAGCATGAAATGTTTCTATAACAAGGATTGTGACCCATAAGATAACTATATATATTAAGTTCCCAAATCACTACCAATTTCTTTCAAAAACCATAATTTGGGAAACTAATTGAATTATTTTTGCAATGAAAACAATGAGCCTGCTTTTACAATCCTCCTAGCTATAACAACGTTTTCCGAAACAAGGCATTCCCAAAAAAAAAAAAAAAAAAAAAAAAATGAAAGCATAGTACGTAAGTTTTCATGGCAAGCCTTAAAGTCCCCAAAATCACTGTTAGAAGTTTGAATATTTAAATAAAATTTCGATCCGTAATCTAATAACTATTCAAATTGATTTGGTGGTAGACTATCAAGATTATACTATCCACTTAATGATAGAACCCATAATACTTCCACACACATATGGGATCCAGCGACAAATCCCTATTTATTATCCGCAAGATCATATACATTATATTTTACACCACCACAAAGTTTGTTATTTTGTGTCTATTATAGGAGACCCTACACTAATTTTTTTTAAAAAAAACAAGAACTTGTAATATTTATTGATTAGTAGTAATGTCTCATATCACAAGTCGGTCCAATCACGAAGATTTTCATAAACCAAAGGAAAAAAAATTTAGTGAAAGAAACAACAAATTTTACCAAGCTAAAAAATTATCTCTTAACAAGAACCCACATAGTTCAAATCACTTTAATATGTAGAGCAATAATGTTGAACAGTAACCACCTTTGTGAAATTTATTTCTTAATTCCAAATCTGCATTTCACATATTTAACTCTGGCACATATTTAATTTCCATCTACACTATTAATAAAAAAGAAGGCAGGATAGTAATAACCTTAATTTGGTGAAGTCTAGTTTTTCTTAATTCAAAATTTCTTTTTCACATATTTAACTCTACTACATATTTAATTTGGTTGAGTATGCTTAAATTTTCATATTTTATAATCGTAAAAAAAAAAAAAAAAATCATCTCATCAAATCTCATGTGTACACATTCAAATTCGTAGAATATCACGACTAGATCAAAACTTTCAAAACAAAACATGTTCAAACATATCTATGTTACACATACAACTTGTTTGTTTGGTCGCTAGTATCAATTATCAGTCTCGGACTGTATATATTATTATATACCGATAAATATCTCAGTTATCAAACTAGTAAATAAATTACACACACAATATTGATTGAAAAATATAATAATATTACATGAATAATAAGAAAAATAAAATATTCAAAGTGGTGCATGACCTCTCCTGATGCTGTTTACCCGAGTAGTTTGATAAAATTCAAAGTCACAGTTTGGCAATTCAAAGAGATCCGAGCTTGAATCAGTATCCCCACCATCGTCACCATCACTGAATTTCCTGAACTCCTTTTCTTCGGAAGTGTAATACGGATCATCCATCCAATTCTTGTTCGATCCGAGCTTCTGATCCTGAATCCACCAGCTGCCATCGTCGTCTTTCTCGGAACAAAACTCATTCCCCAAACACTTTGGCTTCACGGGTTTGCCTGCAGCAGGTTTCGTGGGAGTGGATAATTGCATAAAGCAAAGATTTACGTTTTTAGTGTTAATGCTACGAAAATGGCTGATGCTGCTTCTTCTAATTTCCCTTAATCTTTCACCTGGCCGGGTTTCTTTTTCTTGGAGATTTTTGGGGTTGATGGATTGGGATTTACGCTTCTTCTTGGATATTGTTTGGTTGAAGAGTGAGTTCAAGAAACTAGCAAGCTTCCCGCCTGGAGAACTTATAATTGGCTGCAGCGCCCTGTATTTCTTATTTTTATTATATGAATCTTTTGCTTGATGATCTTGTGGAGTACTACTTATAATCTCGTCCCGCATTATCGAATCGAGGCTCATTCTTGAAGCTCTCTGAACTTGGTACTGCTGCCTTTCTTCGCCGATGAATTTGATGTTCCCCTGGATTTGATCATCAACCGCACTGGAGAAGTACTGTGCTGCCTCGAACACGTCGAGCTCCCCGGAATCGTTCCTCCAATTGAATGAGTACTTGTACATCATGTTGTTAGGACTAATTGTGACATACATGGTTTTAATTTATAAGCTAGATTTAAGTGCTGGTGAGGCTGGCATATGTGAGAATATATATATATATATTTAAGTAGCTAGTTTGTTTATGCTTAAAGGGATGTTTTGTTGGGAATGTATATATATAAAGAAATGGGAAATGTTTGAAATGATTGAGAATAATGGTCTCGTAGCCCTGTTCGTTCGACCCTACCCCATGGGATAGGTGGCAGCATGTGAGTGGTCCATTCATGTGAGGCCCACGTCAATTGATGTGGGGCCCACATGAATTGGCCAATCACATGCCTACACGTACCTCATGGGTAGGACCGAACAATCCCTTGTAGCCCGTAGGCCCTTTCTTCATTTTTTTTTTTTCTTTTTTTTTTTTGAAGATTTTTTTCTTCCTTCAAATTATTTCAATCAACTTTGTACCAGATTTTTTTTTCTCCCATAGTGTTTTGAATTTTCCTGAAATTATTAAAAAATTTCCTCCGAAATTCTCACGTACATTCAAAAAACTTCCCTCAAATTTTCGAATATATCTTAAAGTTTTCTTTTTATTTTTTTCAAATATTAATCTTAAAATTTTTCTAAATTTCACGAAAAAGATTCAAACATCACGTAATATGTGCAAATAATGTCATGTAATATAGTGCTCCTTCCAAAAATCAGGATTCTGTTTTGACGATTGACCAGGAAATAAAATAATATTGGCATGAAAAGAGGAATAAAAACGTTAAAGGGCTCTTGGAGTACTTTAGCTTTATTTCTTACATTCAAAGCAGGGACAGTTTACTTACATGGGGAAAAAAATTGTAAGTGCTTCTCAACAGGGAAAAAAAAAAAAAATATATGGAATTTGTAAGTGAAAGACAACATATTAATCGATAAATTTTACCGTTATGCATTTTTTTAAGGAACATTTTGCATGTATTTCAAGGGCTTGGCGAAAAATACCGAAATGTCATCATACCGCGTTTATTGTACCAAAAAAAACCGTATATACCGAAAATTTCGATACGGTATCATCGTACCGAAATTTTTGGTATCGATATCGGTATAAGATTTTCAAATTTTCAGTATTTCGATATATCGAAAAAAAATTGATATACACGGTATCGGTATGATACCGCGTATACCGATTTTTTTTTTTTAAAAAAAAACAGTTTAAAAAATTGGTATACACGGTATCATACCGATACCGTATCGAATTTCGGTATTCGGTACGGTATCGGTATGGATTTATGACATATTGAAATTTCAGTATACCGACATGCGGTATACCGAAATTTTCGCTACGGTATCGGTATCGAAAATTTTGGTATCGAACTTTTTGGTACGGTATGTGGTATTCGGTACGGTATGCGGTATACCGTACCGAACCACCCCTATGTATTTATTTACTTGGAGATGTCTTTATTTTGTCGTAGGATTCTAGTATTTACATTAATATTTCTAAGTTTCTCCTCACTCATCCCGATTGTCTTTCACGTATATGTTTTAGTTCAGCTCAAGACGTCGGGAATTCACGATAAATCCTAAACTGACTAGTTAAGATATTTGGTCTAGAGATTATCGAGAAGTAATCGACTTCGTTTGAAAATAAAAGTGAAAAAATGAAGAAAAAAAATTTAAGATAAAGTGTTTGATGATCAATAAGTGATTCTAATTTCTAATACTGGCTTATTAATAAAAACATCAAAAATACCCTATTAGAGATATGGCTCTATTGTGTATTGTGAAATATAAATTAAAATAACAGTAATTTTGGAATAGACAAGAATAGGGGTGAGTTTTCGGTATACCATACTAAAAATATCGGTATGAAAAAAATTCATATCGGTATCGATACCGAAATTCCAAAATTTTGGTAAGAAAAAAATCCATACTCGTACCGATACCGAAATTCCGAAATTTTGGTATGGAAAAAATTCATTCTGATACCATACAGATATCGAAAAAAAAAATCGGTATACCAAAAAAATGTCTGTATATCAAAAAAAATTCGATACGATATCTCGATAATTCGGTATTTTGGTACGGTATGTCAGCCTTAAACAAGAATATTAATTTTCATGTATTTATCAAAAGATTAGAATCACTTTTGAATAATCAAAATCAAAAGGAGCTTGGATGCTTATATAATCATCTAATTGTGAAGAGACTATACATTCTAGTGGGGATCAGCTTTAATTTTAATGATCAGTTGGAGATGGACTTGCGTGAGTTTGAAATTATATACAGTTCTCTTTTCCTTATGATAAGAATTAATTTGGTTGTGGTTGAGAAAACAAAATCACATGGTTTTATTGGATATCATCTTGGCCTCTCTCTAAATTGAGTATGACCAAATCCCAAATGGACAACGTGAAATTTCACTTTTTGACTAAAAATCGTGTGCACAATTTTAATTTATAAAGTTTTTATCAAATCATGATTAATTAACTAATATATTATCAATCTTCGATTGCTGATGTTTCTGAGAAGGTGTTAAAAGTTTGATTCTTTCTACCAATAGTTTTTTAGGCGAATATATCGCAGATAATTTGCCTAATGTGATTTATCTAACTTATTTTTTTTTATAGATTGATGCGTGCTGAAAAATACTTGCATTCTATCATCTTTAAGAAAAAAGTTCGATAGGGTGACATTTTGCTATGAATATTGCAACAACCATGGTAAGAGAATTGAACCGATAACATCACATTAATTATGACTCTTGATCGTGATTTTAAAAAATATATATATATGACTCTTGATCGCATGACAAATGCTCGATTCTATATGTTTAAATCAGGATATTGCTTTATATTATAAACAACCGAAAAGGAAATATATATACTAAATAAATATTTTCAATTTAAAATCTAAAGTTGAGTCAATAAATTAAAGAGCTCGACTATTTTGTTCAAAATTATTGGAAGTTCATTTCAATCTCTAGCTTACGTCTAGCTAGTCCAATGTTATTGGTCGATTAGGTGATCAATTATGATTCAATTATTATAAGTAACACACTGTGTGTTTTTTGGGCCTCTGTTTATAAAATAATAATACTTTAATAATGCGAAAATAAAAACAATACACGTGGAAGGACTTTGATGTATTAGTGACAGGTTTTTTTTATTTTTACTGTAAATAAAAAAATAAATTTCAAAAATACCGTAAAATTTAAAAAATATCAGGAATACTGTAAAACTCCAAATCTGACAGCGGAAGCTCAAACCACGTAGGCCGCGTCTGCTCCACGAGGAGCGGATCCAAACACCCCTTGTGAAATATTGAAAATGCACACTTCTCCCATGTGAAATTTTAATAGACGTCTTCAACCCTGACCTTTTCAAAAATCATTACAGTCGCACCTTCAAATGAGTGATTGTTACGCACGCGACCCTCATGCGACTGGACAAAGATTTTGATATTTTTTTTGCACCAAATACCCCCGTGAAATGTTAAAAATGCATATTTAACCCATGTGAAAATAATTTTTAAATCTATATATTCAACCCATAATACACGATTTTCATAAACAATTATTTAAATAATTTCAATTACCAAATATTAGACTGAACTGATAAGTCAAACATATTGCTTTTTCGATTTAGAACTCTATATTATTGAACCAAAATTTAAATTTTTCGAGAATATGCATTGCACATTTATAATAAACAATAATAAAATAACATGCTCATATAATTCTAAATCGAAAAAGTAACATTCATGAACTTATCAGTTGGTTGAATATTTTGGTATTCTTAAATATTTAAATCCTTATTTATGAATCATATTTAATGGAAAAGTTGAAAACACAAAGTGATTTGATAAAATAATGATAAAGAGTTAAAATAATAATTTTTTTATAAATAAATAAATTAAAAATTATGAATTAAATATTAAAATTAAAAATAAATAAAATTAAAAATCTTTGGTACTTATCATGCACTTATTATTTTGATTTAATACTTTGGTACTTTTAGATATTTAAATCTCGTTTATGAATGCATTTTTAATGGAGAAGTTGGAAACAAGAAGAAAGTTTAAAAAATAATGATAACAAGATAAAATAATAATATTTTTTAGAAAACAACTATATAATCATAATAAATTTAAAAATAAAAATAAAAATAATAAAACAAAAAATGTTTGCTAAATGTTTTATAATTAAATTTTTATAAAAATCGTGTATTATGAGTTGAATAGATTTAAAAATTATTTTCACAAGGGTCAAATATGCATTTTTAACATTTCACAGGGGTATTTGGTGCAAAAAAATATCAATATCTTTGTCCAGTCGCATGAGGGGCGCGCGCGCAAAAATCACTCATTTGAAGGGGCAAGTGTGCTAATTTTTTAAAATGTATGGGTTGAAGACGCCTGTTAAAATTTTATATGAGAGAAGTGTGCACGGGGTGTTTGGTGCAAATAACTCAATAATTTAATACTCATGTTAACGTATTATATATTATAATTAAAATAATATTAAATGAGTATTGTGTGGCCACGTATGCTGCCTACTAGGCAGCGTCCGCTCTTCATGGCGGAGGACGCTGCCTACTAGGCAGCATCCGCTCCACGTGGCGGGGGATGCTGCCTATTGGGCAGCGTTCGCTCCTAGTAGTAGCGGACGCGGCCTACATGCTTTGAGCGTCCGCTGTCAGATTTGGAGTTTTACAGTATCCATGATATTTTTTAAATTTTACGGTATTTTTGAAATTTATTTTTTTATTTACAGTAAAAATAAAAAAAAAACCCATTGCAGACGCATTAAACCCTAGCTAGCTAGCTAGCTAGTTCTCTTATCACTCTATATATATAAATATTTTTTGAAATATGACTTTTCACTGTCATTATTATCAGTTCCTTGAACAATTAGATAGGATAATTGAAAGATTTTTTTAAAGAGAAACTGAAATAATTTTGTTTTTTTAGAAAATATTAATTGAATGCTTCTAAAAATATTTCTCAAAATTTTTAATTTCGCGAGGAAAATCAAATTCATCGACCCTACTTTTTGTCTATAAAATTTTATATGGTACATAATTAAGCGTGCATATTTCATCTACAAAATATGTTGGTAATTTTTCAAAACGAAAATCAATAATTCTTATAAATTTGAGATTTCCACAAAAATTCCGTTAAATTATTACCACCAAAATACATGTCAAATCCGATATTTATTTGTTTGTGTTTAACATTGTTGACGATCAGATTTGCAATCTGTCAAATGGGTACATGAACTTATATCGTGTTTGGATGAATAGGTTTGCATTTGAACAAAAGATTCGAAATGACTACATGCATGTTGGGTTGAATTTGAAATCTACTCTTAAGGACTTGAAATCCATCAAAATAATTAAGTGAGATTTAATTAAATCCATTGTCAAGTGGCTTTTGCCAAACAAATGGATTGTTCTTATCATGAATTTGAAATCTTTAGCTTCAAATCCATGCATCTATATATCAGAAACAAAAATCTATAATATAATTCATCGATGGGTGTTATAAATAATATATATATAATCTTCGAATCCGATTATGGACCGGTATTAATGTAACATGCATGCCAACAATGGATTGGTGTGGAATGGGTCTTTATCTCCTCCAAATCTAATCTTTAACATGTTTGGTTGCTTTCCTTTACTACGCTCCAAGAATTTAAAGTAGTTCGTTTGGGCATTGTTTTTCTGAGTCCCACATCTCTTGCCTTATAACGTCGCAGCATTGACATTGAACACACATGGGATATTTGTCCTAGTCGGGTACTATCTATGTATTTTAAAATTTGGAGATATCTGCACGTACAAATATCTATTTTTGAGATACAAAATCCCGATGAATCTGGATCTCGAATTCGAGAGCTCGTCCGAAACTTGAGATATTGATGTCATATGATATTCTACAAATCATCGGCTGGATATCATGGTTTCTTGTACATGCATGTTAATTGTTATCTTGTATATGTTTATGATATCATTTTCTTTTGAAAAAATTCTATAAATATAAACTATGATATTCTAAAACTAGATTTCATTTTTTTTTTTGCTGGATATGAAAATCTCATATTTCTGTTTGTTTTTTTTTTAAACCTAGCTCTATTGTGATTATGTGAACATGGAAAAGAGGGGCTAATTGCATCCACATCCCTTGTGAAAAGTCTAAAAGACATAAAATCCCCTGTGTAAAATTAATAGCATATAAAACCCTATGTTTTAAAAAAATTAGCATAAAAACCCCTATGAGAGGGTATAAATGTGCCCGAGTTTGTATAACATAGGGGTGAAATGTGCTACATTTTAAAAAACTGAGGGATGCATTAGCCTATTAATATTTTTTAAGGGGTTTTATGCTTTTTAGACTTTTCACAAGGGGTGTGGATGCAATTAGCCCTGGAAAAAAGGGAATCCGAAAAAAGGCCAACTTAGATATTTGCTTTGTTTTTTAGTTTTCTTTAAATCGAGATATTTGTTCGATTAAAGATACGTCACTGTTCCAAAGGGGAAAAAAATATTTATTTTGAGTATGAGGACCTGTTATCTCAATTGGGCCAATGTGGAGTGCCATCTGTACACCAAAAGAGGTGCATTGCCGGACATATTACCACATTATATTGCTCATATTTGTTTGGGAAGAGAGAGCTCTTGCCAGCTCGTCTCACCAATGTGTGTGTGTGTGTGGAGTTTAATCACTTGGGCACTTATTGTTGGCAATTACGTGAGTATTGCCTAATGTGGCAGCCGGCGTTTACGTAGGTGTCCAACGGATTAAACCATATATATATATATATGAGATGAATTGATCTAATCAATATCTGTAGTGAAAAATAATATTTTTGATATTACAATTAAAATTTTCATGGGTCGAGTCGGATTGTAGATCTGTTTTACGAAATTGACCAATTAAACGGTCTCATGTGAGTTTTTGTATTATTTTGAAACTTTACAATTTTACTTGTACATACAAAAATTCACTTAAATTTTCAATTAAAATTTTATTTTAATGGTCGATATTTGTAATTCATCTATCAAAATTTCAAGTTGATATATGAGTTTCGGACGAGTGGGGATCTAATTGTAGTAAATTTTTCTCCTAGTTTTTTTTTAAAAAAAGTTTTAATTGGATAACTATATGACACTATTCTCATTTTCCCTCAATTTCAATTCCTAAAAAAATATTATTTTATTTCATATTTTCAGACACTCAACGTACTTTCAAAATCCATATCCAAATTAAACTCTTCGGAACATACTAGTAAGATTCTTAAATTTTTTTCCTTTTCAAATAAAAATAAGATCGATACAATATCAAATTTGCACCTTTTCATCTAGCTACATCTCGTTTAGATTGGACAATGACCAACTTAATACAAACAAGAGGTTAAAATCAAAGGGACCGGAAAAGGCATAATGTTGTGTTACTTGTGTTTCCCACGTAGCAATATTACGTTCCAAAGAGAGTGTAAAATAATATGTGAAAATATATAATATCATTCAATGTCTAGAAATATCATGTACGTGCTTAAATTTGTCATGTCCTTTTCTTGATTATCTAACAAAGCCCTACCTTATCACAATGAAAGGAAATGGCTCGTCATCTAGTTTTCTAGGGTACATTGCTGATGTAGCCAAAAATAGATGTTATTTGATTGGAAAAATTCGAGTAATCCGTGGAGATTTGGATGGCCAGATTAGCACTCGAATAAGTTTAGAGAACGAATTTCGTGGTTTGTTACCTGCATCACAAAGCAGAGTGTGTGGCGTCGAGGTTGCCCGATATAGACACTTCGACGATCAAGTCAGTATTTGTTCAATAAAAATTCTTGAGACTGGAACATGTGACTATATAGAGCGTACTTTAAAAATGAGATAACTGGAGATATTTATAGATATTTGAAGAATTTTGTGAGCTCAAACCACTTATGTGTTTTTTTGGAATTTGTGGACCTTGATAAGATGTTCCGATAAATAATTAAATAATATTGAACCCAATCTGGTCGAGTCATTGGCATTAGACCCTGAAGATAGTCGAATTAGGTAATAACCCTTCAATTGCCTTTGGAAGAAAAAAAGAGAGTTATGGGGCTACTTTCTTGTTAATTTTAATCTTGTCAGATGAATTAAACCGTCTCACAAATTAGATGGATCAACTGAACACAAAACATCCCACTCAAGGGTCAAAATTAAGTGGATCTTTATTAAATCAGTAAAAAATGAAAACTCACGGTGGGGATTGTACGTAGGCAAAAGGTAGGATATTACCGAAATTTATCACCTCTGATTTTGTTTAATTTATATTTTTGGAGGTAATGAACTTGGAACTATGTCTTGATGTGCTAAATAAAGGTACTTGATCCAGTTATAATGAATGCTCTGTTGGAATTTTATTGGAAAATAAATGTTTTTTTTTAATATTGTTAGCATGGGAAAAGTGGACGAAAATTGATTTAAATTGCTATGAGTTTGCTACAACAGGCAGAAGACTAGAGCTAATATACCGTATTGTATCGTATCGAAAAATGTATACCGTATTTAGTATAAAAAATTATGGTATAAATTTTTTTATACCGATATCGTAACGAACATTTTGGTATACCAAAAATTTCGGTACATATAACTAACATACCGATTATACCAAAATTTTACGTTATACCGAGATTTTGATACGATATCAGTATATACCGTTTTATACCGAAAAAACCTTATATTTTTTAAAATTTATAAATTTTTTGTTTAAAAATATTATATATTTTTAAAATTTTATATAATGTTTCAGTATATCTGTTGAATCCGATATTTTGGTGATAACAAACAACAACTCATTGTATAGGAATGTGCTGCCAACCATTGTATTTCAGGAACCTACTACAACTTCTACCGAAAGCTTGTCAACCGCCTTTGCTCTCGACCGGCTGAAGTCACAAGCCTATCAACTGGCTATCAAAACCAGCAGAGGATAAATCTATCTACCGGAAGCTTGTCAACCGCCTTTATCTCTCGACCGGTTGAAGTCACAAGCTTATCGACTGGTTATTCAAACCAGCAGAGGACAAATATCTCTACCGGTAGAATGCCAACTGCCTATCTAGATATCTCGAGACAAGTACCTGTGACAAGATGTTCTTTGCAGGATCTTTTATTAAAAGCAGAACCGGCGTTTCAGAAGATTTGTTGACTCCTGCAAATCAAGACAACAGGTTGTACCAAAATGGCAAAAACACAGAATGACTGCAGATAAAGCATTCGACCGTTTATTCCAGTTTTGGATCCTGGAAGTTGTCTGCAGTGTACGATCCTCATGCAGAATCATCAATGCATTTATGAGCATTAAATGTGCATTCAATGCAGCATCAGAACGTTCAAAATAAAGACGTTGATGATTGACCTATATAAAGGGAAGATTGCTCAAACAACAATATGCAGTGAGACAAGACAACGAAGAGAGACAAGCAACTCAGAAAAATTTCAATCACTTGACTAATATCAGAAGTCCTCATCTGATATACTTGAGCACACTTACAAGATCATTCATCTGCTGCTCAAATAAACCCTCGCCTACAGTTCACATATCTGATCGTCAAGGATCATCCTAGGGTTTTCAAGCCTCTCGACCGCTCTGCAGTCTGAGAAGCTCAACTCAACTATACTCAGTGTTGAAGAGACTTGAAGCTGCTCTGAAAGCTTCCACCAGTCTGATAAGAACTGAGAATCTTATCTGTGTAAATCTAGGAGTTTCGGATTAGGCATTGGATAAGTCCTAAGTCTGAAGTGGGTGTATTACAAGACGTTGTAATAACCAAAGTCTTCTAGTGAATTCCTTCCTAAGTGGAAGAAGGGGAGACGTAGAAGGATTAAGCCTTCGAACTTCCATAAAATCGTGCTTTAGCATTTACTGCAACTTATCTTACATCCTGCTCATACATTGCATTATAAACTTTGCATCACTAAAACCTTTGAACTATTTCCGCACTATTTAAGTTGTTCAAAACATTTTAGAAGTTGAGAAAACTGATTAAGTGAACTAAACCTCACTTGATCTTTCTAAAGAAGTAGAAGAAAAGTTTCAGAGTGTATTCACCCCCCCCTCTACCCTCTGAACCGATCCCAACAAGTGGTATCAGAGCGGGTTCCTTTCTCAACTGCTGATCTGAAGTTTTCAAATCATGACTTCTTTCAACAGAATTCCTATGTTTTCTAAAGAAGAGTATGATGATTGGAAAATTCGCATGCAGGCACATCTTGCAGCACAGGATGATGACATGCTATATGTCATAACAGACGGTCCTATCAAAATTATGAAGGTCAACCCAGCTCTAGCCGATGGTGCAGGACAAATGATTGAGAAACCAAGAGCTGAGTGGACCACTGAGGACAAAAAGAAGGCCAATCTTGACAATGTGGCCCGGGACATCCTATACAAAACACTGGACAAGAATATGTTCAGCAAAATCAAGTCATGTTCCACAGCAAAGGAGATTTGGGAGAAGCTCACTCAGCTGTGTGAAGGGAATGACCAGACAAAGGAAAACAAGCTCACTCTGGCCATTCAAAAATATGACAACGCCAAAATGAAGCCAGGGGAAACCATGGCTGAATTTGATGAACGGTTCAGTAGTATCATCTGTGATCTTACTGCTTTAGGTAAAACTTATACTAACCGTGAAATTGCTGTGAAGGTTATGAGAGCTCTGCCCAAAGAATGGGAGATCAAGACAGTGGCCATGAGAGAGTCAAAAGATTTGAGCAAGGTTGAACTGCATGATCTCTTTGCTGATCTCAAAGCCTACGAGTTCGAGCTCAACATGAGAACAGAAGATGAACCATCCACATCTCAACCAACCAAGGCCTTAACCTCAACCGTGATACGTCCACCGGTCGAGGAACCTCCAAAGAGATCAGCTGAGCAAATCAGCAATGAAGCCATGACACTCTTTGTCAAGAAATTTGGTAAATTTATGCGTAAAAACAATTCTAAATTTAAAAATTATCATAAATCGGACCATACAAACGATGGTCCTACTTGTTTTAACTGTGGAAAGCCAGGCCATTTCATTGCAGACTGCACCAAGCCTAAGAACAATGATCAGAAGCAATTCTCCGAAAGAAGAAGGGGTAAGGAGGATAAAAGGACGTTTAGAAAAGGAAAAGACCAAAGGGTTCTAGTAGCAGATGAAAGCAAAAGCAAGTGGGCTGAGTCTGACTCTGACAACTCCAATACCGGAAGCTCTTCAGATGACAGCGATGATGAAAAAGTGGAATGCCTTATGGCCGACATCGAAGAAGAAGCTGAGGAGGTATTTGACTTTGGCTCACCTGAATTTACTCACAGTGATTTAGTTACTGCTTTACACGAAATGGCTAATGAATACAAAGCATTATCCAAGGAGTTCGAGGAAGTAAAGGCAGAAAGAGCTAACCTAAAAGATAAGTCAAGCAAATCAAGCTGCATGCAGCAAAAAGAGCTTGATGGTCTTAAGGTCAAGCTAAGTCTGCTGGCTACTGAGAACGACACCTTGAAAAGAGTATTCCAAGCTACCTTGATTGAAAATAAAAAACTACTTGAAACCATTAAGGCTTGGAATAAATCTTCGGTAACCATTGACAAGATTCAAGAAATCCAAAGACCGGTGCATGATAAAACCGGTCTAGGGTTTGGAACAAATGAACAGTCTATGGAATCCTGTATTCAGTCAAGCCTGGACAAAGGCAATCTTAACAAAATAAGATTTGTCAGGTCCAGCACGATATATGAACACGATAAGTGCAGCTTTGACAAAAATCAGAAAGTATCGAACGAACGAAGCTCTAAGCATAGAGGGCTGGGATATGTGGATCCCCAGACCTCTAATCAAAGAGGAACTTGGATCAAACCAAAACCTAATGAAAGAAGAAAGGGAAACCAATCTAATTTCAAAAGGCCATGGAATGAGTCTAACTACTCTAAGAAAATATGGTCAAAGGAGAAGCCTTACCAGTACTTTAATTGCAGGCCAGTTCAAAAGAGGTACATGCTAACTGATGAAAATAAAAAAGGCAAGCAGCACACAGCAACCTCACAAGCACACACATTTACTGCCTATCGACCGCACAGATTTCTGGACACACACACGGGCAAACCTGTAAGGGTGTTCCAGGTGTGGGTCCCGAAAGGGCTAATCCGACCTGGACCCTACTAGATATGGGTACCAAAAGTTCTTCACTCTTTGCAGGTACTAAAAGTCCAAACGGGCGAGAAAACCACTTCTATCAAGGACACTACCTGGTATTTAGATAGCGGTTGCTCACGACACATGACAGGGAATCCAGAACTTCTAACAGAAGTGGTGTTGTGCAAAGGACCAAAGATCAGCTTTGGAGACAACTCCAAAGGTAAAACCGTGGGTAAGGGTAAGATCATCCATGGTAACTTCATTATTAAAGATGTGTTACTTGTTGACAAACTATGCTATAATTTGATAAGTATTAGTCAACTATGTGACAATGATCATTCGGTCGAGTTTCACAAACACACGTGCCTCATAAAAAATGACAAAGGTGAGACTCTTATGACCGGTGTACGAGACCTAAACACCTACAAGGTAAACTGGTCTTGCTCACATATTTCTTCACCCACTTGTCTTACTGCTCATCATGATAAACATTGGTTGTGGCATAAGCGGTTAAATCATCTAAATTTTAAGTCCATTTTTAACTTGAGGAAGCATGATTTGGTTTCTGGTCTGCCCGAAGGAGATTTTGTAAAAGACAAAGTTTGTCCTGCTTGTCAACTAGGAAAGCAGGTGAGAGCAACTTTTAAAAATAAAGGGTGTATGTCCTCTTCCAAATGTTTAGACTTACTTCACATGGACCTATTTGGTCCTATACCAGTAAGAAGCATAGGGGGAATGAGATATGCTCTTGTTGTTATAGATGACTTTTCTCGATTTACTTGGGTCATCTTTCTCTCTTCAAAAGATCAAACTGCACCTCACCTGATTAAGCTTTTTAAACGCTTGCAAAATGAACAATCTACTGTAATAGATAGAATCAGGAGTGATAGAGGGACTGAATTTTTAAACATCACTCTTATGACTTATCTAGATGATCAGGGAATCAAGCATGAGTTGTCAGCTGCTAGATCCCCACAGCAAAATGGGGTGGCTGAAAGAAGGAACCGTACTTTAAAAGAAGCAGCCAGAACTATGATTGCTGATTCAAATGTTTCTCAAAGACTTTGGGCAGAAGCAGTTAACACAGCTTGCTATACTCAAAACAGATCTATGATTAATAAACGATTTAACAAAACTCCATATGAGATCTGGAATGGCACAAAACCTGACATTTCTTATTTCAAAATTTTTGGGTGCAAATGCTTTATCCACAACAATGGCAAAAACCATTTGACAGCCTTCGATGCCAAAGCAGACGAAGGAACTTTTATTGGTTACTCAGCCGTTAGCAGAGCTTATCGAGTGTTCAATCAAAGATCACTAACGGTCGAGGAAACCATTCATGTTGTTTTTGATGAATCTACTCTATGTACAGAACAAACTCAAGGGAGCATAAATGATCTGAGTCACAGACTGGAAAACACAAATCTACAGGAAGAGAGTGACAGTGATCTATATCCTCCAAAGAAGGATGATCCAGTTCCCTCCACCGGGTGTGATCAAACAAGGCCAGAAGTGGATCCACCGGTTGATAACAATCCTCCAGCCAATGATGATCCAGTAAACGAGGACGTTCATCAACCAATTGATGACAACCCTTTAGGGAATTATTTTAGGTGGAACAAAGATCATCCACCTGGGTTGGTCATAGGTGACCCTTCTGCTCCTCGAAAAACACGTGGTCAAATGATTAATGAATTCTTGCATGCCGCTTTCATATCTCAGGTAGAGCCCAAGAAAATAGATGAAGCTCTATCAGATGCCAGCTGGATTGAAGCTATGCAAGAAGAGTTGAATCAATTCACCCGCAACAATGTTTGGCATCTAGTTCCTCGACCGAAAAATCAAAATGTGATTGGAACTAGATGGGTGTTTCGTAACAAGCTCGATGAACATGGCACTGTTGTGCGTAACAAAGCTCGACTTGTTGCTCAAGGATTCAGACAAGAAGAAGGCATAGACTTTGAGGAATCTTTCGCGCCAGTTGCAAGACTAGAAGCAATCCGCATCTTTCTTGCTTATGCAGCCTTCAAGAATTTTAAAGTTTATCAAATGGATGTGAAGTCTGCATTCCTCAATGGTCTACTTCAAGAAGAGGTGTACGTTGAACAACCACCAGGTTTTGTCAATCCTACTCATCCTCAATATATCTATAAACTTGACAAAGCTCTCTATGGATTAAAACAAGCACCGCGTGCTTGGTATGACACTTTGCTAAAATTTTTACTGGAACATGATTTCCAAATTGGAACGGTCGATAAGACCCTGTTTAAATTTGTAAAAGGTGATCATGTGTTACTAGTACAAATTTATGTTGATGACATTATATTTGGGTCAACTAACCCCAAGTTGTGCTCAAAGTTCTCTAAACTAATGAAGGAGAAGTTTGAAATGAGCATGATGGGCGAGCTAAACTTCTTTCTTGGACTTCAAGTAAAGCAACTTGAAACTGGAATATTCATCAATCAGTCCAAGTATGCCAAAGAATTGGTAAAGAAGTTTGGAATGGAACAATGCTCAACTGTATCTACCCCCATGAGTACATCAATTAAGCTTGATAAAGATGAAGGGGGAATTCCGGTTGAGGTAACCATGTATCGAGGCCTTATTGGTTCACTGCTCTATTTGACTGCCAGTCGACCGGATATCATGTATTCAGTTTGTTTATGTGCTAGATTTCAAGCCGCACCTAAGCAATCTCATTTCATTGCTACCAAACGAATACTTAAATATATTAAAGGAACTACTAATGTGGGTCTTTGGTATCCCAAAGATTCAAATCTTAATCTTATTGGCTATTCAGATGCAGATTATGCAGGTTGTAGAATTGATCGCAAAAGTACAAGTGGCACATGTCAATTCCTTGGAGATAGACTAATTTCGTGGTCAAGTAAGAAGCAGACATCAATTGCTACCTCGACCGCCGAAGCAGAATACCTTGCTGGCAGCTGTTGTGCTCAAATACTCTGGATTCAACAGCAGCTTAATGATTATGGGATTCGGTCGAGTGAAGCTCCAATCTACTGTGACAATACAAGTGCCATAGCCATCACTCACAATCCAGTGATGCACTCTCGAACAAAGCACATTGATGTCAGGCATCACTTTATCCGAGATCATGTCTTAAAGAAGGAAATTAGGCTGGAATACATCTCTACCGATCAGCAAGCAGCAGACATATTCACCAAGCCTCTACCGGACGCTAAGTTTTCATATTTTCGAAATATTCTTGGCTTAGTAGATTTAAGTTAGTATGCATGTGTTTAGGGGGAATGATTGTCAATATGACATTAATAGATTAGCTGTTACGTTGCCATTAATATTGGCATATCATCCGCCTTTAACTAGTCTCTGACAGACTTCGTACTAGCAGCTTGGTGCTTTGAACCAAATGACATTAATTGGGCGCCGTGATTATGCTCTTCAAAACTTTTTGAATTTCAAAAATACTTTTCATGACATCACCCTATGGCCCATAGGTTCCTATATATACTTCTTTACACTCGTATATCAATCTTTCACCTTTGCTAAAAACTTTCATATTGTATTAAACGCTCCATCGAATTACTCTCAAGCTTTTGCTTACTCTTTGCTCGAGTTCTTATCTATAGATATCATGTCGATCCAGAAGACTTGCCTCGCCATCAACTTTGATTCCGTTGTTAAGGCAAACAACGCAGGAATAACTGAGGTCTTCACCATGCTTGAAGCCTCTGGACTGAAGAAATTTCTGGAATGCAGCGCCATCTGCGATTTGCCTGTTTTGAAGGAGTTCTTCGCAACCGCTCAAATCGAGCATGGGACTATCAAATGCTTGATCAAGACAGAGGTCTACTCCTTCAATCAGAAGTTCTTCGCTAGCACATTTGATCTGCCCTCCAGGGGTTTGACAAAATGCACGGATCTTCCAGATGGTAACTGCTCTTATTGGTTGAAGGAGTTCTCAACTACTGATGCTCCGATCAAACTGCCGGCCCAGAAGACATCTCTCAAAGCTCCATTCAGGCTACTGACTAATATCGTGGCCAAGAATCTTCTGGCCAAGGCTGGATCTTACGACAAGGTGACGCTGGAGAAATTTCAATACATGGCTTGTATTGCCTCCAAGATCAACATAAACTGGTCAGACATTCTGTTCAATATTCTATGTGAAATGATCAGGGGGAAAGGGCAATCCGAGGGATTTGCTTTGCAAATCTGCCACATCTTGGGCGTCCTTGGAGTGGACTTTTCCAAGACTGAGCCTCTGCATCCCACCAAATGGCTCAACAAGTCTACGATTCTCAAATTCCTGAACAAGAAAGAGACTGCTGTCGACACCTTGCCCTCAACCGCAAAGGCTATTGCTATCCCTCAACCGCTTTCAACGGTTTCGGTCGTGGCCAAACCAGTCCATACCAAAAAGTATGCCAAGCGTCAACTAATCATCGAATCTGACTCTGAAGATGAATCACGTGAGAATGTTCCACTGATTCAAGCTTTCAGCAAGTCATCCCCTTCGGTCTCCAAAGCAGCTGTGTCATCCACGCCTGCAGGCGAGAAGAAGAGGCAGCACAAGAAGCTAAAGTCTCTTTCTGGACTTGCTCCTACCCTGCCAACGGTCGAGACTACTACCGTTGTTGCTTCTACTGCTCCTCGTCCTACAAAAGGTGTGATAATCCGGGAAGGTGCCTCATCAGCTCCTGAGGTCACTCTAGCTGATCCCAAAGACAAAGGGAAAGGTGTGATGATCTACACACCCAAGGCTCAACCAGCAGCTACGATAGAACTCAATATGATCATCTCTCACGTGCTCCGTACTGTCAAGCGTCATCTACAACGTTTTGACAGATGGCATCACTCCCGCACTCACTTGACACTCGCTCAAATATTTCCTAAATGGAAATCTCTAAACGTCATTGAGCAGAAGATGCTTCTATTTGCTGATACTGAAGACATCGTGGAGGCTCTGGGAAGACGACATCTCATAGACTTGAAGCTTCGAGGAAGCCTACTATCACTGCTAATTAATGAGCGTGTCAAGAATTTCAAATCCAAGAGTCCTACCGCTGCCGATGACTTTGTGATTTTGACTGGACTACAGGATAGTCTACGTCAAATCACTCAACTACTTCAGCACTTCCAAGATCTCAACAATGTCAAAACACCAGCTTCAGCAGCCTGTTTGCAAGCTTATGTGCTGGAAGCACAAGTGATGATGAAAACCTTTCTCACCCAAGATCAGGGTGAAGAAGACGTCTATGCTCTTCCTTCTTCAGATGGGATTCTGACCGATCTCATCACTGCTGACCTCTTTCAATCATATGCTCTAAGATCGAGTGTAGCAGCATCTTCATCGGTCGACCCCTCCTCAACCGCAGTCCAAGCAGTTACTCAACCGGAAGCAGTTGTGATTGCTCGCTCCTCTCCCGTGACGACCGCTCACACTTCTCCCGGTCATTCACAAGATGTTTTAGAAGTGGTTGCACAAGAGATACCTGTCACCTCTGTGACAGAGGCTCCTTGCAGTAGTGAAGCAACAGTGCCCCCAACGGAGATATCAAGCACTATTGTATCACCTGCATCTCCAGAACAGCAAGTGACTGATGCTGATCCAGCACTTCAACCGTCTCCATCTACTGAAAAGTTTATGGAAGATCTCATTATGGATGAACCAAGTGCTGATCCTGGTACTCCACCAACCATATTGGCTGCAGTCGAAACTATTACATCTCCAACTGTACCATTATTGGAAGGTCCATCGGGTAGCTCTCCAGCAAGTTCACCCGCACCACATCATCGTGAGTCTAGCCCGGTTTCACCAAGAAATGACTCAGAAGGGCAAATGATTCAGACTGATGATTCTTTAATTGAAGCCATGGCCGCAGCTCTAGATCATACCTTGATAAATCGGCTTCATGAGCTCATGCAAACGGTTAGGTCCTTCTCTCAAGACATAACAAACTCATCCTTATCGGTCGATAATTCACGCCAGACGATGATTCGGCATTTCGAGACCGTGTCTCGAGACCTTGCTCGTCTGTCCACAGAGATCACTAATCATCATCGCACTCAAATCAACACGCTCTCTACCGTCTCCGAACAAGTTATCCGATCCGAAAATCGCCTTCATAAGCAGTTGAATGATCGGATGGACACTATGCAAGCCACTCTACTTGCTCAAATCGATGCAAAAATAGACACTATGCAAGCCTGCCTTGGCACTCAACTCACTGAGGTCATCCTTCGGCTCAACCAAGGTGATGCCAAAAAGGGGGAAGAAGAGCAACGTAGAGCAGCAGAGGCAAGAAGACGTGAAGAAGAGTCCAGAAGAAAAGAAGAAGCCGACAGAAGAAGAAGAGAAGGCGATAGGTCAGGAGGAGCCAGTTGGTTCAAAAGATGAACAACTTATCTCTTCTTTACTTATCGCAGCCGCTTTTTTCTGTAGGTGTAATAAAAATGCTTATTGTACTTAATGAAATTCATTCTCTCAATGAAGTTCATTTTTATGCTTTCATATTGTTCTTGGAGCACTTAAGTTTTGTCATCACCAAAAAGGGGGAAATTGTTGAATCCGATATTTTGGTGATAACAAACAACAACTCATTGTATAGGAATGTGCTGCCAACCATTGTATTTCAGGAACCTACTACAACTTCTACCGAAAGCTTGTCAACCGCCTTTGCTCTCGACCGGCTGAAGTCACAAGCCTATCAACTGGCTATCAAAACCAGCAGAGGATAAATCTATCTACCGGAAGCTTGTCAACCGCCTTTATCTCTCGACCGGTTGAAGTCACAAGCTTATCGACTGGTTATTCAAACCAGCAGAGGACAAATATCTCTACCGGTAGAATGCCAACTGCCTATCTAGATATCTCGAGACAAGTACCTGTGACAAGATGTTCTTTGCAGGATCTTTTATTAAAAGCAGAACCGGCGTTTCAGAAGATTTGTTGACTCCTGCAAATCAAGACAACAGGTTGTACCAAAATGGCAAAAACACAGAATGACTGCAGATAAAGCATTCGACCGTTTATTCCAGTTTTGGATCCTGGAAGTTGTCTGCAGTGTACGATCCTCATGCAGAATCATCAATGCATTTATGAGCATTAAATGTGCATTCAATGCAGCATCAGAACGTTCAAAATAAAGACGTTGATGATTGACCTATATAAAGGGAAGATTGCTCAAACAACAATATGCAGTGAGACAAGACAACGAAGAGAGACAAGCAACTCAGAAAAATTTCAATCACTTGACTAATATCAGAAGTCCTCATCTGATATACTTGAGCACACTTACAAGATCATTCATCTGCTGCTCAAATAAACCCTCGCCTACAGTTCACATATCTGATCGTCAAGGATCATCCTAGGGTTTTCAAGCCTCTCGACCGCTCTGCAGTCTGAGAAGCTCAACTCAACTATACTCAGTGTTGAAGAGACTTGAAGCTGCTCTGAAAGCTTCCACCAGTCTGATAAGAACTGAGAATCTTATCTGTGTAAATCTAGGAGTTTCGGATTAGGCATTGGATAAGTCCTAAGTCTGAAGTGGGTGTATTACAAGACGTTGTAATAACCAAAGTCTTCTAGTGAATTCCTTCCTAAGTGGAAGAAGGGGAGACGTAGAAGGATTAAGCCTTCGAACTTCCATAAAATCGTGCTTTAGCATTTACTGCAACTTATCTTACATCCTGCTCATACATTGCATTATAAACTTTGCATCACTAAAACCTTTGAACTATTTCCGCACTATTTAAGTTGTTCAAAACATTTTAGAAGTTGAGAAAACTGATTAAGTGAACTAAACCTCACTTGATCTTTCTAAAGAAGTAGAAGAAAAGTTTCAGAGTGTATTCACCCCCCCCTCTACCCTCTGAACCGATCCCAACAATATCGGTATACCGGTATATACCAAAATTTTCAAATTCCACACCGTTACCGTACCAAAAAAAGTCGGCATCGTTATCGTACCGTACCGTACCGTACCGAAAAAGTCGGTATACCAAAAATTCAATAAATTTGGTATTTTTTTCAGTACGATAACCTCGATATACCAAAAATGAAACGACTGGATCTAATAAAATGCTAGAAATTTTTTATTTATTTTATAAAAAAATAATAATGTAAAAATATTAATTATACATATATGCCCATACATATATGTATAAATACTTAAAATAAACATTTAATTAAAAATTGGATAAATAACTTAAATAAATATTTAAAATATCTTGTAACTAACAAACACTTAAATAAATCTCAACATCTTTCGTTTGAAATAAATAATATCAACTAATTTGTCATGCATGCATAATAAAAAAAATATTGTTTTCAAACCCCATAAAAATATAAATATGCGGAAATCTTGTTTAAAAGAACTGATAAAAATCTCATGACATAAAAACACTAATAGCATTAGTCATGGGTGTCGTCTGCGTGTGAACTCATAGGCTCTCACCGCCGGTCGGAGCAACCGTGTCATCAACTAGATCATCATAATCACCTGCACCATATAAGCGTAGTGAGCCTAAAGGCTCAACATGTTTTATCTCATAATAACAAGGTTTAAAAGTCACACATAAGCACATAATAATACTTACATATACTCATCATGAATATGCATGCATGCTCTTAAAATAATGCATCATAAATTCTTCCATGTCATAACTTTCATCATAAAATAATATCCATGTGCTATATCATATAATACATAACATAATTTGAGCATGTCTTAATCATAAAGAACAGTGTAGGTTATATCCATGAGTGTGGCTCGTAATCATGAGCGACTGATCAGTCTAAGAACCATCGTACATGGCGGTGGATAAATCCACCTCTATGCTGGTAGTAAAATTACCCTATGCTCGGTGGAAAAACCACCTCTATGACGATAGTAAACTACCTCTGTGATCGGTGGTAAACCACCTCTATGCTGCCACATCACTTCAATTTTCATAAAATATTTTTCATGTTCAATCTCAATCATAAACACATCATAAAATTATTTCATGTATGCATGCACTTAAAAATGTGTCCGTAATATATATTTAATTATTTTCATAACATATATATACTTATACTTAAAATAAACTTCATGCATAAAATAAATTAACTATATTGACTTAGTTATTTTTTTCATGGGATTGTCCAGACTGCTGGTCACTTAAATTTAAGCCCATAAATTCCTAGACTAGCTCATTAACTTAATTTTAAGCCTAAACATCATAATATGACCCAAATAAATTACTTAAACATAATTGGACCTAAATAAAAATATTTAAGCCCAATAGTAAATTCCTATTGCTTTCCTAAGTCGTGCAAATCAAATTATAATGCAGGGCACAACACAAAACAGAATAATTCATACTCAACTAATCAAACATTATATTTGATATCAAATTATAGCAACACCACCTTTAATTGATGTGTTAGTAGTTCCTTTCATGAATTCAAATTGATTGTTGGCTTCGACACTAGAAACAGCTAGGGCTTGACTAGGAATATTTTCTCTAGTGGGCAGAATATCAATATGCAACACAAGCATTCATACTCGCTAGGTATCTCAGTCAGTACTTTACATACCTCAACAAGTGACATAGATGTACACGTATCTACAGTCCAAGCCTACAAGTCAAGATAATACCAAATCACTAATACTGGTCTACCAACCTTAATTAAGCTAATAGATACTCCCTAATACTAATAGGGATCTCGAACTATACATGCGTCCATTGTCAGCCCACTGATGTTGAAGGCCCTAACCCAAGCACAGATTTGCTACAAGTCCCGTAGCACCTCCCTATTGCCTGAACCTCTAGTATAAAGCTAAAACCCTAAGAATATACACTAAAATGTACTGAAAACCCTCCAAACACATACCAAATATGAGAATCACGTCGCCTATTTATAGGCAAGGATTCGGAAGCACCGATCCCTGGTTCGGAAGCTTCGAACTTGCATGTCTTCCACATTCCAAACTGCCCTGTTTGGAAGCTCCGATACCATCTTCGGACGTTCCAATCTTATGCATGCGATTGCTTGTCAAAACGCCGGCAACACGTCATTAATGCGTATGGTCTAACTCTTCGAATGTTCCGATCTGCTTTCGAACTCCTTCGCTAGCTTGGTCCGATCTCCCTATGGTTCATGTTCGGACCTTCCGAACTGCCGAGTCAATTTTGAATCTTGGACCATTGTTTTGGAAATCCTGGAGTCGATTTCTTGGTCCGACTAATCGTATTAAAATTCATTAATCATGTCAAACTATTTACGCTCGTGAAATGGGATACAGGTTACTACAAGTAATTTAATCCTAAAATACCCTCTATTTCTATTAAGTCATCTCATATGAATTAGTATAATTTAATAAAATTAGAATCACTTTCCAAAATAATTGAAATAAACTTAAAAATTAAAAAGTAAAAAAAAACACAAATTTAATGTGTGAAATATATCTCGAACATAACAATAACAATAGTAGTCATTATTATTTCATATATATTTACGTTAACTAGAAACAATGCACGTGTGTTGCACGTGAAAAACACGTGTTGGAGTAATATAATTCAAAACAAAATTAGACAACTCTACAAAAATTATTTTGACAGTAGTATTGAAACTTTTGATCATTCATGCTAAATAATTACTCTCAAATCGATTTTGAAATAAACATATTTGTTTAATTATTTTTAAAAAATGGATTAAATTTTGTAATGTTTTTTTTTTATCGTATAATTTTCTTTTGCTTGTCTTATTATGGATTTCATTACATTTTTTTGGTATTTTGTTATATGTATTATTCTCTCAATATATTTTTTTGTGCAATCAATGATACATACTATGACATTTCAGATCCGACGACTATCCCCACTATATCAACAAGGATATTTCCAGCATGCTTATGTTCATCCTCACTCGCACACATCCTTTGAAACTTCTCAAGGGTCGTCCATCCTATAATTGTCTCAAGTCAAGCATGCTTAATTTTGGAGTTCTCATATATACGATGAGATCTCAAAAAAAAGATATTCACCTTGATGATATGAGTAGTTCCTATCAAAATTTTCAAGCCCAAACCGTTCAGTCACATACCTACGTAGTCTGAGACCTTTCTCATTTCGGTATAAAATCGGTTCATTCAAATTCTTCTTCTCATAAAAGCCTGTCAAGAGCCGCTTAATTCTTTGAACTTCTTGACACAGACGATTATTCTCCACCCTCTTGTCAGTCTCGGACATCACAAGTACAGTCTATGAACTTTGACTTTTTGCAATGATACAACATAACCACTTAAGGTGAGTTAACTCTTAATTTACACTAAAAGAGATACTTGTATATTTGAGTTTTATATAACGTAACTCATTTAATATTTTCAATAGTTCACGTTGTGTTGCATCTTTTAATCCACTAACTTTGTAATGAATCATTTTAGCTCAATCAAATGTTAGTTTTTTATTTTTTTTAACTAAATAAAAGCCTCCCACTTTCCCCAATTTTGAGAATTCAATATTAGTAAGCTATAGGTAATAGACAATTATTAAGTTTTTGCTTATGTTACTTTTTGTTTAATTGTGTAGTTTTTTTATATACCTTGTCTAGTTCACGTTTTATGGGTTTTTTTAACTTTTATATTAATGATTATATATGTATTGCATGCATACAATATACATCTACAATTTATATTCAAAATATCAATATTTATGCGTCAAAATAAATTTATTGAATCATAATTTAATAACTATTTACAAACTAAAATATACATCATAATTAAGATTCAAGATTAACACGCTGACATAGAATCATGATAAAAATCTGAAGAATAAATGGTGTTAGTTCAAAGACAAAATGTGATAATTATAAATGACGTTAGATTAATTAATTAAAATATTTTAATATCTGTGTTTAATTAATTAAAAAGTTTTCGATACAGTATGTTGATAATTGTTTTTTATGTATGAGTTAGTGATTGAGTTATGTATGATCATGTTTTGAATTTTTTTTCTTTCTAATAATAGTTTCTTGTGAGTTAAATTTCCAAATGAAAAAAATTATCAAAACAAAAACTAATTATACAATTCAATAATTCGGTTTATTCGATCAGTGAAATCATTAGTTTGCTAATTTAATATATTTTGAACTCATATTCGATGAGTTTGACAAGAAAAATAACGTAGAATAACAAAATTTAAGTAAAATTATTTGATTGCATTTGTAGCGCTATATTTATATTTCATATATGTTTGAATTATTTCATTTATTTATTTTTAATATCCATATATTATTCTGTAATATTAGTAGATAAACAATGTGTAAAAAACATAGACATTTAAGTATGTAGTACATTATACAATTTTTTATTTAAATATTCATATAATATATTGTAAAATTTATAGAAAAATAGTGTATGAAAAATAAGAATATTTAATTAAACTCATAATTAGAACTCAAACAGTGATTAAAAAAGATATATAAATTGATTATATTTTGTAATAGTAATTAATATATAATTGATAATAACTAATATATTAACAGAAAAAATAATGTGTAAAAAATAAATTACATTGTGTACATTTTTATATTTTAAGTATCTATGCATATATTATTATTATTATTATTATTATTATTATTATTATTATTATTATTATTATTATTATTATTATTATTATTATTATTATTATTATTATTATTATTATTATTATTATTATTGTTGTTATTATTATCTTGTAAGATTAATAGAAAAATAATTTGCATTAAATAATTTAAATATATTTATAGGACTATGTAACATTAATTTATTTTAAGTACTCATATACTATCTTGTAAGATTAATAGAAAAATAGTGTGGATTAAATAAATTAAATATAATTTAAAAGAAAAACTTAAATAAGAAAATGAGCAAATAATAAATAGTATATACACAAAATATGAAAGTGGAAAAAATAAAATAGCGTGTAAAAAAATATTTAAGTTAATTCATAATTGTTATTTATATATTTATAATAGTAATAGAATAGACCATCGACATATTAATAGAAAAATAAATTACACGATGTAAATTTTCTATTTTAAGTATTAATAAAATATATTTTAAGATCTAGAAAAATAGTGTGAATTAAATAAATTAAATAAATTTTGTAGGTAAAACTCAAATAAGAAAATGAGCAAATAATAAATAGTAGTTGTATAAAATATAAAAGTGAAATTCTATAAATTAGTGTGTAAAAAAATATTTAAGTTAATCGTAATTCTTATTCTCCTATACTCATAATAGTAATAGAATAGGTAAAAGATAGATTAATATGAAAAATAAAGTAAGATATGGATTTTTTTTATTTAAGTATACATATACTATCTTGTAAGATACCAAAATTTATTATTATTCTTAGTATTCCATGTGTTGGTTCATCTGTGAAGTAAAAAATCGAATACGATAAATTATAAATCAAAGTAAAAAATTGTTTAAAAATTTTATTTGAAAGAGTACATAGTATAATTTTTAAACAAATAATTTAATTGAAGTGTCACATGAATAAATAATTGAGAAAAAAAACATTCATTATGTAATAAGAAAAACGGTAGTCACGTAAATTTACAATGAAAATCACATATTCATAGTAAAAAAAATATTTTAAAAATATTAATTGCATTTTAATTTTTTATTTGAAAGAGTTTATAACATAATGCTTAAATAAATAGTTTAATTGAAGAGTCAAGTGTTAAACTCACATATTTATATATATATATTTAAAAATACTAACAGTATTTTTTTTTTTTGAAAGAGTTCATAGTATACGAATAAATAAAGAAAAAACACATTAATCTTATATAATAATAATGAAAGTGTAACCATGTAAATTCACAATGAAAATCACATATTTATAATAGTAATAGATATTTAAAAATACTAACAGTATTTTTTTTTAAAGAGTTCATAGTATACGAATATATAAATGAAGAAAAAACACATTAATCTTATATAATAATAATGAAAGTGTAACCATGTAAATTCACAATGAAACTCACATATGTAATAAGAAAAACGATAGTCGCGTAAATTCACAATGAAAATCACATATTCATGATAGTAAAAAAAATATTTTAAAAATATTAATTGCATTTTAATTTTTTATTTGAAAGAGTTTATAACGTAATGCTTAAATAAATAGTTTAATTGAAGAGTCAAGTGTTAAACTCACATATTTATATATATATATTTAAAAATACTAACAATATTTTTTTTTTGGAAGAGTTAATAGTATACGAATAAATAAATGAAAAAAAACACATTAATCTTATATAATAATAATGAAAAGGTAACCATGTAAATTCACAATGAAACTCACATATGTAATAAGAAAAACGGTAGTCACGTAAATTCACAATGAAAATCACATATTCATAGTAAAAAAATAATTTAAAAATATTAATTGCATTTTAATTTTTTATTTGAAAGAGTTTATAGCATAATGCTTAAATAAATAGTGAAACTCACATATTAATATATATTTAAAAATACTAACAGTATTTTTTTTTTGAAAGAGTTCATAGTATACGAATAAATAAATGAAAAAAAAAACACATTGATCTTATATAATAATAATGAACGGGTAACCATGTAAATTCACAATGAAACTCACATATTTATAATAGTAATAGATAATAGATAATAGATTTATTTGAAAGTTTTTATAGCATAATTCTTAAATAAATAGTTTAATTGAAGAGTCAAGTGTTAAACTCACATATTTATATAGATATTTAAAAATACTAATAGTATTTTTGTTTTTGAAAGAGTTTATAGTATGCAAATAAATAAATGAAGAAAAAACAAATTAATTTTATATAATAATAATGAAAAGGTAACCATGTAAATTCACAATGAAACTCACATATTTATAATAGTAATAGATAGTAATAAATAATAGATATAATAATAATGAAAGGGGTAACCATGTAAATTCACAATGAAACTCACATATTTATAATAGATAATAGATAATAGATAGATTGATAGGATCGAAAATATCTTTCTCAACTGTGTGGAGTTCAGATGGGTTAGTAAATGAACTCTTGTCTTTCTCGTGTGTCTATGTTAATCAACCAACTTAAATCAATGCGGAAGAGATTGACTAACAGATCGAATACTCTTCAAATGGATTGGTTAAATTTGTGAAGTGAGTGAACGTGTTAGGCAGAAGGGAAATAACACGGTGAATTGTTTCTGGATGTTCGGAGCTCAATCTCCTACGTCACCCCTTCTTCCATCTCGGAAGGATTCATTATCTTCTAGAAGACTTTGATCTACACAAGCAATTTGCACAGACCCGATCCAAGATTGGACTTACACCTCTGCCTATCTCAGAACTCCTAGACACTCAAGAACACAGCCCTTGACTGTTTCTTGTTACAAAGGTAGTGTTTTACAGAACACTCAACTGATTTGATATAATCTTACAACTCGATAAACTCAACACAAATGATCCTCACTTGATCTGATATGATGCTAAGTGTGTGTTTGATTAATCTGATCTGATTGCTCTTTGAAGCTCTTAACTTTCTGATTGTGTATTCTCTTCTCTTTCTGTAGCTCTCTCCTTCTTTTATTGCTTGTCTCTTGTATTTATAGCCTCCAGAAAGTATCCGTTAAGGTGTCCAACAAGTATCCTTAAATTGCTCTCAGATCTTGACTTTCTGGTTCTTTGTTGGCAACGTTCAAATCTTCATTTAATGTCTTTTGTCTTTTAGCACAAAAGCTCCTTGATTGTTGAGATCTTCAATTGATCTGATCCTTGCTTCTTCTGCTTCTGCTTCTTCAATTGATCTGCCTTTTGCTTCTTCTGCCTCTGCTTCTTCAATTGATGACTTAGGTAAGTTTTCAAACACCGAAACTTAGATCTTGAATTCCTAACAATTTCCCCCTTTTTGGTGTTTGATAAAACTAAGAATTTTATCTGTCATTTTCCCTCTTTTTGACAATCGCATCAACTGATGATATTTTCCTTTTTAGTCGTTCTTTGATCTGCTCTTACTTTCTTTGAATTTGTTCCCCCTTAAAAGGTGATTCCAAATGAAGTGTTCATTTGGATGAATTGATTGATCTGGTTGATTGATCTTTTCTGCTGATATTGAACTGGTCCTTTGTTTCTGGAGATCAGCTGATTTGTTCTGATCAAATTTTGATCTTGTATGGTTGATCTTTGATTTGGTCTGGTTTAATTCGTCTGATCTGATCTGCTCCAACTTATCTGGATTGATCCTATTTCTTGCTTTTTATCTTTGAGTTGATATGTTACTGCCAAGTTGATCTGGTTCGTTTATGATTCGATCTGATCTTTTCACTTGCTTATAGCTCTTGATTCACTGATTTCTGGGCAAAATGATAAACATAAAAGTTGTAGTTCTTTCTCTTGTCTTTCCACGGAATCAAGAATCGCTTGATTTCGAGTTCGTATGTGAGAGATATACTCGAAATACTAAGCTATGTCAGAAATTCTGTTCTGCAGAATTTCTGTGCAGATCTCGAAACTTCATCATGCTTTATCTACTTCTTACACTCCGATTCAGATTTAACTTCTTGAAGATGATTGGTAGATCATTGTCTTAGCTTCGTAACTCATACTGAATCATCCCGTTTGGATAAGCGAGCTGTAAGTTATGGCCAAAATACCAGAGCTGGTCTGTTTGATCTGGTTGTTGTAACTTTGATCTGGTTTGCATCCAGATCGATGTTGCGACCAACTTTTCGCCTTGATAACGTCCGAATTAACTCATCTGGCCTGAGATATGACTTCTAGATATTTGAGTAATATTTCTAACCGTTTTGGCCTCAAGTCATTTGGATCACCGAGCTATGAGATATGAATAATTTACTGAACTGCGCCAGTTTGAGAAACTTGATTTCCAGCTCAAACATTTCCAACTTTGATCTACTCTCGAGTTTTATTGATGGTGTATGGCTGTGTTTTGAGATAATAAGTCCCTTTTATTGATGAGTGCAACGTCCTTGAACTTTTTGACTAAAACCCCAACTTTTTGTCCATGTCCAGTTTCTGCCGCAACGCACATGGTCTGTCTTCAAAGAATAAACTGCATTTTTTGGCGCATGACCAAGCTGCAAATTTTATACCGCTGCGATCCTCTGTGAGTCTAGTTTGTAACCCAAAAAGCGGTTTGTCGTTTAGACACTCGAGCAAGGAGTTATGTCATTTTTCCCAAAGTCGCTGCAAGCTGTCAAAAATTATCAATTGATCTGCTTTGCTCAGTTCTTCTATTCTTCTTCTCGATTGATCTGCTTTATTCTTCAATTAAGATTCCAGAGAGAATCTTCATTCCCCCTCAATCTGTTGCGTTTCTCTCCATATTTTGTGTTGTGTGGTGTGTTTTTGTGATCTTCAAAATCTCTTTTATATGTAGATGAAATCCCATCGAGCTTTTATTTTTCACAATTCTTCATCTAGTCTCCAAGATTGGTGCGGGCTCGCATGCTCTTCATAGCAATAGCGCTATCGCGGTTTGGAGGAGCGCTACTGAAGCGCTATAGCACTTCCAAGGAGTGCTAGCAGTGCTATCGCGTTTCTAAGGGGCTCTAGTAGCGCTATTGCGCTATTGAGAGGCGCTACAAGCGCTATCCAGGGGCGCTATCGCGCTAGCAAGGGGCGCTACTTTCTTGTCCTGCTGAGCGACAATTTTTAAATACTCATATCTAACAATATAGCCATCGGATCAAGCTGAAATTTGGACAGAAGCTTTAAAACATCTTGAAATTTATTATGAACGGTGGAGATTGGATATAGTTGTCTAGAACATCCTCGGTAGTTTTCTGAAATTTGCTGTACTGTAATTCCTTTCTCAATTCTTCTCAGTACTTGTCACCTGCAAATACAAATAAAAATATGCTATGGTGTTGGAACACACGTTCTTTGATCACACGGATGTGATACCCGGAGCAGCAGAAGTTAAAAAATTTTATTTTTCGATATGGAACGATTCCATATAGTGGGTATCAAATCCAAACGATTAAAATCTTGCAAGTAAAAATAAAAATCACAATTAAATATTTTTACCTCTTCAAGCAATGGCTTGATTATGGACTCCAACAGAGTTTAATCTGCTCTTCTTATAAATCCCGGGAACCAATGACTTGCTCGATCAATCTCCAGAATCAGGTCCACGAATAGAAAACAGAAACCCTCTGATTGATTGCACTAGAAATCAATCAGTATTTATCGTAGAGAATAAACAAATTTGATTTGTCAATTTAGTAAGTGACTTTTCAAAAAAATCACAGACCGAATTTTCTCAAAAAGGGAAGAGGAGAATTCGATAATTACCCTAGAATAATATGTAGTATTTTCGAAAATCACAAAGTGGAATTCTTGTGTAATTTTCGAAACCTACACATATATATATATATATATAATTTCTAGACTGGATTAAGTTATAATTGTATTAGGACACGAACTCCTTAGGGCCCACAATCAATAACTTAAGCCCAACAAGCCAAGCCCGTTATTATAGAAATTAATATAAAATTCATCATGACTCCGATTGATAAACCGATTTCACCAATGTGCACATAAACCATTTCTGCACCTTTTAAAGTCAAGATAATTTTTCTGAATCCGAATTCAGTGATTTTCAAAAATGCCCATCCCTATGTCATTTTAGAAAATTCCACTCCCTTTAATTAAGAAGTCCAACTTTTCTTTCGTTAAATTTAACTCTTTAAATTTAACTATCTCAACGGGGTTTAGTAATCCATTACTTGTGTGACCCTCAATGGTTCAGAGATACATCTAGTCGTGGACTCACAACTCCTTGTGACTCGGAACAACAATTTTCGACTTACCCATCGAATCATGGTAAGAGCGTCTAGCAACATCGCCCCATGATTTCCTAGGTATCACTGATAGTTCCTGCAAGAACCAGTAGGTTTTGGTTAGCGTACAGTACGGTCCCTTCATCCATATATCCCAATCAAATTAACAACCATTGGTACATCGATAGTCGTTCGAGATTCGATAACTATGCAATGCATCTTGAAGATCAAACAGTGACATCGCATGTGCTACTAGGAAACCAAGTAACCTAAAGCACATCATGTACTCTGGCCAGAGATTTGTCACACTAATATCTCCTCAGATCGCATAGGATATCCACACTCGCAAGCATGTGGTGAATCCTTGACAACAAAGCATCGACTCCTATATGTATCGTAATTGTACCCAATCTCAACACCTGATGACCCCTTAGAGTCGGTAAACGAGTCAAAGTACAGTACTAGCATATAGAGTCTCAATGATGTTTCAAGTAGTAAGGACTAATGGTGTACAACCAAAACCGCGGAATTATCCACTCAAATAATAATAACCACTTGGAAAGTTTGAATAGGGTAGTTCGATCATTCATCATATGAATATCCATTTGCATGCTTTGAACATCTCCATGTTCATTACCAATGAAACGTGGTACTTGGCATCACAAATGCTAGTCTCAATCTCGAGCGATCCTTATCCTTATTAGCGGACGGCTCAATTGACTAGGAACTGTTTAGAATATACAGTAACTATAAGATGTATTTCATAGTGATCTCTCTTTATTCACTATCTCATCTTACTTACACTATAGTATATTCAAAGTCTTTATCAAAACAACAATAGTATATCACAATATAACAATATGAAGAAAGATAAAGAAAATGCCATTAATTAATGTAAATTATATTAAACAAAGATTGTTTATACATAGAGTCATAAAAGCCCTTAGCCACAAGTTGGCTAACCGGGAACCCACTCTTTCAATCTTCCACTTGCCTAAAGCCAACTAGTCATACTACGTAATCTCATTGCTTCGCGATGTTTGTCAAACAATGGTCCTGGCAAGGGCTTAGTAAGTGGATCAACGATATTATCTGTAGAGGTCACTCTCTCGACAGTGATGTCTCCTCTTTTCACAATCTCCCGGATGATGTGGTATTTCCTCAGTACGTGTTTGGATCTTTGATGAGACCTTGGTTCCTTTGCCTGAGCAACGGCACCAGTGTTGTCGCAGTACACCGAAACTGGACCAACAGCTTCAGGAATTACGCCCAAATCTTGGACGAAATTCCTCATCCAAACGGCCTCTTTAGTAGCAGCTGATGCTGCAATGTATTCTGCCTCAGTAGTGAAATCCGCTGTGGTGTCCTGCTTGGAACTCTTCCAAGAGACAGCACCGCCATTGAGCATGAATACAAATCCAGAGGTTGACTTTGAGTCATCCACGTCGCTTTGAAGCTAGAGTCGGTATAGCCTTTCAATTTCAATTCTCTTCCTCCATAAAACATGAATATATTCTTAGTCCTTCTCAAGTACTTAAGAATATCCTTCACGGCTTTCCAATGCATTTGACTGAGGTTGGCCTGATATCTGCTCATGACACTCAGAGCAAAGGCTACATCCGGTCTGGTAGATATCATCCCATACATAATACTACCTATGGCTGACGCATATGGTATGTGTGTCATTTTCTCTATCTCTTCGTTAGTCTTGGGACACATAGACTTGGATAGAGAAACTCCATGACAGATAGGTAGATGTCCTCTCTTGGACTCATCCATTGAAAACCTTTTCAATATAGTGTCGATGTAGGTTGCTTGAGTGAGTCCTATCATTCTCTTAGATCTATCTCTATAGATCTGTATCCCTAGAATATAGGAGGCCTCACCCAAATCCTTCATCGATAATCTACCTGATAACCATATCTTTGTTGACTGCAACATCCCTACGTCATTCCCAATGAGTAGGATGTCATCAACATAAAGCACTAAGAAAGTCACCGCATCCTTAACTACTTTCTTGTACATGCACAGTTCCTCCGGGTTTTTGATGAAACCAAATTCCTTTATTGTTTCATCAAATTTCTGGTTCCAACTTCTTGATTCTTGTTTGAGACCATAAATTGATCTCTGAAGCTTGCATACCTTATGCTCGCTTCCCATGGATGTGAATCCCTTGGGCTGCATCATATAGATTTTTTTCTTAATGTTTCCATTAACAAATGCAGCCTTCACATCCATTTGCCATATCTCATAGTCATACCATGCTGCTATGGCAATAAGGATTCTTATGGACTTGAACATTGCGACTGGTGAAAAGGTTTCATCATAGTCAACTCCTTGTCTTTGAGTATAACCTTTTGCTACCAATCGTGCCTTGTAGGTTAGTACCTTACCATCAGGCCCAATTTTTCTCTTGTAGATCCATTTACACCCTATTGGAACAATTCCATCGGGAGGATCTACTAAAGACCAAACTTGGTTTGTATGCATCGAGTCTATTTTCGATTGCATAGCTTCAAGCCATAAATTCGAATCCATATCATAAATTGCTTCCGTGAAGTTTCTTGGATCACATCCAATGTTGGGTTCACTTTGATCCCCTTCAAGAAGAAGACCATATCGAATAGGAGGTCTAGAAGTCCTCTCGGATCTCCTAGGTGTAGGCGTGTCCACTGAAGGTTCTTGAGGTGTGGGATCGTTATTTTGTATCTCGGGTTCTTCTCGAATTTCTTCGAGTTCCATCATCTTGCCTTTCTTATCTAATAAGAAATCCTTCTCCATGAAGGTGGCATTCCTCGAAACAAACACTTTTGTTTCAGTAGGATGATAGAAATAATATCCGATTGAATTCTTCGGATATCCTACAAAATAACATAAGGTTGATCGACTATCCAACTTATCTTCCACTGTCTGCTTCACGTAAGCAGGACATGCCCAAATCCTCAAGTACGAATACTTAGGAGCTTTGCCATTCCATAACTGGTATGGAGTTTTATTCGCTGCTTTGGTGTAAACATTGTTCAACAACAATACCGCCGTTTCAAGTGCATAGCCCCAAAACGAAGGAGGGAGCTCAGTGAAGCTCATCATAGATCGAACCATGTCCAACAAAGTTCTATTGCGACGCTCCGAGACACCATTCAGCTGAGGTGTCATAGGAGGAGTCCACTGAGAGAGAATCTCATTCTCTTTTAGATAGCTCAAAAACTCGGTACTTAAGTATTCTCCACCTCGATCCGATCAAAGTGCTTTAATACTTCTACCTTGTTTGTTTTTTACTTCAGCCTTGAATTCTTTGAACTTTTCAAATGATTCAGACTTATATTTCATTAAATATAAATACCCATACCTAGAATAATCATCAGTAAAGGTAATGAAGTAGGTGTGACCAAATTTAGTACCGATACTAAATGGTCCGCAAACATCTGTATGGATAAAATCCAACAGATTTTGACTATGCTCAGGCTCCCTTTGAAAGGAAATTTAGTCATTTTTTCTTTTAAGCAGGACTCACAAGTAGGTAGAGAGTTAATATCAGACATATCAAACATCCCTCTCCCACTAGCTTGTTCATCCTCCTTGAGGAAATATGACCTAGCCTAGCATGCCAAAGGTTTGCCGGGTTTTGACTATCATTTTTTCTTTTATTTGTTGTTACCGGTTTATCAACATAATTAATTGGAACGTCTTTTAATTTTAAGTTATATAGATCGTTTTCAAGTTGTCCATTTCCAATCAAACATTCATTCTTGTAAATATTGCAAATCCCATTCACAAAATTACAAGAAAAACCATCTCTATCAAGCATAGAAACAGAAATAATGTTTTTAACTAAATCTGGCACAAATAAAACATCTCTCAAAAATAACTTAAAATTGTTCTGCAAAACTAAATAAACGTCTCCCCAACTCTGGAACCATTTTCGAGCCTCAGCTGGGTCTCACCCATCCTAAGCTTACGACTTCTTGTCATCACCTGCAAATCATTGCAAATTTGAGATCCACTCCGGTATCCAATACCCAAGAAGTAGTATTAAGTGAAACATTTATTTCAATGTAAAACATACCCTTTGCAGTTCGCAACTGCTCGAGGTATTCCTTGCAGTTACGTTTTCAATGACCGGGTTTCTTGTAGTGATGGCAAACATCTCCAGATATGTTCACGTTTGAAGCTTTTGTCTTACCCTTCTTCTTTGGTACAATTTTCTTGGGTGGGGCAGAACGTTTCTTACCCTTTCCACTTGACCCCTTCTTGGAGTAAGAAGAGGAGCCAACCAAGAGTATCGGTTTTTCCTTCTTTAATGTGGCCTCATAAGACACAAGCATATTGACCATCTTTTCAAGGGTGGCCTCTATCTTGTTCATATTGAAGTTCACCACAAATCCGTCAAACGACGAAGGAAGTGAAAGAAGCAATAAGTCCGTATTCAATTCATGCTCCAATGTCAAATCGAGTGTTACCAACTTATCAATTAGCCCAATCATGTGTACCCCATGCTCACGGACAGAAGTCCCATCTCGCATGCGGCATGTCATGAGCTCTTTGACGGTGGCATACCTCTCCGACCTTGATTGAGCTCCAAAAAGTTCCTTGAGGTGCATGTGTATGTCAGCAGCATTCACGGCATCCTCAAATCGCCTCTGGAGTTCATCAGACATTGAAGCTTGCATATAGAATTTAGCCTTGATATCATGGTCCCACCATTGATCAAGTTTTGCCAATTATTCCGGACTTATATTAGCCGATGCTTCCTTTGGAGGATTCTTTTCTAACACGTAGAAAATTTTCTCCGAGTTTAGAACAATCTTTAATTTACGGAACCATTCCGTATAGTTTGCGCCAGTCAATTTGTTTTGTTCGAGAATTGAGTATAGTGGATTGCGCGAATTAATTGTAATGAAATACTGAAAAGAAACAGACAATAATCAGTGATTGTTTAATTAATTTACTAAGACATAAAATATGACGAGATTTAATTTTATGAATTTCACTCCCACTATTTTAACGATTTCACTACCCTCTAGTGAAAACGGAAAACTTGTTTCCTTAGTGGGAACATGGAGTCCAATTGACAAACTATAGTCCCGAATAATATCAGCCAACCATAATTTTCAAAAGGTAGAGCCCAATTGCTTCCAAAGCAATCCCCATGTTTTTTTTACCTCATGTCCAATAAGGGCCCAATAATATGACGTCGTTTATTGTGACATGTCAAGATAACCCATCAACATTAAGTTGTGATGGACGGTCGCCATGTGGATCCCCAATAATATGAGTCAATCCCATGGGAGTTCCACCCAACTTACAACATGTGTCGATCCAATGTACAGCTTTCCGACGAACGGGCCCCCCAATAATATGAGCCGGACCGTGCCCGCGGGTAGCATCTCATACATTGATCGTTGATGGAAGGTAGGAACATTTAAACAATATTTAAATTCCCTTTTGTTATCTTGATATCAATTTTAAATCATATTTAAAATGAGGGATTTTTAATTTTGAAAAATTCGTCTCATCAATCAACATTTGTATGCTTGCGGGATTCATGCAATTTAGTTCTAAACATGCATACAACTATAATATCAAATATTATATTTAGGATGATCGACTCCAATACTAATCGATCCGTGGTTGCCAATCACGAGTCTAAGTCCAATCCTAGGTGATATGCAAGTATGCAATGCAATCCTATTACATTGAGCTTCCAATTTACATTTCTTCGGTCTTTATTGTCTGCTGGGCCCACCTTTGTCTTCAAATCTTTATCTCCCACTAAGTCTAATAAATTTACAATAAATTTCGATGACAAGTAGGGGATACATATTTAAGGGTGGGAACGGGCCATAAACCAGGCCCACTTTTTATTACAAATGACAATTCAAATTGGGCCATAAACCAAGCCCATTAATAAAACCCAACAACAATAAAACCAAATGTAAACAACCTAACATACACCTACAATATTGGTCATGGCAATCGATCATCCTTTTATCCAATAATTAATTCAATAATTAAATAATTGGATAACATGCAATGGCATCATAATTAAAAAGATAAAATCAAATTTTATCTTATCCATTCATAAGATCATATCTTATCATCAATTGTATCAAAATAATTAATTTTATAAACTCTAATTTAACGGATAAAATTTATAAATTTTCAAAAAATTCAAATTTATCCAAAAATCAATTTTAAAAATTTCAGACTCAAACAATTTGACCCGACGCCTCGTGGACCAATCAAAAACAATTTTCGATCGGACCAAAAACTAAAATTTCAAAAATTTCAAATTCTTAAAAAATTAAAATTTTTAATTTTTTTCGGACTGCCCGAGACATTCCCGGGCAGCCCCGCCTCTACGTGGGACAGGACTGCCCACGTGGAGGTGGGCAGCTCATCACTGCCCTGGGAAGCGACAATCGCAGCCCCTGATCGCTGCCCGTGATGCCCTGTTTCCTTCAAAATTTTAATTTAAAAATTCGTTTTGTTTTCAAAAAAAAAAAAAAAAAAACGAGGCTAAAAATTTTGTACAATCGATTAATTTTAATCGTTTGATTAAAGAACAACCTGGCTTTGATACCACTGTTGGAACACACGTTCTCTGATCACACGGATGTGATACCCGGAGCAGCGGAAGTTAAAAAATTTTATTTTTCGATATGGAACGATTCCATATCGTGGGTATCAAATCCAAACGATTAAAATCTTGCAAGTAAAAATAAAAATCACAATTAAATATTTTTACCTCTTCAAGCAATGGCTTGATTATGGACTCCTACAGAATTTAATCTGCTCTTCTTGTAAATCCCGGGAACCGATGACTTGCTCGATCAATCTCCGGAATCAAGTCCACGAATAGAAAACAAAAACCCTCTGATTGATTGCACTAGAAATCAATCAGATGTTTATCGTAGAGAATAAACAGATTTGATCTGTCAATTCAGTAAGTGACTTTTCAAAAAAATCACAGACCGAATTTTCTCAAAAAGGGAAGAGGAGAATTCGAAAATTCCCCTAGAATAATATGTAGTATTTTCGAAAATCAAAAAATGGAATTCTTGTGTAATTTTCGAAACCTACACATATATATATATAATTTCTAGACTGGATTAAGTTATAATTGTATTAGGACACTAACTCCTTAGGGCCCACAATCCATAACTTAAGCCCAACAAGCCAAGCCCGTTATTATAGAAATTAATATAAAATTCATCATGACTCCGATTGATAAACCGATTTCACCAATGTGCACAGAAACCATTTCTGCACCTTTTAAAGTCAAGATAATTTTTCTGAATCCGAATTCAGTGATTTCCAAAAATGCCCATCCCTATGTCATTTTATGAAATTCCACTCCCTTTAGTTAAGAAGTCCAACTTCTCTTTCGTTAAATTTAACTCTTTAAATTTAACTATCTCAATGGGGTTTAGTAATCCATTACTTGTGTGACCCTCAATGGTTTAGGGATACAGCTAGCCGTGGGCTCACAACTCCTTGTGACTCGGAACAACAATTTCCGACTTACCCATCGAATCATGGTAAGAGAGTCTAGCAACATCGCCCCATGATTCCCTAGGTATCACTGATAGTGCCTGCAAGAACCAGTAGGTTTTGGTTAGCGTACAGTACGGTCCCTTCATCCATATATCCCGATCGAATCAACAACCATTGGTACATCGATAGTCGTTCGAGATTCGATAACTATGCAATGCATCTTGAAAATCAAACAGTGACATCGCATGTGCTACTAGAAAACCAAGTAACCTAAAGCACATCATGTACTCTGGCCAGAGATTTGTCACACTAATATCTCCTCAGATCGCATAGGATATCCACACTCGCAAGCATGTGGTGAATCCTTGACAACAAAGCATCGACTCCTATATGTGTCATAACTGTATCCAATACCGACAGCTGATGACCCCTTAGAGTCGGTAAACGAGTCAAAGTACAGTACTAGCATATAGAGTCTCAATGATGTTTCAAGTAGTAAGGACTAATGGTGTACAACCAAAACCGCGGACTTATCCACTCAAATAATAATAACCAATTGGAAATTCTGAATAGGTTAGTTCGATCATTCATCATATGAATATCCATTTGCATGCTTTGAACATCTCCATGTTCATTACCAATGAAACGTGGTACTTGGCATCACAAATGCTAGTCTCAATCTCGAGCGATCCTTATCCTTATTAGCGGACGGCTCAATTGACTAGGAACTGTTTAGAATATACAGTGACTATAAGATGTGTTTCATAATAGTGATCTCTCTTTATTCACTATCTTATCTTACTTACACTATAGTATATTCAAGGTCTTTATCAAAACAACAATAGTATATCACAATATAACAATATGAAGAAAGATAAAGAAAATGTCATTAATTAATGTAAATTATATTAAACAAAGATTGTTTATACATAGAGTCATAAAAGCCCTTAGCCACAAGTTGGCTAACCGGGCACCCACTCTTTCATATTGTACTCATATCTTATATGGGTCCTCGATGGATTATTCCTTTAAAAACCCAAGCTTTGATTAATCTAACAGGTCGATCATTGAAAGTGTCCCATAAAGTTTGTATATTGTGTCGTGTGTGCTGGTGATATGTATGTGAATGATAAATATGATATGCATTGTGTCGTTTGTGCATTGGATATGTCTGTCTAGATTGATTGTACAAGTTAGGCCTCCAATATCTCTTTTGAACGGATCTATTTTTGAAATAAGGTGTTCTATGTTGTACCTTCATAGAGTCTTGTCTTGCTTGACCATATCCAGACCGAACTAGTCGTTTTTTGATCCAGCTTGAGTTAGAACTCTCTGGTTCCACATATCCCAAACCTCGATTGTAAATAGTTTTTGGTTGAGATATAGGTGAAGTGACATGATTATCAGGTTCTATATCTTCATATATCGTGCTGGACTTGACAAATTTCACATAATTTGAAGTGTTCTTGTCCAGACAGGATTGAGTACTTGGCTCAGCTTGTTTGCAGTCCTTGTCACTAAATCCGAGACCAGTCTTATCTCCAAAAGATTTTTGTGACTCTTGCATCTCAGTTAACAATGCTGATGACTTATTCCAAGTGGTGGTCAGCTCAGTCAGTCTTAAATTTTCTGATCTTAACTGCTGACTTTCCACTTGTAGCTTATCATTTTCAGTCTTAAGCTTGGCAATTTCTGCTTCTAGACTGATTTTCTCAACTGATGTTTCCCAATTAGGTTCAGTTGAGCAGTCCGACAGATCATTTTGCTTGGACTTAACTTCCTCAAATGCTAAGCACAGTCGTTGATACTCATTACTCATGTCATGTAATGCATTTGCTAAATCTTCTCGTGTAAATTCATATGAGTTGAAATCAAATACCTGTTCACTGGTGAAGAGTTGATCTGATGATTGATTGCTGATAGATGGTTGGTCACTTTTGGCCATGAGGCAGCTATCTTCATAATCATCAGATCTTGATGAGCTAACTGAATGGCAAGATTCCTCAATAAAAGCGATTGGTTCAATTGAGCAACGTTTGAGTAAGTCAGATGGATGAATTGGTTGACTTGTGCTCTCTTCATCATTTGATCTGGAACTATCTGAGCAGCAGAGTTCTTTAAGATCTTCAATCATTGGACTCCTGATCTGCTCAGCTTCCTCATATGTTCCAAGCTTGATCAACTGCTGCCAAAGATCCTTAGAAGTGGAGCATGTCTCAATAGTTTTGGCAGTGCAGTTGTCCACAGTGGTGTACCAGAAGCTTTTAACGATCTCACTGAATGCAGCCATTTGAATATGTTCAGAGACGAGAAGGTACCTCGCTCTGATACCACTTGATAGGATCAAAAATATCTTTCTCAACTGTGTGGAGTTCAGATGGGTTAGTAAATGAACTCTTTTCTTTCTCGTGTGTCTATGTTAATCAACCAACTTAAATCAGTGCGGAAGAGATTGACTAACAGATCGAATACTCTTCAAATGGATTGGTTAAATTTGTGAAGTGAGTGAACGTGTTAGGCAGAAGGAAAATAACACGGTGAATTGTTTCTAGATGTTCGGAGCTCAATCTCCTACGTCACCCCTTCTTCCACCTCGGAAGGATTCACTATCTTCTAGAAGACTTTGATCTACACAAGCAATTTGCACAGACCCGATCCAAGATTGGACTTACACCTCTGCCTATCTCAGAACTCCTAGACACTCAAGAACACAGCCCTTGACTGTTTCTTGTTACAAAGGTAGTGTTTTACAGAACACTCAACTGATTTGATATAATCTTACAACTCGATAAACTCAACACAAATGATCCTCACTTGATCTGATATGATGCTAAGTGTGTGTTTGATTAATCTGATCTGATTGCTCTTTGAAGCTCTTAACTTTCTGATCGTGTATTCTCTTCTCTTTCTGTAGCTCTCTCCTTCTTTTCTTGCTTGTCTCTTGTATTTATAGCCTCCAGAAAGTATCCGTTAAGGTGTCCAACAAGTATCCTTAAATTGCTCTCAGATCTTGACTTTCTGGTTCTTTGTTGGCAACGTTCAAATCTTCATTTAATGCCTTTTGTCTTTTAGCACAAAAGCTCCTTGATTGTTGAGAACTTCAATTGATCTGATCCTTGCTTCTTCTGCTTCTGCTTCTTCAATTGATCTGCCTTTTGCTTCTTCTGTCTCTGCTTCTTCAATTGATGACTTAAGTAAGTTTTCAAACACCGAAACTTAGATCTTGAATTCCTAACATAGATAATAGATAATAGATTGAAAAATATCATAGTATACGAATAAATAAATGAAGAAAAAACACATTAATTTTATATATTAATAATAAAAGGGTAACCGTGTATATTCACAATGAAACTCACATATTTATAATAGTAATAGATAGATCCAATTATACACCGTATATACCGGGGATGACAATGGATCGAATTTGGGTAAGATTATTTGCCTCCATCCTCATTTTCATTTATTGTATCTACCTCCATATACATTCTCAGCCTCGTCGAGTATTCAACTTTCAGCTTCATCCTCATACCCGTCGTAGGTCGAATATTCATACCCTACCCTATATACCTTATTACCACCTACGATTGTATTTTTTTTCAAATTTGAGTTATTTTGATAAAATTATGCTTACTTACCAAATTCTTAAGAGACAATAATAAAAAATTAAATAAAAAAATAACAATCGTCAGAATAGGTGCTAAAAGATGTTCAGACAAAATTATAAATGTTATATATGATTGATCATATAATCATGCTTATCTAGATATTTTTTATACAACATCTTTCACTAAGTCGATCAGAGGATTGACACGATTAACTCATTTTTTTATTAACGAGTAATTGATGGAATAACGAACGATTCGTGTCTCTTGTCTTATCTTCTATTTTTTGTGTATCTAAACATCATATAATAAATAATAAAATGTGATAACTAATTTATTTCAATAGCATTATCCTACAAAAATAACATTAGATTTATAATAATTATTTTCTTTGTCCCACCAACTACGGACGTACCATCATTCAAAATAATAAATTGTAATTAAAATTTCTTTAATATAAATAAATACATAAATGTATATGCATATATATATATATATATATAATCGAGTAATCGGGTTAGGTTTAGGTAAGATGTTAATTATTACATCTGTCTCCATCCCCAAACCAAAAATCCTCTTACTCAATTAATCATTTATTTAATCGGATCAAAAAAAATCCCCACATACCCTACTTTATTTGAGTCGGATATCAAATTCTCCATCGAATTTAGAGAAAATTGTCATCCCTAGTATATACATTAAACTTCCTTGTTTACTATTACCAACTTTTATTATAATAAATATTATCATCTTAATTTCTTATTTTCCTCAGATTACAATTTTAGTTATTATTATTAGTATTATTAATTTTCTCTTGTCATTTATTATTATACTTATTTAGCATTATTACAATTATTAATCTAATTTTTATATATCATAAAAATAATAAAGAATAAAGTTTTAGTACTAAAAATTTAACTAATTCAATAAGGTGTTATGATTTTATTAAAGTTTTATTATTAATTAATATTAGTGTATTGATGCACGCATTTGCATAATATTTTTGTAATTAATTTGATTTATATTCAAATAAGAGTAATATCATAGTTGTAAAAATTATCGATGAGCTAAACTACAATTTTAAATGTCGAAATTTAAAAAAAACAAAAGAAAACAAAACAAAAATGTAATATTTAGATCACATAATGGTAATTTTGGTAAAAAAAAAAAAAAAGATGGTGTTTCTAATGTGTAGATTCATCATCAGTGAAAATGATATATTCCAGCTTCTAAGAACTAATTGGGTTGTTGCGAGCGGAACTATCGACTCATGAATAGAGCCGGAAATCAATTACCAAGAACTTCGTTGCCACTAGTGGAGACTAATTCCTTCCGGCTAATGAAGATAGTATTCAAGTCTACTTCCCAATTAATCTATAGATCCACCCAATAAAATTTTCGAAGTGGACTTGTATTCACCCTATTTGTTTTTGCCCCTCGATCCTCGGTACTTTCGTAGCAGTTTTTTTCGAGAAACCCTTCGAGAATATACTTTATTTCATTTCACATTTACTTATTACTCCTTTCATTTCATCGAGTGCTGCTAGCTCCTATTCGAAAAAGATAGACTATAAACTATATAGATGTCTTCCCCCTTACCAACTAAGTGGATCGGTTTCACACCCCATTGGTACTTTATCTAATTTCTGCTGCGGAAGATAATATATAATCAAACTTCTGTCGTAGTTAATGTAGTGAAAGAAGCTACTGAGGGAACGCAAGTTTGATCGAGGATTGGAGAGAGGAGAGAGGAGAGAGGTGCTTGTTCCCCTCTCTACAGTGCAGGTTCTAAGACTAGGCGAAGATCGAAAGCACCGATAATAGTTCAGTCAAGAGCGGTACTTTCTTATTGAATTGTGTAAATGCCTTATGTTTATTTCTCGAAAGGAGAAATTTGAAGTTGGGAGACATATTTTAAAGGGTCTCCCTTGCCATTGTACAATTTAGCACTGACTGGCTACCATTAACTTAACATGCTAGCGTAGCACGCTTTGACCCTTTTTATCCCGGAACGCTCCTCGTTGCTTGATTTGCATCTTAGAAGTCAAAATTTTGAAACTCAAGAGGACTTCTTACTCCTAAAAAAGGAGGATTCCAAGAATCATATTCTTTTTGTCATGAGATCATCGATGATTCCACTCCCCCACAGCCAACTAGTGACTGCCTAGTCCTTCTTTCCGGTTGGTACGTAGCGGTAGCAGTACGCACCTCTCTCGATTTCGGTTGATTTCTTGGCCGAAGCTCATCCAGCCTCAACCCATTTTTTGATGGGCGAACGACGGGAATTCACTAGTACCGTCTAAGCATCCCACAACAGATGAAAATGATAGTATTCGATGTTAGCGTGAGAATTGACGGTTCAAGTCCAACATGTCTACAGAAAAGCGCTTTATTTCGTAAAACCCATATAGTATGGACAGCTATTAACTGGATTTTTTTTTTTATTCTCTCTGTCCCTCCGTATCTACCCTTGCTTAGCTTGACTTGTTCACGGATACTTTTTTTACTTTTGCAGCTAAGCTGCGGCATTCAAATAACATCACGACAGGTACTAGGTAGACCTGGCCAAGGGTCGGGTTGGGCCCGGAACCGGCCCGTGGTCAACGGGCCGGTTAACCGGGTCAATGGGCCCGACCTGGAACCGAGACCGGACCGGCCACTAGGTGGTCCGATCCCGGTTTTCTCTTAGGAAAACCGGAAACCCGACGGGTCCAACCCGTCGGGTTGAACGGGTCCGACCCGCCAGGTTGGAACCGTCCAACCCGGCGGGTTGGACACATGGCTCCCATCAGGGCGCCCTGATCCAACGGCCACTAGCAAGTGGCCGTTGGATCATTCACGACCACGATCTTGTGGCCGTTGTCGACCCGCCGACCCGGCAGGTCGACCCGCTAATTTTTTTTAAAAAAAAAAAAACCTACTTTTTATGATTTTATCTATAAATACCCCCAACCTCCTTTCATTTTGTTTACACAATTCTCTCTTCATTCTCTCTATTCTCAATTCCTTTTAATTTCTTGAATTATCAAAAATATCAATTTTCGATTATTGGTTTATTGTCAATTGTTGATTTATTTTCATATTTATACAATTACAAATGTCCGGAGCGGGATCAAGTCGTAGGGGTGACAAAGGAAAAGGAAAGGAAAAGAGCATCATACCACCGAGGTCGAGTATCCTCAATTCAATGTCGATGGATTTGATCTTGAATATTCCGATGATGAAATTCAAGAAATTCGACAAGAGGCGCAACAAAGACAACAAGTTGAACAACTACCACCACCACCACGTCATCATGCAAGTCAAGAAAGTATGAACGATCCGGAGGCCTCTCAAAGACAAACTCGAGCGGTGCCTCACCCGACATCCGATATCTTCACCAAACACTTCGACAAGGTGACGCTTCCCTCCGGTGTTTTGCAAGCCAAATGCAAATATTGTTCAAAATGTTACAAATTTAAACAAGGAGGTGGTTATGGAACTTTGACGCGGCATATCGAGAAAAATCATCCGGTGAAAATTGGTATTGATCGTGGTCAAACTCAAATTCCGGCATTCTCTTCTCAATCGGGTAATGAATCTCAACTATTTAAATATAACGAAGCTAGATTTAGAGAAGAAACGGCTAAATTTTGTGCGGTTGAACAACTTTCTTTTAGTTTTAGCGATAAATTATCTTTTAAAAATTGGCTTTCTACAAGTGCAAATCCTTCTATTAGACGTATTCCAAGAAATAGTCTCAAATGCACAATGAAAAAGTTAGTCGTTGATCAAAAAAAAGAATTAATTAAGGAATTTTATAGTTTGAATAATAAAGTTTCTTTGTGTTCCGACATTTGGAGTGATCATTGGTAAAGTTGTTCATATATGAGTATTACATGTCATTGGATTGATAATAATTGGAATATTTAAAAAAGGTTGCTTGCATATAGATGTTTCAACGAATCACACACGACACAAAATATTTCGCAACTTATATTTGTTATTTTAGAAGAATATGGTCTAACTACCAAAGTTTTTTCAATGTCTTTTGATAATGCTAGTGCAAATACTTCTAGTATTAGTGAGCTTATTGAAATATGTAAACCATCACTAGTGGCAAATTTTTTCATATTAGATGCACATGTCATATTTTAAATTTGTGTGTTCAAGATGGACTAAAAAGTTTAGGCATGCATATTCAACCAATTAGGAACGCAATTCATTATTTATGGACGCATCCTCAAGTTATGAAGCAATGAGGAAAATTTTGTAAAGTAAATGGTATGAAGCCTAAGCAGTTTGCACGAGATGTTCCAACTCATTGGAATTCAACATATAAATTGTTATTATCCTCTTTTGAATATAAAAATTTATTATGTACATTTTTTCATCAATTTGTTCAAGCTCGTGATATTTATTTGTTTTCAAATCAATGGAACATATGCACTAGAATTTGTGAAATTTTAAAAGTTTTTAATGATGCTAGTGACCAATTATCCGGTGTTTATTACCCTACTTCACATTTAGTTTTAACACATTGTTGCAACATTGCTTGTATTTTTCATGAAAATGTTAATTCTAATGATAGTGCTTTATCTCAATGTATTCTCGTCATGAAAGCAAAATGGGAAAAATATTTTTTGCTCATTCCTGAAATTTTTTTATGTGCTTTTGTTTTAGATCCTAGACTTAAATTAGATGGCTTAAGCGACATGTTAACATTATATTATGAATCTTTGGAGCCTATTGCGGAAACGATTCCTTCTATCTCATTGATTTTGTTTAATATTAAAACTCATTTACTTGATATTTATAATGAATATAACATCAAATATGGTGGACAAATTGTTTCACATGAAACACAATCCACTGCAACTAATAATGTTTCTTCTAAACTTACTAAAACACAACTTTTATTAAGGGAACGGACGAAACGTCCACGAGGATCCTCAAGTTCCAGTCAGGAACTTGAGAATCATTTTACCACTAGTTTTGATTTTGGTGATACAGATGAGGAAAACTTCGACATTTTGAGATGGTGGTCGCAAAAAACACAAATATATCCAATTTTGGCTATAATGGCAACAGAAATTCTAGCTTGTCCGGTTTCAACAGTTGCAGTGGAGCAAGCATTTAGTATAGGGGAAAATACATTGGACGAGAGACGTTTTAGCTTAAGGCCGGAAAACTTGGAAGCCCAATGTTTGCTCAATGATTGGTCAAAAGCCGCTACTCGAACACAACATATTCAAAGTGATGAAGAAGACCAAGATGATACCGAAAGAACATCCGAAACTATGACGGGAGGAAATGCGAGTGAAGTAGAATAAAATGTAATAGATTTATAATATTAAGTCATAAGATATTAAGATGTTGAAATTTAATATATTGTTTATTTAATAAATGTAATAGATTTTCATTATGGAGATATGAAATATTTGATTGAGATTATTTAAAGAATATGTCTTATTAAAAATTTGTTTAAAAATTTAAAAAAAAATTAAATTTCGAAGGTGCAGTGCCCCAGCACTGCCCAGCGCTGCCCCTTCGAATTTAATTCGAAGGTTTAGCGCCCCAGCGCCGCCAATTCAGCGTTGGGGCGCTGAACCTTCAAATTAAATTCGAAGGTGGGCGCTGCAAATTTTTTTTTTTTTTTTAAATGGCACGGTTTAGCCCGGACCCTGAACCGGCGGTTAACCGGACCCGGACCGGAACCGGCCATTGGCGAGCCGGTTAAGGGTTGGCTAAATGCCAACCCGGACCCGGCGGGTCCGACCCGGACCGTGGCCAGGTACTAGGGGAAGATAAATTAAATATCAAAAAAATAAATTTGAATATAAAAACTATTGCAAAAAAATAATATATCCATAAGTGAAAAAAAAAAAAAAAGTTTAGTAAAATATGCTGTAGTTCCATAATTATAGTAATATATTTGTATGTCAATTTAGAAATGGTCTAAAGGAAGGAAAAAACTGGAATTTAACGTAAATTAAGGCCAAATTTCACCATGGATAGGAGATCCTTTTTAAAAATCCCTCTTGATAATATGGAGAAATCACACATTTTCTTTAAGTAACAAATAAAAAAAAATGTTTGCAATAATAAATTATTGTTTGTTATAATGAAAAACTAATTTAATTTCCTAAACATCAGTTTGACTTGATTCGCTATTGTAGATTGTAGTCCTCCAAATGGTCAAATAAAGAAAATTAGGACAGCCTGTGAAACAATTTAACCTTTTCTAGCGTCGAGGCAACAATCAATTTGAATTCATAAAACTAACTACTAATAAATCAAAGGGTTGCTACCATGTTCGCAGGCACAAAATAAAATAAACATAAAAGTTACAGAAATTTGGAGATTTCCATTAATTGAGCGATACAAGTCAACAGTACATTCTTACGGAAACATGTCAAATATTTCCCGTAGAGAAAAAGCTTTGAGAGGACACTTGGAGTTTTTAACCTTTTTTAGATTAGAAACTTGATCAATAGAGCTTCATTTCTTACTTCTGTTATCTGAGTGAGAGTGGGTCAGTAGCATCCTTATCTCAGTCCATCGCTTTTCGTATGAGTTCATAGCCAGCAAAATTCATGGCACCAAGTGGAGCAACCCAGAAGAACCGAGGAATGGCTCCTTTGAATAATCCTAGAGGCCCTTCATGGCGTAAAATGGAGAACAACACCACTGATAGTGCAGCAGATCCGCCCTCAGAAGCAACCATCATCCTCGTCTTTATTACATCAAAAGGAGTCGTCAACACGGCAGTAAACCCACCAGACAAAGCCCCAACAACAACTGTTTCCCATGGTTCTAGCTCCCGTCCAAGAAGCTTCTGAGCAGCCTGAAATAGTGAGAGGAATCATTTTAATGCACTTTCTAAAACCACTTTTACCACTCCGATCAATGGAAGCCATTATATGCAGCTTATGAAGGTGACATTTGTGGCCAAGGAGTACGGTCCTGCGTTAATTTCAGTTCTTTAATAAAGAAATCCCAGGAGGAGACTTGACTCATCGGTTGTGCCGGGATTCATTTCCGGGCCGGATAGGAAACCGAATCCTAAACAGACTTCAGAACAGGTTACAGTTGAAAGATTATGGAATTCAGCAACTGTGTACGCTAAAACATCAACTTGGGTTACAGGCTTACAGCTCAACCATGAACAAAGAAGTGCTTAACCAAACTGCAGGCATCTAAATCGGTGGCATGGATTAGCTCATTCCTATAGCATGATGTTCAATATGTCGTGACATGGACATCAAGAAAGCTGTCATAACTTAAATTTATCTTCTCTTGTTTTATTTTTAATCAGCCATTTAACAAAAAGAAACTCATGTAAGAACTGGCTTATAACACTGCGTCCACAGAATCTCTTGGAGTTGCCATCAAAATTGATCAGCTACAGAGGTATGGGAGAGCTTCTAGGAAGCGCTGAGAAACTCTCCCAAACAAAAGAAGCGCTACAAGCTCTCCCAAACACAACCAGAATATAAATTGAAAATAATGCAAGCCACAAAGAAGGAAAGTTGTACCTTCTTGGATTCATCATAAATGCTTGAGCCGGCAACATAGAATGGAATCTCCCGGCATAGGGTCATCCCAGTTCCACGAAAAAAACCGCTGAGACCATTTTGCTGCCAAGTTCCAACAATCGCTTCTCCCACATTGTCATATAGGCCAACCTGCAACCTTTGCTTCAATACCTCACATGGAATCCTCATTGCAGTTCCAAGAAATGTGCTGCAGAATGATGACATAGATTGAACCTAAACACCATCCTCTTAATAAGAAACGTTTGTTAGAAAATTCAATGTAAGAAGTGGAAATTACGAGCAATATATATATTTCTATGAAAACAACATTGTTCATAGTTTTCTTAAAATAGTGTAGTTCACTCACTATCTTATGTGAAAATGACTCAAATAAGCTCTGCAAACCAAATTTGAAATAAGAGAAAAACTGCAATTTAGTCATGTATGCTTATCTGATATCTCTCTGCAAGTTTGGTTACATCTGTTGTCAAATTTCAGTTTTGGTCAGCTATTTTTGTTATTTTGCAATTTGTCAATTTTTTTCCCTGTGCGGCCCTAATATAGCAGCACCTATGCGGTGCTACGGGCTCCGACATGACGCCGATGTCTGTAGTACCACAATAACATTTCCGATGAAAAAAAGATTAAATTGCCAAATATTAAATGGACAGGATTAAGACTAATATTAGACAACACAAAGGACCAAAATGGTAAAGAAACAAACGTATGATAAGACCAAAATTGCAGTTTTTTCAAAAAACATATAGTTCATCTAATTTCTTAGCATGACTAGAATTCAGCTAGCAACATACGACGAAGGAGATTCAACATAAATAGGATATTTAGGTAAGTATGAAGTAAAATCTTGTTCCCCATAAGGAGGCACGCAGGTACAACAGCTTTGAGGGCACCATATGATTTTACATACAAGCTAGATGACACAGAAAAACATCTTTTTTAGCTAGATTCTGGAAACAAGCAAACAATCATATGTTCGGTTAATGAAGACCATGCATATAGAGGAAAAAATATCAACATGCACACACATCATGAAAACGGTTACCTGTATTTCTGTAAGCGTCGGTGCAAATTTTATTAACACCAACTTGCTTGCTTCGCAGATTCCAGTTCGCAATCCATGGCTGCCGTAGTTGTTAGTACCATCCAGAATCTATCATTTATAGTAAACGAGATGATGGATGGTCAAAATATACCTTGAAAATTGCCCTAAAATAGCTGGAATTGACCCCTTATATAATCCCTGGACTCCAAGTTGAGGAACCATTGATAAAATTTCTGGGAAGCTAAGGGTTGAAGCTTGGACCTGCGTCTGAGAAACCAATTGAAATTGAAAACAGTCAATTTGCCTCGTGAAAAATGAAATTTACACAATATGAAAGTTGTAAATACGCCTATTTGCCAAGTTCAGTTGTTTAATTATTAGCTTTATAACCTATTTTTCGAATTATTATCCATCTCTATACAATCACAACAAACCACCAAATGATGGACCAAAGTTCAAATGCCCTTGAAGTGGAGTGCTAGATGCTTGAGTCATTTTAGGGAACATATCATAAAAAACCAGAAGGTTAAACACCGCTCCAGCTTCATAGGAGGAACCATAGCAGAGTAAGAGTTTGGTGGTCATTATGCATTAAATTTGGGTCGATAATCCTAGAGATCACACTCGTGGAAAAAACCAGCACACCAACTTTACTCTGTCCTTCAATATTTTAATCCACATAACTCTGGAAATTGAATACGAGAGCAATTAACTTCAGAAAAATCAATTCTCTTACGTTGAAGAAGCGAACAATCTATTCTATGCAATCAATTCCCAAAAACATTTGCCAATTCACAATCAAAATCAAGTTAATTAGATTCTCAAAAAAAAAAAAAAATTTATTAGGAGTTCCAAGACTTTCATGGCAGTTATGTGCTGTTAACATATCTGTCAATGACCCTTTCCATTTCATTTGAATGCTGATCATAATTTCTTCTAAAGTCCTCAGTTTCATAAGATTGCAGGAAGCAATTACTATTTAGCAAAAAGAAAATAATTATTTGTGATATGACTGCAATAGTTGCTATTTGGATATGCATGAATATCTTATCACAGTTGAATCAACCATTGACAACATAAGTGTGAAAACAAAAACTAACTCATGCTGCAATTAGAGGACCAAAATCAATCTAACTCATCTTACAGCTCAAAATGTTTTTTACTCATAAACAATATATATCATATCTAGAGTGGATTAATGTGCATCTCAAATTGCTCATTCATGATAACAAGAAAAAGACCAAACAGATTTGCACATACATTTTGATGATAGGGTAAAAATCCTATCAAAGCTTTTATTATATTTAAGAGATATTACAAAATATTACGCGGATATGCAAAGATCTGGTTTCCATGTACAACAAAATTCTATATGGACTAAGATTTTACACCTATAAATAAAGGATTTCTAATTCTAATAAAGGTACGCTTTCAATACGTCTTTTACTTGCTTTTCATATGCAATTACTTATTGCGATTCCAATACTTTTTCTCTAAATTACTATACTGACGTGAGCGTCGGATTGGCTTCGTCCTCGAGCGGAGTCATCTCACTCTTTTTCTTTGATACACAGTTATATTTTGGGATAATTCGGTTCGGTTTATTGATGAAATTGGTTCGTTGTTTAACGGTTCGTGGTAATTTATTGAGGGAGAATTTTTTTATCGCGTCACATTTATTATCAATTTTTGTAGAATTTACCTTAATCGTGTCAATCGGGTGCATTATAGCGGCAGATAATGAACAAGATATTCCTCCAGCCAACGCTGATTTTAGAACACTTTCAGTAGGTATTTCAACATTCGAAGAATCAACATCCACAGTGTCAGCTTCAGACGAAACCCTTCTGCATGCAATGTACAAGTCAGTGGCAGTTTCCAAATGCCACCAAAAGTTGGTAAAATGATAGCAATTCATATCAGGATAAGATTTTTTTTAAGGTTTTGGCGAAGCGAGACATTTAATTCGTAATCAGTTATTTTTCTCTTGTATTTAATCACTGTAGATGATTTCCAGTATTGACGAGTTCTAGCATAGATGACTTCTAACAATGAAGAAGATTTTTAGCATTGAGTTCCAGCAAGGAAATGGGATGATGAACAAACCGAAAGTCATCTCAGAAAAGTTCAGTGTAGATGATGAAGCTAAGATTTATGCTTAGAAGATGCTAGTTGAAACCAGTAAGCTACAGGCTACTTATCTCGACCAAGTAGTTAGAAAAAGAAATCCAATTTAGATACTGAACCAGCAAAAAGGCTAAACTATAAAGATGTTGCCATTCTCTACAGAATGCCATGATTTTCGGACAAAATGAATTCATCAGAGATAATTCACAGAGTACAAATAGAAATCAAACATTGCAACTTCTGAGGGAAATTTATTGTTGCACTCAAGTTCTAGGGACAAAAGCTAATAACCAACTCTCCCTCACATGTTTGTGACTGTGCTAAAGTAATCTTATGTGATAGATTAGTGCAGATACTTTATCTTGAGCCCTATCCATTGTATTAACGTAAAACCATACGTGTAGTGGACAATATTTGCTAGTTGTACTGACTAATCGAGTCCAATAAATCTGGAAGTGATGTAGACCTCAGAATTTAGTGTAGAACATATATTAATTGGTGGATTCCTTGTAGTTGGAAGAAGAGAGGATGTAGAAAGATCACACCACTTTCGAATCTCTATAAAATCACTGCTCTCTTTACCTTTCATTTAAGGCATGTCAATTTAACATTTCTGCATTGCATACTTAATACATTCAAACATATGTTTAAAAGTTCTGATCAGTTCACAGAATTGTATTTTGACTAATGCCGCATAGTTCTAAATAGCACATTCAATCTAACTTCTCATTGTTCAATTTACTCTAAATATTTCAAGAACTAGAGCTATAATATCTATATTGTTTGCATAGAAAGGAGGAAGTAGAGGAAAATTCTTTTAAAAATTAAAAGGAAACAAGTTCATGGAAACAGTCTATTTAGACCCATCCTCTGTACTGTTTTTGTCTGTTTGCCAATCCTAACACTGCATCATAGGCAAGTGTAATTGCTACAGCGTCAAATGACAAATAAATGTTGACGATCTCAGTCAGACTATTGTAACATTTTACAGACAACAAATTGGCAATTATATCTACCCAATGTTCTCCCAAGCATAGTATTTCGAAAAAATTATAATTATTCCATTTCTAAGTGGGAAAATATGATAATTGTTGACCATCTCAGTCAGACTAGGTATTAAAATAAACAAAATAAAGTAAACAAAAGATTACATTAACCTTTCAGGACATAAAATCTATATTCAGCTATGAAATTCACAAATAGATACCAGATTTTAAAAAATAACACTGTCCAGTTCTATAGCTTTTATGACAATAATTTCAACCTGTTTATTAACTTGAGTAATGTAAACAGAAAATCAGAGAGAATATAAGGAAATGCCGCTATAAGGAAACTCGAGGTATGGGACAACTCTAGAAAACTGCCAGGAACAAAAGTGCACATCAAACTTCAAATTTTATTGGAAATTCATCTAAAAATTCAAGTACCAACATATTTCCAAGGTCTTTCCAATCTCCATCACAAATAACTCACATGCAACCTGAAACTAAGCAGGAATTCAATCTAATGTTAGCATTCACTGTAAGTGTGGTAGAGCAGGAAAGGAAATTGGTTTACCTTGAGTCATTTTGAAGCCGGTTTGACGGCAGCAAGTAACTCCTTGAATGATGCATGCATTCACAAGCATGACTCTTAGGCAATTCCTGAGAAAGCTTCTTTTCTGCAGAAAGAAAATTGAACTTACAATTCCCAATGAAACTAATAAAAGCACGCAATGGCAAGAAAAAAAGTTCATCCGGAAATGAATTATCCAACTTTAATGTGTAATGCGATATATGAACCACAAATATCTTGCGAAAAAGATTGCCTCTGGATATGTACTTAATCAGCCAACAGACAAGAACCTTACATAGAAACAGTAAAATGTCTATGACATAGAAAGTTCCCAACTGAACTGACAAATGCACGCCTGCTTTATATGCAGTCTTTGGAACAATTGTTATTGTCATAGTGTTCGTACAAGCACTAAACCAGCACCAAAATAAACAAGCTATGGATTTACACAAGCTGGAAGGACTGGTCAATCAAAGACTTACAATTTGTCCATGTTCCATGAGATGAGTCCTAGACTCGGGAAAGTCATTTATCTTTTAGAATCTAAATTTATCCTTTAAAATTTGATCTTTGAAAACCATTTGTATTCAAAGCAGGTGCCTGGAATAAAATGAAATATCAGGATCTCATAAAAATATTTCTGAGACCGAAGGGTGAAGGCTTCTTGCTTAATGAGCCTCAATTTTTCATTAAACAAGATTGGTCGAAAAGGCACTAATCAGAGTCTTCCATGATAAGATTCAATATTCTACTGTCCAATTGGTAGATTATAGCTCTTATTGAAAGTGAACCTGACAAAATTGGCTCTATAGTTGGAAGTTGACTATTTTCAATGCCCATAATAATCAGCTGCCAACAAAATCCAATTAGAACGAGCATAAAAACAACTAATAGCATATTAAATTATTTATTTAAGAAATGTAACCTACTGAAAAAAAGGTATCTTGTATGATTGAAATGCCTCTAATCAGCAAGCTACAGCTATAGACTAATAAAAATAATCTCACTAACTCTTGTAACTAAAGTGACATCTCTCCTGCTATAGACGACTCTTGAATAGACCAGCAAAACAAAAATTGCCCAAGCCTGATACACAACTACAAAAAAAGTGACCCTATCTTAAAGATTCTAGTTCATAATCTCGCAAAATAGTTGCACCTTGGATTTCAAGCAAATCTAAGTAGAATCTAATAAGTACAAGATTCATGACCAAGTGATAGCATATCAATCAACAATGTCAAGCAATTTAGATCATTTAAATTAGTATTGAATTGGAAAACACACCTTCAGCCCCTGTGTATCTGAAGAAAGCCTGCACTATCAACAGCTTCTTCTTGTCAGCTGGATGATCTTCTTTAACCGATCTCCTTATGGGAGGTAGAAGTCTGGATAATTCTGTCAATGATATGGTGGACAGAATTGATGTGAAACCTTCTTTATTAGACAAAGGAACACCAAGTAACTCTTGATCCAACTTCTGAGGCGAATCGGCTTCACTGTGATTCTGGTCCACAGCACTATTAATCGTTGCATCCTTTGTGTCATTCTCCGAAGGAACCCAAACAACACTCGATGGCTCACCTCCCACTCGTCCAAACTTCAGGTTACTCGAAAATCCACTTAAAGATGCTCCTCTACCACCTGAAATACGCGCCAAGAAATGATCACATTCATTAACAGCTGCAGCTGAAGCTTCATAATCAGTAGTGTTCTAAGAACCATTTTCCTCAACCAAGACACCAAGCGCTGGCAAATGGATCAGCTGGTCAAACACACACGCTATTAAGCATTCAAATGGAAAACATTTACCTTTAACCATCAAATTCTTCTGCCTAGTTCCACTTTTCCTATTCTGGATTAGATTACGAGAAAAGCTAAAAAAACCGTCAATCAGAACTGACCACGACATTTCAAATTGCAAGACATTCCCATTCAAATTCCTGTCCACTTTCCAACCATCATCACTTCCACACCTCTCCTCCAAATTCTCAACTCCGTTAGCACAAACACTAGCATTCTCAAGTAAATCATCTCCACGGTTTCTTGCAAACAGTCCCGCAAATATTTTGATGGGAAAGTCTGCATTTTTCTTAACATCACCATTAACCCCCATCTGATGATCGGCAGCAGTGTCATGGGCACAAATAGTAAAACAGCCATTTTTGGGAACCCCGACCACGCAGTTCTCAAAATTCTTCGCTATCTTCCGAAATTTCACATTCTGAACACAATTAAAAAATGGACCCAACCGCTCACTCCCTGAACCCTCCATCATTGCTAAAATCACCAAAAATTCAAAACCCCACAAATTGCGATATAAATTATGAGTCACAGGAAAAAAAAATTAACACTAACAAATGAGCACGTTATTAATTCATTTTCATTATAGCCGATAAAAAAATATTCGAGTCAAAGCAGAAAGCCAGCTTCCAACTCATTTTGGCTGGTTGGAGGTTCGATCCATTTGGTACCATCCATCCAACATCAATCCAATATTATATGGGATTGATTGCCTGAAAATGAATCATTTCAGTGTTCGTTTGATCAGAGAAGTCAACTAAAAAGCACTTGTTTCTTTTTTCTTTAAAAAAAATTTAATGTATATTCTTTGTTGGTTTACAAAAATTATTTTTAAAAAGTACCTAAAAAAAGGTACACAAATGCATCGAGAAGTTTTATTTTATTTTATTTTATTTGCACAAATGCATCGATAGAGTTTTGGATCCATCAGATTATAGTTATACCCAACCTCTCACTCTCTCTCTATTATTGACACTTAAAATAATAATAATAATAATAATATCCTTATCAAGATTCCTTGTTTCGTGAAATGTCGAGAAAAAGAAAATGTATATTATGGCCACATGAGATTCGTGCCAGTAATTAACTAATCAAGCTTCAATTATTAAAATTTTCAAAGTTTAGAATTTTATGATCTAATTCAAAATGTGGGGCACAATCAATTTGTAACTTTCTTCAGTCAGTGTCAAAAATTATTATGATCCGATATATATAAGGTAGCATAATCGTATACACGTTATATGTGTATTTAAAATAATTTAATATATCAGTATTGAACATAAACAAAGTAATCAACATATACTATACACTATATCTTCGTAACATAACTAGCAATAAATCATATTTTTGAAGTGAAAAATAATATTCTAGACCCATTAACAAAGTTGAATTATGAGACGATGTCACAAGAATTTTTGTGTAAAATAAAATAAAATATCTAAAAAAAGAACTACGACTTCTAAAACTAAAATTTTCAATGATTCGTCCAAAACATGTGTCAAAGAAACAAAGTTTAAAAAGGACAAAACTAATATAATATCATTAATTCAATAAGTGTGTGTATATATATCTATATATATATTAAAAAGAGTTACAAAGGATGCAAGAATCAAGAGTTCATCGATTGAGGAGAAATTTGAGACTGATCTCAGTAATAGGAGAAGTTCGATGTTAAAAACAAAAAACTAAATATAAACACCTTAAAATGAGACCAAAGTTGAGATACATGAATTTTAAGTTGATATCATGGCAGAGAATTTTTTTAACAAAAAATTAAATTCAGATTAATATGGCTAGACAAATCGAAATAAATTCTCTTAAAGTTAATACTGCTTTTTTTAAATATATATATCTTTCTTTTCTACATTATATTTTAATTTTCTCAGGGATATTTTATTTAATTTTTCATAAAAAGAAATTTAGTGTGGGGTGGGGTGGGGCAACAAACACCCACGCTGAAAAAGTTGGGGGAAGAGTTTATAATAATATTCAAGACTTTAACCAGAAGAATATGTAAACCACTTTGTCACGCTTCAGGATATGTAAGAGAAAAATGATTGTTGTTACACTTCGGAGATAATAATATGATCCAAATCAAAGTTATATATTCCACCAACAAAATTTTCTAGGACACCAAAATCTGTAACGCTTCTTGACCATTTGCAGATACTTCAGTGGCCGATGAGCGGCATCATGAACAGGTTCGCAGCGGCACCCCCACGAGCTGGCGGCAGGCGGGGCGGATGGATCACCTTTCCTTTTATCATAGGTTCATTCTTTCTTTCCCAGTGATCATCTAGCACAAATTTTAAAAACCATTAACTTGTTTTTGTTACGTCCAAGTTTCCATGTTACGGTTAAGTTTTAACATGTGTTAATGCTCGATAAGATCAAGAATTTTGACACATGGTGCCAGTACTGTAGCTAGCATATAACAAGTAATATAATGGAACAGTTTACTCTGTACCTTGAGTTCATGTATATGATAGAATTTACATTATAGAACGCAGCTCAAGTGTTGATGAACAAACAAAATGTATATCTGAACAATCTTTTTCCCCTCGAAAAACAGCAACTATCACAGGGCTAATGCTGGCAGCGGGAGGCTGGATATCGAACCTGATAGTTTACCTGATACAAGAGTTCAACTACAAGAGCATAAGTGCTGCTCAGGTTTTCAACTTTGTGAATGGCAGTATCACCATGTTTCCCATCGTCGGAGCGATAATTGCGGATTCCTTTGTTGGATGCTTCTCTGTCATCTGGTTTTCTTCTATTATATCTTTGCTGGTGAAATTACTGCTCTTTTCTTGAATGTCTTGTGTTATACTTTTTTAACACTCTTTTAAAGGTATCCATTGGATATTATTATCGTCATACAGGGCATGTTGCTTATACTTTTAACAGCAGCATTCAACCAATTGAGACCTCCAGCATGTGAAAATGGATCAAACCTTTGTAAACACCCTTCACAACTCCAACTGGTGGTCTTGTATCTCGGATTAGCCCTTTCATCTCTAGGCAATGCTGGCACACGTTTCACTATCGCCCCCATGGGAGCTGATCAATTCGACACTCCAGAGGATCAATCGGTGTTCTTCAACTGGTACATTGTCACGATGTACACTGCCACAATTGTGAGCTCCACGGCCATTGTGTTTGTGGAAGACAATGTTAGTTGGACTCTAGGTTTTGGCCTTTGTGTTGGGGCTAATGTGATCGGTTTAGCCGTTTTCTTGTCTGGAAGACGGTTTTATCGTCTTGTTAAGCCAAAAGGGACCCCTTTTAAGAGTTTGGCTTGTGTTATTGTTGCGGCTTTTGGTAAAAGAAGGATGCTTCTTTCAGAGAAAAGTGAAGATTATTACCATGGTTTGCATGAAGATGCCACAGAAACCTTTGCTAAGAATCCCTCTAATTTTTTCAGGTTAGCTGCTTTTTCATAAATATGATGCATTGAACTAACTGTACCTCTCTACACTTTCGAAAAATGCACTAGGAAACGACAACAGTTGCTATTGAGGCGGAAGGCTATACATGAGTGCCGTCACAGGTTCACAACCATAACATGTTCTCTACTGGAGTTACAGTCTAATATTGATATATTGTTGAGAATATAGTCTATGAAAAGCAGCAAGCTGAAAAAAAAAGATATCATATTATTCATATCTATGTCCTTGAGGTTATCCATATTTAGTTATAGGTTGGATCAGAATGCATGTCCTGCTAGAGGTTAGTAAATGAAAATGTTCGATCGTGAGCTGAGGTGGATGTCTGCTTTCAAAAGGTGGGCAATTTCACGACGTCGACATCTTCATTATACAAGTTATAATAGAATAGCTTATAAGGCTGGCATGCTCTCTCAACTATTATGGCGATGCTTCGGGCTTTGTCCCCTGTTCCAACTAAAGTCTAACGTCTGCATCCAAATTCCGACCCTTGTTGATTCAACTAATCAAAGTAGCAACCTTCCAACTTTGCAGGTTCTTGAACAGGGCGGCATTAAGAACCGAAGACACCTCCATCTCTGATCCCTGGAAACAAACAACAGTGCAACAAGTAGAAGATCTCAAGACCCTCATTAAAATCTTACCATTATGGTCCACTGGTTTATTCCTATGCATCCCATTAGCCATCCAACTAAGTTTAACCATCATCCAGGCCTTGACCATGGATCGTCACCTCGGATCCCGTTTCAAAATCCCAGCAGGAACAATGCCAGTCTTCATTTTATTATCAACTTCCCTCACCATTCTCCTTTTAGACAGATTGATATTCCCACTTTTGAAGAAAATCATGCCAAAGCCCCTCACACTTCTACAACGTATCGGTATCGGGCATGCTTGTACTGTAATCAGCATGGCTGTTTCAGCACTCGTTGAGTCTAGGCGACTAAAATTAGTACGATCCAACAATCTGCAAAGCCAAGTCAACGCTATCGTTCCTATGTCAGTATTTTGGTTGTTGCCACCACTGGCTTTAGCCGGTATAGGAGAAGGATTTCACTTTCCAGGAAACGTTGCTTTTTATTATCAAGAATTTCCAGAATCGCTGAAGAGTACTTCAACTGCAGCTGTTGCTATGTTTATTGGCATTGCCTTTTATACCAGCAATGCAATTATCAATCTTATTCAAAGGACGACAGGATGGTTACCAGACGATATAAATCATGGGAGGCTTGATAATGTATACTGGTTCTGTTGCATAATGGGAGCTATGAATTTCGTCTACTATCTCGTATGCACATCCGTTTACAAGTACATACATGTTCAGAAAGATGAAAACCGAAGTAACAAAAGTGAGACGATTTAGCATAGGAATGTTTGGAAGGAGAAGTGGTATACTTCAACACCCTCAAATGAGGTAAATAAAGGAGTTCCATGCTGAGAACTTAAAAGTTTATTTTATTATATGTATATATTTGATGTTTGAACTTTGATTGAACTCAATCAGTGAATCATGTATTCTGTCAGAGAAGTAAAATCATATATTTGAAATCCACCCTTTACATATTTAAGATTTGATATATTGTTTCATCGTTAAAAATAAAACGAAAATTGAAATCCATGTATTTCAATTTCGTCTCTCCGACAACAACCTTAGACAATTTTGAAAGGTTTGAGCATAAGAAAGAGAAAAAAAAAATAAACATGATCAATTTACATAGGTTGATATTTTGTAATTGAATGACTGGCAAATGGGCTAATTAAATTCTTGAAATATGAGAGAGCAACAGCTAATAATATAAAAATGCATTTGTATTCTTTTCAACAGCCGTTTCAGACTATTTGTAAGCAATTAATCTCCCATTAAACACCTAATCTAATGATCATCATAATTGTAATTAACGATTCCCTGCTCCGATTTCCTCAAAATTCAAAAAAATTTTACCGTGGCCGTTTCTTGATTAATTAATTTCCCAAAGAAATATAAAATTAAGACCAAACAAGATTTGGTTTCCAAAAAGATCGAATGGAAGGTGATCAAGAGAGGAAGAGAAAAAGCATAGGCTTCAGTCTGAGTGTTGCAGATGAGAAGATTAAGCTTATTGACATATTATCAGATGATGATAATGATAATGATTTTCTTGTTGCTTCTCACTTGAGTAATTCTCTTCAAGGTTTTGCTTAATTAGCCTCTCTAATGTTATTTTGTAATGTCAATATGAGTTATTTTCTAAAAGTTCATTTAAAAATTTCGAATAATAATTCTTAAAATTTTGTACTCCAAATGTTCTTTGGCCTTTACTAACATCTCCTTCAGCAATCCGCGAAAACGCAGAAAAAGATCGTAAAGGACAATTGTGGCTACCACCATTGTGTGTGGAATCAAGTAGACCAAGTTTAGCCTGGGATTCTGCATTTTTCAATAGTTCAGGTGTTGCATTAATTTTCTCTCATGTATATTGCAACATCTAAAATATATATAGTACATATTTATACTTATTTTTTTTGTTGTTGAAATATATTTTTGTTTAATTCGTACGTATTCTCCTTTGTTCTAAATTTATAGGTTTTCTCGATCAACATGAATTATCCATCGTAAATCAAGGATTCAAAACTCAGGAATCGACATCAAATAGTAAGTTTTTCCATTAATATTTAATAATTTAGATTAGATTGGCTTGAGATTTACCCATTGAATTTAAATAAAAATAAATTATTTAACTTCTTGTCTTTAATTTTGCAGAACTCAAGAAAGTTGACTGTTGCTCCGGATCAAACAAGGTGTGTGCTAGTTATAAGTGATTGATTACATGATGAAATTCGACGCTGCGCTACGAGTTTTATCCGAGGCACGCACATATAGGATCAATGACTCGTGTTTAGCCTTGCATGTTAGGTTCATAAACTTAGCTAAACATGGACCAATATTGGTCTACAACTAAACATAGGTCATTAATTGATGCTAGACTTGAGGTAAAACCCATCGCGCGCGTGTTGGGTCGAATTTATCTATTACATGAGATACTGATTCATTTGGGTTCAGATTAAGGATGCAAACATGCATGATGGAATCGGAGACCTGAATTGTTTTTTCTAATCGAATCAAATACATAGCTTGATCACATCATGTTCGAATCACGCGACCATGAATTCAAGCCGAATTTAAATCCAATATAGATAGAGATGATAGTATTATATATAAAATCTTGTCAGCTTGCTTTGGCAACAATTTCACAGTGATCAGAACTTGGAATATCTATGTTTGTTCTGAATTTTTGCATTGCATGTTTTCTAACTTTATGACTGAAATTAATATAAATTCTACATTTAGTAACTCTTTTGATTGATTAATTATTAATTTGTATTAATTTGAAGAAAAGTAGCAGAAAAGAAGCCTCTGTATTTTCTCCAAACCCAGCCAAGGTAATTTGCAGGTTGAAAAACAGCCTGATGAAGCCTAACAAAAAGGATTTAGTAGGAAAACAATATCATTCCAAAATGGAAAAAACACACACAACAGTACCGAATTCTGGTGAGTGAGATTCATGAAGTTGAACATATATATATGATCAGTTTGAATCTTTTTTCTGATTTTTCTTCTCGTTTTTCCGCAGCGCGATTTTCGCACTCAAGCCCTGGATCATGTCCTAGCCATTTGACAAGAATGGCACAGTCAAGAAAGAGTGAAATGTCTAATATCTGGAGATGTTCAGGAAGAACCAAATTAGTGCCAAATCCATCCCCTCTCTCAACTGGTTTGCATTCGAAAACGAGATACGATAAAGCGCCCATAATTATGGATTCCAATGATGCCAAAGAAGCACCGAATTCTCTTCAAGAAGCTCGGGACATTTTCTTCTCAGCAGCACAATTCAAACCATCTGGGATTCGTCCTCCATCCCCTAAAATCGGCTTCTTCGATGAGGTTAACATGCATATATAGATACTTAAATGTTTTATTGTTTTTCTTACATTTCTTACCTTCTCTGTTTTGTAATCCGGCTCTGGATGCAGAAAACACCACCCTTTTCCCTTGGAGAGCCAAAAACAAGAAGAAACACCCCTTTAAAAGTCGAATCGCAACGAACTCCATTGGATTCCAAAGCACGGTACTTTCCTTGTTCCAATACCGATACATTGGCAGATGCAGCTTGTGAAAAGCTCAAGAGGAACATGAAAAGATTAAAGGCGGCTCATACGAATCCGCCTAACTCGATCAAGAAAAGAAGCGAAAATGCTAGCCGGAAGCTTTCGAAATATGATCCATTTTCGTCCCAAGAAAACGGGAAGAAGAAGAAGAAGAAGAAGAAGGTGTGTGCCGATTCTGGAGATCAACATGGGAAACTATGCAGTTATTTTGAAGCCATTGATCTGAAGCAAGATAAGCAGCAGCCATTTTCACCTTCATCGAACAAAACTAGAACTCCACTCGCAGAAAAAGCACTCTCCATTTACGACTACTCCAATACAAATTTAATTTGGTTTGGAACAAAATAAATGATTCATAGTTGGTGCACAAGGCGTATAAAAAAAAAGTGTGTCCTTCCGGAGAAACTGAAAATTCATCTTGTTTTCTTCTTGATTTGCTGGATTTTTCAAGTTCTTGGGAAATGTTAATCCTAGGTATTTTGATGCATCGAAGAATGAATGCAAAATAATTGTAGTACTATAAATTTGTGCTATATTTTTTTGTTAATTTAAATACTATTCATGTAGTGGGACTTGATATGGCATTACAATCAAGCCAGCGTGTTTCGGCTAAAATAAGAAATATGTCCACACGCACTTAGGGGCATGTCCAAGTTGGTGAAGTAGGTGTACTTGGTCATAGGTCAGGAGTTCGATTTCCCCTATCAACACCTTCTTGGACTAGTCTGTCAACAGGGCTTGCCTAGTGTGGTTTACTAGGCTAACGTAGTTTGCAGGCTATTGCGTTAGTCCGAGGGTTTTCCCAGTGCGCACCGAAAGTAGCGGCTGCGGGTTCCCACATCACAAAAAAAAAAAAAAAAAATGTCCACACGAGTTGACGGAGTAAATTAAATTTTGGTAAATATATATAATTAAGAGTTTTATTGTAGTGACACAGGGGCGGAGCCATAAATAAATTAAGGGGTGGTTAAAATTTTTGAAATATCAATGTATTTATAAAATTTATGTAATATATAAAAAATAATAAATCAATATTAGATGGGCTATAATCATTTTAGAAGAAAGACATAAAGAATTTGGTTTAAAAAAAACAAGATATATATCTAATTTGGACCAAAGCAGGCCTGGACTACAGCCCAGACCTGTCACCCCTCCATCCACCCATGTAGTGACACGATCCGGATCACCTACTAAACATAGATTTAGACATGCAATTAACTTAAACAGAAATACAATCAGAGTTAATCGTGAAAATTTAAAAACAATTACCAACTAAATAGAATAAAACCGGAACAATTAACTGAAAACTCAAATAAAACAATATACAACTCAATAGAATTAAACAAATACCGAATATAAGCCTAAGCTATAACCATCGGCACCCCTGCTCTCAAGTCATGGCCACCAACTACGCACAGATCCAACTCCTGAGCAACCTGCAATTGTCCCGTCAAATTGGTGTTCAAGATAAAAGCAGGGACCTGAGAGCTAGCGCTCAATACATAAATATAAGTATACAAACTTATATGTGCATGCATATGACGTGTACTGGATATCTAAGTCATGCTCAAACTAGGCGTTAATGAGTGTATAGTCCTAATGCGAAAATACCCATCTGGGTCACTACTACACTCATATCCGGACGTGGATCCAAATGTCTCTGGAACACCAAAGACCTCTCGACCCGTCGGTCACTGTGTACTTTTGGTGTTCAATCCTCCACAAACAAAGGGCTGAGCGACCCCATACGAATGGCTATCTCGAAAGAATAACAGCCTCAACATGCATACAAATGCCACATACAATAACATGAGCAGTATAAACATGGATCACATGACAAGTATAATGCAACAGATAAAATGCAACACATAAGTATGTAGACTCAGCTGACAATCTCAGTCAGTAATTACATACTTCAATCACCGGCCTAGATGTATATGCATCTACAATCCATCACTACATCAAGAAAATATCATATCACTAATACTGATTTAAAAGCTTCAACTAAGCTAATAGATATTTCCTAATACTATTAGGGATCTCCAACTATGCATGTGTATGCTGTCAGTCCGTTGATGTTGAACGCCCCAAAACTAGCACAACTCCGCTACAAGCCCCGTAACACATAGCTATCGCCCGTCCATCGAGTATAAGGCCAAAAACACTAATAATATGCACTGATCTAAATTTTACACCTCAAACATGCACTAAATATGAGAAATCCGCGGCCTATTTATAAGCGGAACTCGCATGCTTGCCTCGTCTCTGAACGTACCTGATCGGAAGCTCTGATCTACTCTTCGGACGTTCCGATCATCTTCGGAAGCTTCGAACTCCCACTTCAGAAGTTTTGATCTACGTAAATTCCCACGTGTCCTTACACTCTTGACACGTCAATAGTGCGCATGGTCTAACTCGGTTTGGATGTTCCGAACTCATCCTCTGCATCCGAACTATCCACAGAACTTCCTTGACTCACGTTCGGTACTTCCGAACTGTTCGAGTCACTTTTGTCTTATGGACCATTTTCGGACATCCTGGAGTCGATTTTTTACTTTATTTTTTATATTAAAATATATTAATCATGTTATACTATTTTAAACATGTTGAGATATTTTAATCACGTAAAATGAGATTAGAGTTACTGCATCGAATATCCTTAATTCCTTATCAATATTTTCTAGGGTAAGTCTGTAAGACAAAGTTTGTCAAGTGATTTGCAGGTGTCACACCTCGGAACTGAGAGGCATCATCGGCATTGTTTAAAAATTCAAATCGTGAAACAAGTCATGAAGTACATAAAATAGCCAAAAGTCAGTCTATAATTACATAAACCATAATTGTTTTTATAATGAAAAATATAAGTGTGGAAGCATAACGTAATAAAAAATAAAACCAAAACAGATGCTCGAATCTTCATGTCTCAACTTAATCATCAACCCTAAAACAGTTGTTGTTCGTCCTCTTCTAGCTGATCTTCTTCCTTATCTGGGGAGGAAAGTAAGGGGATGAGTGTTTGAGGAAGAATTCAGCACGTGGGGGCCAGTCGTATACAAGAATATCGAAATATACATATAATACGAGTTCAAAGGTGACACGTCACAGAACATGTCGGGACATGAATCAAGACAAGGATAAAACAGAATTCAAAACAAGACATCAAAACGTATCATAACTAAAGCATATCTTTATCCATGACACTGTTATTCATCTATTTATCCATGATGTATTGATCAGTCCCTAATTGTCACTCTTCTAAGGGGACGAGGTCTTATATCGGTTATTATAACTCATCGCATCAGAGTCTTATCATATCTTATCATGTTTTCGATAATTTCCATACTATTTCTTAATTTGAATCCTAACAGTGCATATTCATATTTCAAGATAGAACAAAGAATCATGCAGAATGAAACGTATACGAGATTGAAAAGACTTGAAACGAGTAATGTACGATCGAGTTTTAAGGAAACTAAACATCGTTTTTAAAATACATATATATATATAAGCCGCTAACCTTATTGTTCATAAAAAATGTGAACAGGAACTTGTTGTAACGCTTGAATAAATAGATCAATCCTTGCTGTCGAAGTACTGCTCAACCAAGACTCCAATTCGCTGCTCAAAGTGGCTCAAAAGTTGCAGTATCTACTCGGATTTGGATAGCCGTTCTTTTCTCGATTCTTGGACAGAACTTCAGCTACTAGTGTGCTTCAAAAATTTTTAAAAAAAGTGGCACGAAATCTGCTGTGCTTCTTGCTCGAAGATAGGAGAGCGAAATAAATTTTAGGATTTGCATATGCTGAAAAATCAGTCACATTGCAGAAGCATTTTTGACATGTTTAACCATTGAATCACAATGAAACTTGGACAGAAAATTCATACAGAAATGAAAAAAATTCAAAATGGTGAAGATCGACTTTGGAAGCATTTTGATTGGTTTTTGGACGACAAACAGAACTCGTTCTCTTCTCGCATAAAATCTGTGCAGTATTCTTGTGAAGGTCTGTTGCGCAAATCGAACCATTGGATTGGGTTGAAATTTGGACATAATATGTATAACATAAAAATATATATTGTGAACGGTAAAGATTGGATTTAGAAATCATATGGAGCGACGATACAAATTATGTCCAGTGGATTTAGGTGTGCTTTTCTTGGATGTGATTTCATTCATTGTGTTGGAGCTACTTATAGACTTCAAGGTGAGCTAAAAGGCCTCACTTCAAGGTCATGAAAAACATTTTTATGGTCATAAAAAACAATCAAAATGGTTGTTTCAATTTTTAAGAACATGTGATAATTTTTGGTCAATTGTGTCATCAATGAGACTTCAATTTTTTTGAATTTAGTGCTGAAATAAGGTGAACATTTTGGATAATTTACGCTTCAAAAATTATGTGCATTTGATGGATATTTCAGCTGGACCATGGTGTTGTTGCTAGGTGAAAGTTGGCTCGAAATTTTCGGGTCTTCACAACAGATTTCGGAGATTTATCTAGTACGCATAAAAAATAACGTCTGCATGTCTCATATCATTAAAAAAAACAAAAAAAGAAAAGAAAAGAAAGAAAGGTCAGAGACAAGCCGTGCATATATATGAATATTTTAATGGAAAATTGTTGACATTATATATAATTCGATCGAGAAAGTTCGAATAAGTTCTCATATAGTAGTCTCTGATTGCCTAGGGTTGAAATATGTGAAGAAAATATTTATTTCTTAAAATCCCTTAAGTGTTAAAAAGATTCATTTAAGTATTTTGTCTTTGGACTTCAAAGTTTTAATATATATAATTGATAAAGTATGATATATTGTACACTTAGGCATCGTTTGGTTCGAGGATGGTATAATATAAGTTATTTTTATAATAATGATTAGAATATTCAAAGATGCAGATAATTATTGTACGTGGATAAAATATATGATGTTTGGTATGATTTTAATTTGAAGAGTAAAATTGGTTTGATATTGTAAATACCTAAAAAGCCCTTTACTTATTTTCAATTTATTTTAAATGTTTTGAAGATAAAATTAGCACATGTTTTCTCAACACAAAAGCGTAATCCTCCCAACACCAGGTAGGGAAAAATAGATCGCCATCTTTACGCAAGAGAATAAATTGGTTTATGCAGGAGAAGAAATTGGTTGAAGATGTTATAGAAAAATTTCTGGTATAATTTCAAACCATTGGATATAAACAAAAAATAAAATTACACACTTTCAAAAAGAGTGAAACAACACAAAACATAAACCCAATTTGGAATTTATATGAAACCAGATAACAAAAATCGAAGCTTTTTCTAACGGAAATCTTGGGTCAAAGGCTCAAAGCATATATTCCACCTGCAACTAACCATTCCATATTTTTGAAAAAATAAAAAATAAAATGAAAACACATAAAAAGAACAAAGAAGAGAGTAAAAAATCATAAACAAATTACAAATAGATGGTAAAAAAAAAGAAGAAGAAGAAGTGCTCTGCTCTTTTCAAGAAAGCTGATAGTGAAAAGTTATTTAAAGTTTGTCAGTACAGTTAAAAAATATCATTGGGGTTTTGAGGGCATTTAAGTAAAACTGCCTGATTTATACATATTACTGTGGACATTGAATAACTTATGTTGGTGGTTGAGGCGTACTTTTACGGAACCAACAGTGAAATATAACGGGCCTTCCGTTAAAAGCACTATTGTTGTCCTCGTACCAAACGCCCGATTAAATGGAACTTTGGCATGAATTCCACACTTATACTAGCTATCAAACGGTGCCTTATAATATTATCTTATATATATCATATCTTAATCTCTTGTTACCGATACAATCTTTGATAAGAAGAAATAAAGATCAAATTTTTCTTTTGATAAGAATCACACGCCTACAAGGAAACAATTTAAAGATTGAAGACTCTTTTGTATATATAGGAGGCTTTTACATTGAAGAAAGAGAGTGACGACCAAGAGAAATTTCTGAGAGCTTTTGAGCGTGCAAACTTGAGAGAATTCAGAATCATATTTGAAGCTTGAGTCTACTACCTCTGGTCGTGGTTTTACTTGATCGACTTTGAAGGCTTTGAGAGCATTGAAGATCGATAATATTTTATATTTCAGCTCGAGTTTGTGGGGAATTTTTTTTTTTTTTTTTTTTGTTTTACACGGAAACTTGATATCTTTATTAGTAATGAAAGTTCATCAGATAGAAAAAAATTTCGACGCGTGTGTCACAACATTTTTCGATCGTCTAATGTGATTCGAAATTTAAGTGGTGAAATATTTTGAACTCGATCGAGTTCAATATAAATTAGAGTTAGATTTTTATTTTGAACAATTTGGCTCAATTAGCTGTTGAACAAGTGTTCAAATTATAACTTGAATCCATGAGATCGTAAATCAGAAGAAAGATTTGTATTGTTTTAAAAATTTTATATTAAGAGTTTTTCAGAAACATGTATAGGAAGAGAATCGATTTATAACTCAAAAGATGTTGCAATGTTAAATAGAGGTGGCAAAAATTCTCGAAATCCCGATCTTTAATTCCCGAATCCCATGTCTCGACAAAATCCCAACCCGACATTTTCCCGACCTGAATTTTCGGGATTTTCCTCGTCCTGATTAATATCGGGAGAGGGATCGAGAATAAAACCTTATCCCGACGGGATTTCTGATCGTCCTGAAATAAAATTATAAGATAGTACTTTATCAATAATTTTATTAAGAGATAAACATTATTGGATTTAAACCCATATAATAATTAATTGTTGACTTAATTCGCATAATTTTTTTTATTGTTGAAACGATCGAATTGTAGAATCACGAAATGACATTTTATTTTTGTGTATTTTTTTTAAAAAAGTAATTAATAATTTAATTACATTATATTTATAATTATCTAATTAGAACAAATATGTAGAATAAGAGATGCAATTTGACAATTTATTTAACAAAATTTATGTACATAGTAATTTGTATCAAAACATTTTATTAATAATTATCCGATGAAAATTATGATGTTCTTCTCTTGACAAAACTTTGAAGCAATATCCGAAATATTTAAATATTATGTTTTAAGTTGAATATTTATTTTTTTATTTAGAAATAGATTTTTTAAATAGATTTTTAAAAATAAAATAATCACATTTTTTTAACGAAAACATGCAAAAAATTTCGGGATTTTCTCTCCCTACTCGACGGGATCCTGAATATTCGGGTTTCAAAATGTGTCGGGTACGGATCGGGAAAAAAAAAGTTTTTCAATTCTTTTCGGGACGGAAATTGACTAGGAAGGTTATGTGAGAAAAATTTCGGTATGATGTAGTAATGATACCGAACTTTTCGTTACGACAATGATATGCAATTTGAATTTTTTTTTTATATATATACCACAATACTGAAACAATATATAATATTAAATAATAAAATTATAAATTTAAAAAATATAAGGTTTTGTAATAAGCCGGTACATAACAATATCATACCGAAATCTAGGTATACCACAAAATTTTAATATAATCTGTATGTTAGTTATACGCAGAGCTGGTCTTTGTTTTTTAGAGGTTGTAACACCCCGTTTTTATCTTAAATGAGTTTATTTGAGTTAATCGGAGATTACAGAGTTCAAGAGCCGACTTGATTTTGATCAGGGTCCTTTTTGCAAATTTTGGAAATTTCAGGGACTAAAACGCAATTTTGGAGTTTAATATATTATCTACACTTGAGACTAGTCTTCACTTCTCCTCATCTTCTTCCTTGGGCGTGAACCTCCATTGTAGACGCCTCTTTGAGCTTTTGAGCTTTAGGATTTCAGCCCGAGCTCGATCCGGCCGTTGAAAATTATTTCTGAAGGCAGATTAGCGATCACTGCAGCGAGAGCTCCGTTATATCGTAAGTTTTTTTACGATCAACTACATTCTAGTTTTTGGATGTTGTTAGAATCGTTCGAGATTCGAATATGTTGTTCTTGACAGAGTTCTGATCGTTTATTATCTGTCGGTTTTGAATTAGAGCGACGTTCAAATTTGTTATGATTTTTGGAAGCCATTTTTGAAAATGTGGATTTTTGGATTGATGGGTTTGCTTTGTTATTGTTGTTTTGGGCATTGATATGAAGTTATATCGGTATTGAACTGCTGTCTGCATTTTCGGTTTGTTCAGTTTATAGTCGTTATGCCGTCGGTTTGAGTTTTGGAGATTTCGAACCATTTTCGTATTGATTGAAGCTTTGGCTTGTGAGTGATCATTGTTGTTGATCAACTCTTGTATTCGTATAGATTCGTTGGAGTTTGTCGAGCGCTGTGTTAGCAGCATTGTTCGTCGAGAGTTGGACGAAGAACGGTAAAGAGATTTCCTTGAACCGTTGTTTGTTGTTTAGGTTGTATAGTTGTTGATACAATCTTTTGTTGTAGCTTATCCGGAGTTGGATCTACGACATCGAAAGGTAAAAGCAGTCATCGTAGAGAGATAGCATACTCGGGACAGTTGGTTCTCGAGTTTCCCTTTCAAATCACATATTGCATCTACACTTGTTCTAGCATGAGGAACTTGTGTCTTGTTGATTGATTTTGCTTTTGACTATGTGGCTTATGTTTTATGTTTTTGCTATGCATTCATCTTGAGCTTACGTTGATTTCAGCGGGCAAAACCGCCCTTTTTGTTTGGACGTTTGGGAACTATGATTGAGTGGCCTAGGTCATAGTCGTATCGCCTAGTGCTAGCATACTCATTATGGTTGCTCAAAATCTAGATGAGTGAGATATGTGACACCACCTCGATTGGGAGAGTCTGTGAGTCGTCACATGATCTCATCCTCGGGATCCCAAAAGCACAACAGCAATCCTTCGTTTATCAGATTTGATATCCCGGTTTAAAGACATGCATTTCATTACGTTGTTATTGATTTTGTTGTTGTCTTGAAAGCATGTTTATTGTTGTATTACTTGATATGTTGCTTTTACTGGGATTATCATTCTCACCGATTTATCCGGCTGTTGCTTTGTTTTGTATGTGTACTTGGCAACAGGAGGGGCAGGATCAAGTCAGCATAGACCTGGTTAGCGTCAAGAGCAAGAGATAGAAGTGAGACTCGTTTAGAAGTCGAATCAGCATGTCAATATAGTTATGTTTTGCGAACATGTTTAGTCATTCGAACTTCTCGTATTTGTTTTGTAAGCAAGAATCGATGTAGGTACTACCGAATTGAATGTTTCTCTTCCCTAAACCTTTCTTGTATTGTTATTGGCTTGTCAAATACTTTTAATGCAAGTGTTTAGGTTTTGTTGAGTTTATTTCGGTGCCTCATTATTTTTGGGCGAGAGGACGGCGCGGGCGCGCGGCCTCTTTGCGAGGAAAGGGAGCGGGCGCTCTGCCTTAGAGCGCGGACGCGCTGGTTTTAGCGAAGCCTCGGCGCGGGCGCGCTGACATCAGCACGGGCGCGCGAGCCTTCTTTAAAAAAAATCATTGGTTGCTTCTAATCTTGGTTCCTCGTTTACTTATCGGTTGTTTTATCCGAGATTAGTTGATTAGAAACGAGGTCTCACAGAGGTCCTGAGCGAAAAATAATAAATTTTGGCCCAATTTTATCTTTCGATCAATAATTTGTCTTCCATGAGCACCACTTCTTCAAAAAAAAAAAAAAAAAAAATTACATCATCATGATAGCATATATATACCTAAAAAAAACAACACAGGCAACTCATTTCCTGAAAGTTCATAAAATACACAAAAATTTAATCAAACCATGAAAAAAGAATCACTCAAATTTATGTGTAAGAAATTAATTAAAGAACAAAATATATTTGAAAAAATGATTAATACAAATCACACTAAATAACAATAATAAAAAAAATTAACAAACCTGAGCCAATAAGAAGAAAGGGTTTCTCGTAAGATTGTGAAATATAAACCTAAGTGTCGCAAGACGGCAAGGGCCAATGGTTTTTCTCTTCACCTATTCACGGCGCGAATTTTTTTTTTGATAGGTATAGAGTGAGATTTTGATCGACAAAAAAGATTGGGAAAATATACATTTTGGGTATAATTGACTTATTTTTAAAATTAATATATATATATATATATATATATATATATATATATATATTCTTATAATTTTGGGCCCCTAATTTTTTTCAAAATTTTTGGGCCCTGAGCAGGATCCCTGGTAGCCCTGCCCCAGGGCCGGCTCTGGTTATAAGTAACTTTTAATATGGTATTGATATATATTTTCTTATATTATAATTTTTTATACGGTATGTGATTTTCGATACGGTAAGGTATATCACCTTTATGATTTTTACGATTAAAAAACGTGTTATTTTATTTGATTTTATTTAAAATTCTACTAAATCAAACAATTTGTGATTGTATAAAAGCTTTCCTCAAACAATATAATTGATTTAAATAGTTAAAAAATAATTTTATGATATATATATATATAATGATAAAAATGTTATTTCGGTTATTTATTTTATCAAATTCTAATTTTAATCCACCATATTTTTTTTTATTTTAGTTCTTTTTCTGAATTTTGAAAATTTTATTACACTTTCGTAAAAAAATGAAAAAAAAAAGACAAATTACAAAACTAAGGACCATGATGGTTGACCGACGATTTCGGTTGGAAAAAATTCTAGCAAGTGAACTAGGTCAAGTTATAATATAATTGGACAGAGTCCAAGTCGATCCCACAGAGACTAATGTTTAAATACTAAGATATAGACTATTCAGATTAATCTAGGCTAATTAAAATAAAGGATTTTTATAAATTATTAAACTAATGAAAATGAACCAAATTATTCTAAAGCATAAGTTTAAATTAAATTAAATGAACTGAAAATCTTTAAGACTGATTCAAATTTTAGAAAAATGACCAAGAACACACAACGGTACCATACATCGATAATTGTCACGTATTGGATTTAATCAAACAAAACTCATTCATATTCACTACAAAATTCCCTAGAATAATTATTAATCTATTTCTAGAATTAATAACCCTATTTTCATTTAATAGTCCAATTATTTCTAATTGAATTTAATTAAACAAAAACGCATTCACGAGTTATGAAATTTCAGCTTTCGCCTAAAATCGCACACTGAAACCGAATACTATTTCTAGTCGATTTAACCATGTGTTGATCAATATTTTTGAAGCTAATTTCAATCTTTTCTTTTTCAAGTCCAGATCGAACGACATACATGCAATTAATTGGCCAGATTAAAAGCAAGAATTATGCACAAACATTAATCAATAAATATTCCATAAATCAAAATTCAATCAATCCGTCCCATAAACAAAAATCAATAGTTTGGCCCTATTGTGTCCCCGGTCAAAAGACGACTACTCCATAATAATAAAATCAAACAAAAGTTTCATGTTTGAATTCATAATAAAATAAAACAGAAAAAGAAGAAAAGAAAATTCTCAGCAATAGTGTCGAATCTTGCTTGCATTGCGCGTTTCTTCTCTTCCAAGCTCTCAGCCGTCAAATCCCGAAAATCTCTCCAAAGTCTATCAGTAAAAAATCAGAAGTTTCAAAAGTGCTCTCCAATTAGGGCTTTATTCCCTTTTATACCTCCTTTATTTTCGTCCAAAATAATGTCTAATATTGCCCAAAATAATCAGAATTCCAAAAATCCCAAATTCTGCACGAATTATTTTTTTTTTTCATATTTGCAGTGTACACAGACCCCGGACATGGTCCATGCCTAGGTCCGTGTATTAAAAATTCCAGCCCAAACTTTTTACGAAGCCACACGGACCCTATTCCAGAAGGTGCACGGGGTCCGTGTATTATTTTTTCTCAAAACTCCATTGCTTCGAAGGTGCACGGACCCTCTTCCAAAACATGCACAGGGTCCGTGCAATAAATTCTATTCAATCTTCTTGACCTCTTATGATTTCTCCGTGTCATCCGGCCAAGTTCTAACGTGGCATTGAATTGTTTGACTTTTTCTTCAATGTTCAGTTCTTCTCAATTGTTAGTCAAACCTACAAGCATAGAAAATATGATGATTTACGCGCAAAACTCGGAATAAAATGCCTAACAAGCACGAATACTACAAAATAAAGTGCCAAATAAGCTATAAGATTCGTGCTTATCAATGGTCAAAACACAAACTCTTATGACAGTCTCATGGGTCAATTTTGTGAAACTGATATCTTATGTCAGACATCCATGAAAAACATTATTTTAACTATAAATATGGGTATGATTATATTGACATGTCTCACGATAAAAAATCATAATATCTTATCATAAGATACTGCTCTTGTAAAAAATGACAAATGATACGAGACGAAAACGCATTGTTGTCACATACAGAATTAAAATTACACATAAGTAAATATAAAAAGACAAAATGTTGATGACACACTAAAAAATGCTGGTGTGACATCAGAAAATTAGATGATGTGTCCGGCACCACGTCAACGCGGGAGTGAAATACGTCTAAAAATCAACAAAAAGTAAAATTACAATACTAAAACACAAATTTGACAAGTTAGAGAACCAAAAAATGACAATGTAGCTCAGAGGCCTGAATTTGTTATTTGTCATATTTTAAAATATTTGAATTGAGGATATGATTGAGAATATTATATGTTATTATGTCTGAACATTTGGATCTCTAACACATGATCGACATCCAACTTCCATTAAAATTTGAAATACTAATCAAATGATATTATCATATTAGAACATGGAAGTGAAACATAAACCGAACATGTGCGAACTAATGGTAAAATATGTAGCCAAAAAACCATTATAATATATAACAAATTAAACATTTTTTTTGATAAAGGGGAAAAAGAAAACAGTATAAGTACTGATGAACGTGAACTCAGATTTCACAAGGCAAACAGTAACGAGAGAAGACAGACCTGGACACATGATATTCCAAACTCCGTACCATATAGTAAGAAAGTGGTGAGCACCATATATAATCCACCAGACAAACAAAAACGATCCCCCACCCAATCGCCACTCGACAGCACATCCTTAAAAAACCACCTGGTTTTCCCTAACATGGTTTCAGGTTTTCATTCTTTTTATATCAAATGCTGGATTATATTGCTTGCGCACCCATCCATTAATGACCTTCTTTCTTTCTTTTTTTCACTAAATGGAGACAACAGTTATTATATATGAGAAAGAATAGAATTTTCGGGGTTTCTTTTATTAGGTCTTTGTTTTTTTTTTTTATCTTCTGATCATATAATATATATATATATATAATTGTGGTTTAATTGTTTTTAAAAAAAGAAAAGAAAAAAAAATGGGGAGAGGGAAAGTGGAAATGAAGAGGATCGAAAACAAGATAAACAGGCAGGTGACATTCTCAAAGAGGAGAGGTGGTTTGTTGAAGAAGGCCCATGAGATCTCTGTGCTGTGCGATGCAGAGCTTGCTTTGATTATTTTTTCCCATAAAGGGAAGCTGTTTGAGTATGCCACCGATTCTTGGTAATCATCAACTACCCTTTTCCTTTCCTTTCCAATCTTTTCTTAACTGATTTCTTCGAAACTTTTCTTTTTTCGGTATAATATATATATAAGAATTAATTAAATATATCGATCTTTGGTTTGATATATTTTCTGTCAATTAATTCTGAGTACAGCTAGCTAGGTTTTCTTTATTTCTGATATATTCTTGGATTATCACTTACCCTTTTCTTTCTGATATATTCTTTTCTGAACTTTCACTTATGACTTAACTAATTAACACGTGAAACTTTGATGCTTTGTTTGGTATATATATATAAGATCTGTGGTTTTTTGTGAAATAATTAATGAACAGCAGCAGTAGGGTTTTTTGGTATTATTTTCATGTTTTTTTTTTTAAATTTGAGCTTCTAAAATCTTTTAGTATAAAAGACCTAATTCTTGATGAGTCGTAAGTTTTATATTTGAATTTTTTGAATTTTATCTATATAAGAGAGCTAGCTAGATATTGAATGTTACACCTTCTAGAGAGAAAAGATTCGATCTTATCTTGTCTTCAAAATTTAATTTCCAATTTAATATGTAAACTTACAAAGATATTGACTGATCATATATCATCGGGGCGTCACAACTCACATGTAACGATCAAGATTTAGCTAGGATCATATTCAGAGAGCTAGGCATTTAAAATTTGACACTTACATGGATGTTTTCACTTTTCATATACATCCTTTCAAACACATCTGCAAACCGAGAACCATTGGGGTTCTAAGAGTCGGGAGACGTACCATCTCCCGACCCTTATCGTAATCTGGCCGGTATGGTTCCCGGCCGTCATCTGTCGGTTCCGGTTCTGTTTTGAATTTTGAAAACTAAAAGGATATATATATGTTTCAAAACTAAAAAATTTGTGTACTTGACTAAAAAAATTTTGTGCCTTGTACCCCTTGTGCATGGTACCAATTAAGGTTCTGAATTTAGGACTTGATTGTAAAAAACCTTTTTTTTAATTCCATCCAAAAAAGTTTATGAAAAATTTATTGAAACGTAGGACCTAGTTGTAACAATTAATTAATTAAACTCCTTTCTCACATTGTTATTTATTGCAAAAATACAAAAGAAATCCATTCTCTTGATAACTGGTGGGTTGAACCACCACTCCTCCGACGGTCCGGTGGCGGTTTTGATTAACCAATGAGCCGGTAAATGAGACAGGATCGATGACCACCGGTCCGCTGGTTGGTTAATTTATGACCCTTGGTCACCTGTGGATTCTGTGTTCAAATTTGTGGTAAAGTTTTATATTAATCTTGGAAATCGCACTTATAAGTTTGTACTAGACTCGAACAAAAAGTTATTTTGTCATTTTCCTATTTGCAGAAGAAGAAATGGATTATGTCTGGAATTTGGGGTTATCCTTTAAGAATCCTCGGAACCAAGAAACGTCAGAATTATGACATTGTATGGTTTCTTGATTTGAAGGGAATCATATCGATTTGACAAAAAGTCAATGTATGGCTTGTTTCTTAGGGTAGGAAAAAAATAATTAAAGATTCTCAGTTTTATCAAATTTTGAACTTCCAAATTAAATTAAGTGGTCATGCATCTTTTCGTGGCCACACAAAAATTTATGTAAGACGGTCTTAGGGATTAACTTTGTGAGACGAATTTTTTATTCGATCAAACCGATAAAAAATATTACTTTTTACACAAAAACTCTTGTAAAACGGTGTCACAGGTCAATTTTGTGTAACCAAACTCGTATTTTTTTGGTCACTCATGAAATCATATTATTTTTTATATCAAAAATATCACTTTTTATTGTAAATATGAACAAAGTTGACTTGTCTTATAGTTAAAGATCTGTGAGACCGTCACACAAGAGATTTAATCTATTTTTTTATTGTAGGTAGGGGTCGGATAGATCGATCTCATTAATGATATATAATGTGAGACGTAATCATGGCACAAAATCTAAACTCATAAAGTGAAGATTTTGGATTTGAAACCAGAATAGTACATCAATTCACATTTCTTCTATAAATCTTTAGATAATTTATCATTCAACAAAGGTGGTTCCTTAAAAGTTAAAAGTGATTTATATCATATAGATATAGTTAAATTGATTTTTCATTTTTTTTTCATGCATGAGGGGGGGAATTTTTTATATAATAAAACTGAATTACCGAAATAAGTGAGATCTGAACCTAAAATAGTAAAATTATGTTCGTTCTTGAGCCTCACCCACTAGGCTAAGGCGTCCTTGGTGATTAATAGTTTTTAAACTCACAAAAAATTATAATAATTAATTAAATTAAACTTATCGTTTTAACTATGATGTGACTTCTTCTTTTTTTTTCCCCATTTTTTGTTTTATTTTATGATGTGGTGTTGTATGGACATGAAATCGGAGATTACTAACGTGATAATGAACATTTTTAATGTGTCTAACACCATGTCAACAATTGGACTAAAAGTATGAATAAATATTTTTTAAAATTTTATTATTATTATTTTGAGACCAAGCTTTAATTTACAAGTTAAGGAGGAGGATCCTAAACAAGACAGCTAAATGAATTAATTAAATTGTTCATTTCAAATTCAAACTCAATAATTGTTATTAAATCGATTTATTGTCATCATAAAATTGACTTAAAACAGTACGTACTTCTCGTTTTACTTGTATTGAGTTTAAGATTTTTTTATTTGCAAAGGTTTTGAAGTTTTGAGATAGTGAAACTGGTCGAGACAAGATAAAGAGCTTATTGATCATATAACTTTTGAATTCTGAAATATGTTGTATTTATGGTGTTCTAGTTCTAACCATATTTTTCAGTAGTTTCTTGTATCGAAAAAATTTCAATCCTATCATTCTTATGATTATTTGTTATTGGCTTTAATTTTATGAGGATAAAAAATATTTATGTATGTGCAACTCTTATTTCTCCCTTTAACAGATGCATGTATTTTGCGCCATTATATTTTTTCTTCTAATTTTTATCTTTCCACTAAATTCTGCAAATAATATATAGTCGAAGTATATATTTTTATTCGCATGCATTGCAGCATGGACAAGATCCTTGAGAGGTACGAAAGATATTCATTTGCAGATAGACAACTACAAGTTGCAAATGAACCTGAGTCTCCGGTAAGTGCATGCATTCGGATATATATTATCATTGGAAAAATAGTTTCGTTGGCCTATTAATTTTTTGAATTTTAGGTTTTAGTCCATTAAAGTTTCAAATTTTAGTTTTGATATTCTAACTTAATTTTCGGCTATTTTGGTCTGACTGCTAATTTTACAACGAAAATGCTTACGTGACATCGAAAAATACTGACGTGATGTTGAAAATTGCTGATATCAAATGCGATATCAGCAATTGGATCTAAATTACTGAAAATTACAGCTAGTTTACAAAAAACTAATTTTGAGTTTTGACAACTTAACAAACCAAAACCTAAAATTAGACAAGTTAAGAATCAAAAACCTCATTTTCCCTAGGCAAGATATAATATAGACTTTTTTTCTATGGTTTTCATTGTATTATAATTATAATTACATTCATGGTATATTATACACACACAGACACACACGCGTACACACACATATACATGTATAGAGGTATATTGTTGCTAGAAAATAGTGGTAACGACGTTGCATTCGACTTGTGTAGGCCGATTTGTGCCTAGAACACAACAGACTCAAGGCTCGAATTGAGTTGTTAGAAAGAAATCACAGGTAATCGAAGATACATGTGTGACGAAGATGTTGATGGTGGGAACATGCATTCATTGTATGCTACTAATTTATAATCTTCATTGGCTTAATGTTCCTTTTGGCAGGCACTATATGGGAGAAGAGATTGATTCTATGAGCCAGAAAGATCTCCAGAACTTGGAACAACAGCTTGATACTGCACTTAAGAGCATTCGGAATCGAAAAGTATGATTCTTTCTCATTATTATCACATCTTAATTATGCTCTCAGATATAAAATTTTGACGCATCTCGGAATATTTGTCTTCTTATTACATCGACCCATAGAATTTCAAGATCATGGTCTCCAACCAGAATGCTTACTTCGAAAATTGATGTTATAATCTGATAATTTTAATTAGTACAGCTTATACAGGACATGAAGGATATATAATTTTGAGCTTCGAATATGTTTCATGCCTTAATTTATCTTCCATCTATTCACACATAAAACTTAGTAAAAATTAAATTTATGATTCCAAGTGTAGAGATGCGAGAATAACTCAAAGTTAATTAAAAATGACAAATTATATAGACGGGTAAATTTTTTTTAAAAAAAAAAATTTGGTATACATTTTTTAAGTAAAATTGCATTTTTTTTATCTGAGGGTTTTTTGAAATTTTGGTGCTTTTATTTTGTCAAATTTTAGTTTAGTCATATATATATATTTTCAATTTTTAGCATTTTTAGTAATTTTTATCGAAAGTGTTGATATTTATGTCACTGCACGTTGCACACAACCAGGGCCACACCAACACTACTCCACATCAAAAAATGATCAAAATTGCAAAAATAACATATATAACGAATTAAAATTGAAATTAGACAACCCAACACAGAGAATCAACATCACGAAGAACTGTAATTTTATCCAATTTTTTTCCACAAAATTTTAGGTTAAATGGAATCTTGTAAGTATTTTTTTTAAAATTTATGGTACTCTTTGATGTGCAATCATCATTTAAATGACCAAAGAATCTAATTAACTTTTTAAAATTCAATCACAAGTTTATAGTCTCTAATTTAATCTCATGTATCGTTATATTGAACTAATATATCAAACCTTACTAGATTTCAAGTTTTCTAAATGCATGGAGTTAGAATTTAATAATGAAAAATATTGACTTTATAAACTATATAATTATTTATGGAAAGGCTTTAATTTTAATATTATTCCAACTTTGGAGCTCTAACTTTAAGATATGAATTGCATTACTTGGCTTACAGAATCAACTCTTGTACGATTCAATATCTGAACTGCAGCGAAAGGTTAGTCATTTCATTTCAGCAGCAAAAACTGAGAAATTTGTTCTTATAATGACTCAAATTTTTTTATTTTCTATTTTAAAAAGGTACTATAAGTTTGCTTGTTATGAAAGTACACTCTTACTAGTTACTATACCAAAAAACAAAGTATAATTAAATGGTGATCAGATAGAAACAAGTAAATTTAATTAATCTCGTCATCTTTTCAACTCTTACATCCGATCGAATATATGATCTTAAATCAAGATTTCAAATGGTTTGGACAGGAGAAGGCAATACAAGAGCAAAACAGCATGCTCGCAAAGAAGGTAATTAACTAAGTAACTGGACTTTTATTACCATTAATTTTTTTACATTTCACCCCAACTTTAATATATATATTCCCTTTTATCCAACAATAATTTCCTAACCTTTCTATAATATTGTGACAATTTGATTTTTCATTCATCCTTCCCTAAGGGCTTGTGATATTGGGATGAATTGCAAGAACAGACGGTAGATAACCTATACAATTTTTTTATAAAAAAAATAAATTAATTCGGGAAATTTCATGCTATCTTAGGTTATTTCTCCAATAGAAAACACATATATCATCCCCTGTGTAACCATGTATATATTGAATTCTAATCTTTAAAAATAAAAATAAAAATTGTACAGATGTATTCTTGCCAAGGACCCATGATATTGATATCGCTTATTGCAAGAAACCCTTCATTAATTTAACAAATTTATTGTTTCATAAATCCAAACAGATCAAAGAAAAAGAGAAGGAAAAGGCGCAGCAGCCACAGCGGGAAGTACTGCAAAACCAGATATTAACTAACATTGCACCAATGCCACCTCCATTCCTGATGACTTCTCAACTTCCTCGTTTAAACATAAGGTAAAATATATGTATATGGTAACATACTAATTAAGCAAGAAATTGTTAGTTAGGTTTCGTAGATCGAATAAACTAGGAGATTTATAGATTTAAATTCGTCGTTAAGAAATGGACTTAGACCTAACTCAACCCCAACCGATGTGGGACTTAGTTGTGCCTCATGTCGATTGAATAAATATTTTGGGAGTTTAATATATAGACAAAAACAAACCTTGAGTTAGGTCCAAGTTCATTTCTTAACATGTAAATTATATATTCTCAACTTAGTTAGAACAGGAAGAGAATTGAACTTCTTAAGAATTAATCAAGAATTGAACTATGTCGGGACATGTCCATCCGAATTTTCATTTCGTTTTTTTTTCCTTCCCAATCATAGTGGCATGTACGAGGCAGAAGATGCGGAAGCTAGAAGGAACGAACTTGATCTCACACTTGATTCACTCTATTCTTGTCACCTTGGATGCTTCGCTGCCTGAAAACGACTCCACTTCTTCCATGGACTTGGATCGCGATATATATATATATTCCATGTCGCCTTTTTAAAAATTTTGTCCTTGATTTGGGGGGTCGATCTACATATTTGAGTGTTTAATCTTTGATGATATAACATCCATGTACAAGCATGAGAAATTCATGAGTGTCTTTATGATGTCTACATTGAAATTAAATGTTTCAGCTAATATTTGAGAACTAATATGTGCGTGGTTTCTTGTGTACATAATAATATATAAATTTTCAAATTATATTTTTATTGTAATTGAAATTTATCGAAGCCACTGAAACTTGTTTTATTCAAATGAAGCGGGAAAAAGGTTTATTTTTTCCTATAAAATCCATATTTAGAAAGCAATATCTTCTATCTTATGTACCCGATGCTTTATGCTCACAGCTCGTCAAAGCTAAATATTTTCCGAATAACGAATTTTTGAATGCAAGCCTAGGATCAGATCATAGCTTCGTATGGAGAAGCAGCTCTGAAGTTATGTTGGCATGGGGAATAAGTTTAAAAATTGGTGATGGGCCATCCATTAATATTGGTCGAAACCCTTGGCTGCACGATCATAATTGTGAGAACCCGAAATTTTAGTATACTAAAATTTGGTAAACTAAAATCTGTAAACTGAGCGGAGGTCAACTGAAATTTCAGCATACTGAACTTGAGGTAGACTGCTTGAAGGAAGACTGAAATTTGGCAAACTGAACCGAAGTAAATTGAACTGACCAGTTGACCAAGATCAGTCCAGTAGCTAGACTGATATTCAGCTGCTTCAAAATCGTAACTGATGCATTAACTCAGAATCATGACAAATAATAACAATTAATGGGGAGCCTAACAATCAGATTTCTCCCAATAAATAACACTCAAATTTCTGAGATTTGTTACACAAATTCTGAGAAATACACCTATAGAGTGAGTGAGGAAATTCATTTTAGCAGAAGCAGTCAGTTTAACAGACCATTTCAGCGGCCAGTTTAGCAAGACAACCGAAATTTGTTTAGGGAATCTACGGTAAGTGGGCGTTTTGTTTTAAAGTAATAAAATTATGTTTTGTTCTGATTCCAGCATTTAAATATACGATTTGGTTTATGAACATGAACTTTGTGATTTTCTTGTATACCAAAATTGTGAACTAGTTGTAAGAATATATATTCTGCTACTTTGAACTCTGAATCTCTGGACTCATCCTTTAGAGGAATACCATATAAGGGACTGATATTAGTTAGCCACAAAATTTCAAGCAACTTGGTACATTACCTGAAGTTTATGTTTTTCTTAAATACTGGAATAACACATCTCTGTCTCTGTATTTTGTTATACTCTGTATATGTATGAATAAGAAATCTTATTAAAATGATTTTAAACAAGTGTTGGGAAATTTCCTCATTTACTAAGTGACACTCATATTACTCACCCACCCGAATCACCATCTCAGATAATTAAGAACAAAGATGAGCTAGAAGAAGATGAGCGCAGAACCAGTTTTGGGGCTGGTGAAAACTGATCAAGATCCTGATGTTTAGTATGTTTAAAATAACTAGTAAGAAACACGTGCTTCGCACGTGGACAACATATTAGTCTATTATATATAATATAAATTTATTCACATTTATAATAAAAATAAAATTAGCAATAATTAAAATTTCAAATAATCTATTTGTTTTATTTTTTTAGATGATTAAGAGGGTGTTTGGCAAAGCTTATAAGCTCTTTAAATTTGTTTGCCAAATTTTTTGTCAAAAAAATTATAAGCTGTCAAAATAAGTTGTTTGATAGCTTATAAGTTGTTTTTTAAAAAAGTAAGGTCATACCTAATTTTTAGAAAATATCCTTATATGTTTTATTTAAATTTCCACCATACTCTCTGCCCATTTTTTGTTCATAATTTATCAAAAAAATTTCTAAATTAAAATTAAAGATAACTTTATTTTTATAATATATGTTTAATATTTATGATAAATTTAAAATTATTTTTGTACATATATTACTATTTACATTACTTTCATAATATTATATTATTTTTGACAATTTTGACAAAAAAATATTTTATCATATCAAACACATCAATATTTTTAAGTTGTTTAAAATAAGTTCATCCAAACACTTTAATAACCTATTTTTAAAATAAGACTTGACAACTTATAAGCTCCTAAAACAACTTATGAGATTATAAGTTGTTTTTAATAAGTTTAGTCAAACACTCTCTAAGTTTTCAATAGTTGTTAAAAGTCTTATGCTTGGGTTTTAAATATTATTTCTCTAATGAAATTTTTTTACTTCTATTCACATTTTTATAGATAAAATATATCATATAAAAATTTTATTTTTATAATTTCAATGAAAAATATTTTTTTGCTTGACAAATATATATTCACTTTTATATATCATTTTTTTAATTATTTTCTAAGAATAATGAATATGTCCATGGAATTAATCAAAACAATATACAATTTAAGGGTAACGCATAAATTCACAACGAAAGTTTTTTTTTATTTTACCACGTTTTATCGTTTTATTCACAATTTTATAGGTATAATATAATAGTTTATATATATATTCTTTTCAAGCTTTTAATTAGTAATAATATATTTTTACCATCAAACATCTAATCATTAATTTTTTTTGCTCATTATTTAGATTAATGAGAATTATATTTTGGCAAAATGTTATTTCTCTAATATATTTTTATTATTAAATATCTTTTCAATTTTGACGTATTATTATTTTCAAATTTTTTTATAATTATGTTGTAACCAAATGTTATTTTTTTATAAATACTTTGCTCCTCACATGTCTTGATTTTTTTGTCTTAAATTCATAGAAAATACATTAAATCAATCAAGTCATTGAAAGCGAATTTGTGTAATAAAATAAGAGGTGAAGATGGTGATGGTGACACGGACGATATGAAACTACTAATTAATATAAAATAATATATTTTAAAATAAATAAACTGAAAAAATATAAAAGAAAATTTATTGAAGAGAATATTTTTTTATTTATACTTCTATTCTATATACATGTAGGTGATATGAAAAAAAAACAGATTTTAATTTAAAAAAAAACTAAATAAAAGCAGATCGATGAAGTTGAATGTAATGAAATTATAATAATTACATTGATAACAAAATTAACAATAATAAAAAATTTATGCTCATTAAATTTTTTTTTCACGTACCAAAGAATTTCTCCCTCTCTTTTCCTTCTCTGATTTTCCCTCTTCTCTGTAGAATTTCTTTGTTTCCTCTAGTATTTGTATATTTGTAATGGGGATCGAGTGGATTAGGAGTTGTGGATGCATCGATCAAAGGCCGAGAAAGAGGCCGCGACTGCTGTGAATTTCGGCAAATTTGGTGAGTAGAATCGTGGAGCTTTAGCATGAACCAAGCAACCGTATTAAATAGTAAAATGCAATACAAGAACTGCTAGATTTGGATTTTTTTTTTTTATCTTGCCTACTAAGTCAAAATATATAATAATAAATATGTCATATGTATGATGCAAACCACCCTTTTCATTTGACATGGTTATGTCATTTTGCTAATACTAACTCCACTTTCCTTCAACAAATCAGACAAGAATTAGAATACACGATTCAAATCGACATACTCATCGACTCGATCTCCTCTGCCACGTCCGCCGACTTCTGCACCGACTATGTAGATTTTTACTTTTGCAACATTATGTTATGAGTATTTGGCTAGTTACGTTCTTTTGACATTATTTGACTATTTGTGTTCTTTTTTTGAAAGATATTTCATTAACTAATGGTAAATTGTACATTTATTAAATTTGATTATATTTAATTATTTATTTGGTATGGACAGAAAAAAAACATTGATATATATCGCATTATGAAGACGCTTCTAACGTATAACAAATGGAACAATAAAACAAATTAAAATGTTTAGTGTCTAATATATTTGGCGACGCGTTCCATGTAAGAAATGTGTCGCCAAATAATTACAATATACCAAAAAAAAAACCATTTGAAAAATACATTTCGCAACGCCTTTGTTGCCTCGCAAAATGTCAAAACTTTTGGCGACGTACACTAAAAGCGTCGCAAAATATCACACTCTTTTGGTGACGCAACTCGTAGTGCGTCACCAAAGATCACATTGACATTTGCCTACTCAACGCGTCGCCAAATGTGTTCCGACGCATTTAGCCTATATATGGCCAAATGTAAAATTTCTTGTAGTGGATCAGAGGATGATGACATAAACTAAAAGACAAATGCAATGGCAACTATCTTTGAAAGCTTATCAAGTTTGAATTTATGACCGTTGCAAATCAACAATAAAATAACTGACCAAGATCAGTTGAGCTACAGTTAGAAACTCTGAAATTAATACAAGATTATTCTCTCGCACACAGACTGTTTAACAAAAGCTATCAAGAGCTATTGAAGTCAACTGATCAATAATCACACGCTATATAGATTGTATCTAATCAAGTATTGGATCACATTGTGCTAAGTATTGACTTGTAAAATTATTGTTATAGATCAGTCGAAGTGTTGTAAACACATAGAGAAAGAATAGTCGAGGACTGCATTCTCAATTGACACTAGGAGTTTCAGTTAGGCAGTTGTATAAGTCTTAGACAGAATCGGGTTTGTACAAATTATTGTATAGATCAAAATATTTTAATGAATATCCTTCCTAAGTGGAAGAGGGGCGACGTAGAAGCAGTTGCGTCTTCGAACACCTAGAAACATATCTCGTTTCTTTACCATTCATTTTCCTTTGAGTTAGTCATTTTACTTATATTGTTCAATCTGTTAGTTGATCTCCTTTCGCACAACTTAACATAGTTTGCTGGTTAGCCGATAAATGAGAGTTCAGTTGCCAACCCAACTGAATTTAGTTTTGAGCGATCAAATTTTACTATGTGTGTGTCCCCCCCCCCCCCCCCCCCCCCCCCAAATTCAGTTAGGCAGTTGAGTAAGTCCTAGACTGAATGGGGTTTATACAAATTGATGTATAGATCAAAATCTTCTAGTGAATATCCTTTATGTTAAGAAATGAGACTTGGACCCAACTCACCTTAAAAACTAGTTCAAGAGGGGAGGTTTGCCCAAGCCTATATATTAAACTTTCAGGCTATTTACCCAACCGATGTGGGACAAACTAAACACACCAACATACCCCTCGCACTTCCAGAAATGAAACGACTGGAACGTGGAGATCAAATTAAATTGGTGGCCCAATAATGGGACGGGTGGACCCAATTATGGGCAGTCCAACACATAACGGTAGAACCTGGGCCAGGGTCGGAACCTGATCTCTGATACCATGTTAAGAAATGAGACTTGGATCTAACTCACCTCAAAAGCTAGCTCAAGAGGGGAGGTTTGCCCAAGATTATATATTAAACTTTCAGGCTATTGTGAGACAAACTAAACAAACCAACACTTCTTAAGTGGAAGAGGGCTGACGTAGAAGCAATTACGTCTTCGGACACCCAGAAACATATCTCGTTCCTTTACCATTCAGTTTTCCTTTCAATTAGCCATTTTAGTTATATTGTTCAATCTGTCAGTTGCCTATTTTCGCACAACTTAACATACTTTGCTGGTTAGCCGATAAAAGAGAGTTCAGTTGCCAACCCAACTGAATTTAGTTTTGAGCGAGAAAATTTTACTATGTATGTGTATTCCCCCCCCCCCCCCCCCCCTCCCTACTCACTAAACTTCGATATTCCTAACAAGTGGTATGAGAGAGAGGTTCTTTCTCGCTTCTGAACATTCAATCCAAATCCAAATGGCATCATATAGTGATATCCCCATGTTTTCCTCAGAAAATTTTGATGAATGAAGATACAAACACATGTCCATCTTGCAGCGCTTAATGAAGATGTGGTAAGTGATGACATAAGGTCATTTTATCATTGAGAAACCAAGGAACCAATAGACCAATAAAGACAAGGTGTGAGCCAATCTCGATAATATTTCCAAGAACATCTTGTACAACGTCTCTCGACAACAGTACTTTTGGGAAGATCAAAATATGTCCTACAGCCAGGGACATTTGGCATAATTTGATCCAGTTAGGTGAGGAATATGAAGAAACTAAGCAGAGCCGGAGCCAACTGACTGATGCAACTGATGTACTTTGCCACTGAGAAAGCCAATCAAGCCAAACTAACGAAGAACATATCTTATGCTTGATGACTGATGCTACTAATGATAATCAACCGAAAACCAATGAAGGAGATGAGAAAATATCAAATTTCAGTTATGACATCTTTACAAATGATGATCTCATACTGCACTAGATAACATGATTAAAGAGTATGATAGACTATCTCATGAGTCAAGGAGCTCAAGGCAGAAAGAAAGGACTTACCAGATAAGTCAAATCAGTTGGGCTATGACAAGTCCAATATGTGTGATAGTGTGGAAGCCCAAGCAAGTCTGCTGATGACTGAGAACACCAACATGAGTAAGGGTATTCACGAATCGGTTAACCATCCGAACTGAACCGAAACCGAAAATTCGGTTTGAACCAAAAACCAAACCAAAAATTCGGTTTGGTTTTCGGTTTTTGGTTTTTCGGTTCGGTTCGGTTTTTTTTCCTGGTCAACCGAATCGAAAAACCGTTTTTTTATTTTTAATTTTTAAATAATTTTTGCATTTTTAAATCATTTTTATTTTTTATTAATAAAATAAATAATAATAAATATAAATAAATAACAAAAATAATAATAAAAATTGAATTTCGGTTAAAACCAAAAACCGAACCGTATTTTCGATTTTTCACCGAATCGAACCGTTAAATTCGGTTCGGTTTCAGTTTCGGATTTCGGGTGAATTTCGGTTCGGTTATCCAAAATTTCGGTTCGGATTAAATAAACACCCCTAAACATGAGAAATGAAATTCAAGTGATAATATCAGAAAATCTAAGATTGATGAACTTAGTAAACACTTGAAATAAGTCTTTCATCTAACTCGATCCTAACACAATTATTTAAAAAAACACTTTTATAATTAAAAATAATTAAGAAAATGTTTGAATAACTATTCTATAAAAAAGTTTAAATTCTCATTTAATATGCATTTTTTATTCTAAAAATATAAAAAAAAACACATCTCAAATTTTGTTTTTAAAAACTTTATTTGGAGAATTTTTTTTTTTTAAAAAAATTCAAAATTGCGTTACAAAAATCATATTAAAACTCATAAAAAATTCAAAATTGTTTTACAAAAATCTTATTAAAACTCATACTTTAATTTTTTTACTTACAAAACACTATAGTTTTTAAAAAAATATTTGTCAATGAAGTCATATATAATTTTCTTGATAAATTTATCTTATCAACTCCAAATTGAAGAGATTCATATTTTAATAGTTATGTTAAACTAATTTTAAATATACTTTTTTTACAGTAAACTTGCGTATTTTATTGAGTGGACGGCATGTCGTCGAATACAAGTTTATCTATACAAATAAGAAAACTCTCGGGCATGGTGATGAAGAAGAAACAAAAAATTTTGCTAAAGAATATGCGACTTCGTTTGCTGATTTTTTAATATGGAAAATCTAATTTTAAATATATTAATTATTTTTGCTTGTAATAAAAAGTAATTTTTTTTCATCGCACACATGAACATATTTAGCATGATATATTTTTTATGAATTCAATTTATGAAAACATCTTTAATTCATTTACTTTATTTATTAAAAAATAAATCGATTAATCTCTCAAAAAATTGTAATTTTAATCCGTCTAGTATATAAGTTAAGGGTATCTTGGGATAAATTATTATAAAATTTGACCATATGGATATTTGGTGAGAAATATTATTAAATTACCTTTTAAAAACAATAAAAAAATTCTCGAGTTTTTAATGTAAAAATTGCTTCTTTATTTTTTCTTTTTATTTTTTATTTTTTCTTTCCAAAAAAACAGTTTCTCTAAATATTTTTTGGAGTTGTCCACAATCCATAAAAATTAGGTCGATAGATATCCAAGTCCAAGTAGGCATCAGGACTGAGGCCCATTTATAAAGCCTGCAATTAAAGCCCAATTCTTCATCGTCTTCTACAGAACGCCTAAAGCCCTAGTTTACGAAATCGAGCAAGCCTCTGTTTCTGCTAAAACCCTAATTTTCCTACAGCTTTTTCAGAAATTTTTTCTATCCAATTTGATTTGATTACCTTCGAATTTTAACTTTAGTGGGATATTAAGAGCCCGAAAATCGACTGAAATGGCGAAAGAATCCAGCTCAGGAAGTACGAAGAAGAAGAAAAACAAGAAAACTAAGAGCAGCTTGAGTGTTTCAAAAAATTCAGCGATGAAAAGCAAAGTTCAGAAAGATAACCCATTTGAGAGCATATGGTCGCGTCGAAAATTCAATATATTGGGGAAGAAACGAAAGGATGAGGAACGACGGCGAGTTGGGCTCTCTCGTTCTCTCTCCGTGCAAAAGGTTTCTTCTTTTTTCGCAATTCATTTGTGTCTTTCATGCTTTCCATGAACATATATTTGTATTTGGGGGGTGTGGTTGTGTTCTGTGCTGATTTTATCTAGCATCGCGATTCGTGAACTGGGTTGCTAGTGTCGTGTCCGTGCATGTATTCTCTGGGATAATGTTACCTTTTGCCATGAAAAAGATGGTCTTTTAATTGAGTCTTCTCTCATCCATTGACATCATATATGGAGAATGTCTAAGGCAAGCGGAACTGTTGTTGATGCATGTGTTATGTATACACAACGCATGTATTTTAAACTTTTTTTTAATTTCTTTTTACTTGAAGAATGGGCTGTGATATGAATGCTGTTGGATATGAAATGCAGAGGCAGAAGACGCTGCTAAAGGAGTACGAGCAGAGCACAAAGTCGTCAGTCTTTGTGGACAAGCGAATTGGAGAGCAAAATGAAGGTCTTGAGGAGTATCATAAGGCTATTCTAAGGTCTCAGCGTATACGAAAGGTTAGCTTCCTCTAAAATTTTAAGTATCCTAGCTGGAACTTTCCTACATGGGAAGTATCTGTGGGATAATTTGAAGCAAGCTGCTAGCATGTTTTGGAATGGCTGAAACATCACACTAGACACTTTTCTAGTCTCTTTTTGTGCAAAAAGATTTGATGAAAATTTGATCTCATTCATTTCAATTGCCATTGTTAGCTAAATTTGAATAAGAAAAGCAAGTTCAACCTATCAGATGGGGAGGAAGATGATTTTGATATTGAAGAGAACACAAACTTCCTGGGAAGGGATGATTATGAAGATGAAGAACCATTTAATGAGGATGATGCTCGCCAATCATTTGGGAGTGAGAGTAAGTATTTGTTTTTTCTCAGTCGCCAAATGGTGTTATTCTTTTCTTCATTACATGCATTTTTCTGGTCCTCAATTGACAAGAAGTTTAATGTGCTCGACTTTCTGCCCATGTTGTTGCCATTTTTAACACCATTCTCGCGCAGAAGAGTTGGATGAGATGGGACAGTTTGATCCGCGAGCTGAAGATGATCCAGAATTGAGATCAATACTGGAAAATGTGAGTTTCATTTTCCATCATGCTGCATCGAGGTTTTTTTTTTAATGAAAAGATGGTCCTAAAACTTTAAACCATTGTTTCCAGACATCTGTTCTTTACTCTTGTGTGTGTATTTTATATTCTATATAGAAATTGCTATGACAAAATGGTATATAAATGAGAGAGTAAACTTGATTTCTTGAAATGATTGTTCTTGGTGTTCATTGGACAACTGTTCAATTTTGAAAATTCTCGCTTTTTATGTAAGGTGTTTTTCGGGAATCGTTTTCTTTACTTCTGATACTGTAACATTGTTTTGTTGGTATGGTACAACAAGGCATTGACATACTATCGAATTTCAATTTTTTATGCGTTGTGCAACTGTGACAAAAAGTTGAAGAATTGTAGAAATCACCCTTTGGGAACCAGAAATTTAATTTTTTTTGTTGCTTGTTTCCCTGCTTAATTCATGATTATAAAAGGGAAGGGGTGGGAGACTGTGCGGAGACTGGTTACATGTGCTTGATTCCAATTTCCTCTATCAGTTCTCTCCAATGTGGATCTTGGCTCAGAGTAATCAGCTCAGTTGAACATTATTTTACATTTTTCAGTCTATTAATTATGTTGAATAGTTATTTTTTGAACCTATTTGTTAATATTTTGCGTATCTTTATCTTCAGTCGATAATATTGTTCTATGGCCTTGAGTTGGAGAAAAAATGTTGCTGCACTTTCCCGCCTTACAAGACCTTCATTTGCTTACTTGTCTTTTTGTATTGTAAAATATCAAGTCAAATCTTCTTATTTGAATTATCACCTACCCAATCAAATTGTTATTCATTTCTACTCAAGAAGCAACTTTTCCATGCCCTGAATTCTATATTTGCTTCTGATAATGAGACAATCTTGCTTGCAGAGGCAAAAGAGCAAGAAAGAAGTCATGGAGGATATTATTTCTAAAAGCAAATTCTTCAAGGTTGTGGTTTTTTTGTAATTAATAGACCACCATTTAACAAGAATATTTCTGACACAATGCTTGTGCTTTATCTTCCGAAATCCTATCAGGCTCAGAAAGCGAAGGATAAGGAAGAAAATGAACAGTTCATCGAACAATTGGACAAAGATTTTATGTCTTTAGCTCAGTCTCAGGCTCTGCTGTCCCTGACGCAACCAAACAAAATGGGAGCTCTCAAAGCTTTTGCAAACAAAAGTATCTCAAATGATGATGATAAGATTGCGGAGACAAGCTCTGGGCAGAAAAAAATTTCCTTTCAGCAGGTATGCTTTGATCTTAAATGACCTTTATACCTTACTATGAATTTGTTTAACTTTATTCCTCTTCTAAATCTTTATATGTATTAATTCTTTTGGCCATTATAAAGTAAGTAAAATGTGGTGAAGAAGAAGAGAGAGAAAAAGGAAATGAAAATCAATATCCTTTATGTTTACTTTTCTCTCAATGGATTCTTCCGGCCATATGAATTTGACTGTATTTATGGTTGTTTAACATAATCTATTTCCATTGTTTTTATTTGATGCCATTTTCAATGTCCTCTGGCAAGTTTTATAATTGGAATCAATTTTCTTGCTAGGAACAACCTGATTCTTACGTGAAACTGGTCAGCGAGATGGCACTTGAGATGCGGGCTCGACCATCAGACCGGACAAAGACGCCTGAAGAAATAGCTCAAGAGGAGAAAGAACGTCTGGAGGACTTAGAGGTACAGCTTGTTTTACATATCTTACATTAACTTGTTCATTTTGAACATATACAAGCATACATGGAAATTCTTCACTTCTAGTCTAGGGGCATGGATATGATATTTGTTTTGTTTTCATGGCAAGGTTTACTTTTTAGTTAAAGCCCCAAAATTAGTAATGCATTCTCCCTCTTTTTGACCGTTATGTGCACTTCATTTTCCTTGTGCCTATTGGAAATGGTTATAAATCTATAGTCAACGGAACTCTGCTATTTTTTGGATGAATGTTCTTCTAGTGTTGACACTATTATTTATAATCTCTCTTGTGCCCATTTGAATAATAGTACTCTTTGGTGATTGTGATGGTGATGGTGGTGAGTGACCACATGCTTTGAGTTGCGTTGTTTGTTCTTGATTGTTTCCTTGCTTCAGAGTAGTGTAGTTTTTCAGTTTCTACAGTAGTTTACTGCCCTTAGTCTTTTATATTTAGCTTCTCAATGAGATAAATTGGTCAAGAGGTTATCATTGGTCAAGAGGTTGCACTATAAATCATAATGGCGCCTACTTACATCAAGGCCGGTATTTGTATCTTTGAAAAATTTGAGTTTTTCTTAATTTTTCATGAAATATAATTCCTTAAATGAAACCCTGATATGGTAGCTGGCGAGTTGAAGAGAATAAACTTATGCTGTTAATATGTAGTTTTCTGTGGACTGCTATTGTAGGAAGAGCGTCAGAAACGAATGGCTGCTACTGACAACCCCAGCGACGAAGATGCAGATACTTCTGAGGATGATGAAGGATCTTCTAAGCGACCGAAACATATATCTGGAGATGATATCGGTGATTCCTTCTCGCATGATGTCAAATCAAAGCCTAAAGTAGGCTTGATTGATGAGGTTCTAAGAAAAGGAAATACTAGCGATCTTGATAGTGAAAACGGCACAAGTTCTGGGGAATCTGAAGATGATGATGAGGGGAGCGAAGAGGGATACAACAATCATGACAAAGATGAGCAGTCTCAATCTCTCAAAGATTGGGAACAAAGTGATGATGAAAATATTGGCACTAATTTTGAGGATGATGAAGAAGCAGCATCGGAAGATGATGATAACGACGAAGAAGATGAAGGAACACTGGTGGATATCGTAGCCAAAAAGAAGCCTTCAGAAAGTAGGGGTGACAAAAACATTGGTTCAAGTATTCGTGAGGCAAGAACTAATTTGAAAGAGGATTTGCATCCACAAGTGGAGCTTCCCTATACAATTGAAGCTCCAAAAAATTTTGAAGAACTTTGTGCATTATTGGAGAATCGTTCGGACGAACAAATTGTGGAAGCTATTCGGCGAATTCGAACATTTAATGCAATCTCTGTTGCTGCAGAGAATCGGAAGAAAATGCAAGTATGAATTTAATATATTTGGATTGTCTGCTTTTTTCTTGTTGACCAGTGAAGTAATATTAAATAAATTTCCAGGTGTTCTATGGTGTTTTGTTGCAATATTTTGCTGTTTTGGCAAATAAAAAACCATTGAACTTCAAATTGCTTACCATGCTTGTCAAGCCGCTAATTGAAATGAGTTCGGAGACCCCATACTTTGCAGCCATATGTGCTCGTGAGCGGTTGCTTCGTACTCGTACCCAATTCTGTGAGGATGTTAAGAATACGGGTTAGTTACAGTATGAATCAAAATGCTATGATTTTTTTAAACCTCCACAGTTATCCTTTTTTAAAAAAATTGTCTTTTCATGGATATCTACTACTGAGGTATCAATCTGTCATTTATTTTATTTTATTTCTTAAATACGTCTTACCCTTCATCCATGACAGGGAAAAGTTGTTGGCCTTCTCTGAAGACACTCTTCTTGTTGAGGTTGTGGTCCATGATTTTCCCATGCTCCGATTTCCGTCATGCGGTTATGACTCCAGCAACCTTGTTGATGTCTGAATACCTCATGCGGTGTCCAATAATCTCTGGTCGGGATATTGCATTTGGATCCTTCTTATGTTCCATGTTACTTTCTGTGAGTATACCTATTGAAGTCTGTTTTCCCCTTGTTTGATTTACGTGGGTATGTTGTATTTGAAAGGTGCCATTTGAAGAATGGCAGTCACTTTTAGACAAATAGCTTTTCAGTTGCGTTATTGATCTTGCTGCTATGGGTTGGATACCTGTTCCTTTACATGGACACTATTTTATATTCCAAGCTTCTCTTTGCCTTCTGTTCCTAGTCATGACTATATGCATGCTTGGAATGACTGTTCTGCAGGTCAGCAGACAATCCGAAAAGTTCTGCCCGGAGGCAATTATGTTTATCGAAACTATGCTAATGACAGCTCTTAATAACAAAAATGGATGTCAAGATTCTCAGGTTTGTTTTCAGTGATTTCTTGCATTTACCGACAGAACAAGCTATAGAGCAGTTGCTGGCTCGAATTTGTGTTCTTAGGGAAGAAATGACTGTTTGACAATATTATTACAACACAGTTATGTCGTCTCATGGAAGTTAAAGCACTAAAACCATTGCTCCAACTGCAAGGTCGTGTTGAAGAGATCAATTCCTTGGACTTCTTAATGTTAATGGACTTGCCTGATGATTCCCCTTGTTTTGCTTCAGATAATTTCAGGTCGTTAAATTTTACATATACGTGTATGGTCTGCATATTTCATGCCATGCTCCACTTTTCTTTCAGATCTATTTATCAGTTAATATCAGAAGCATAAAATATTAAAATGATCGCTCCACTTTTTTATGCAAGGATTTTGTTGACATTTCTATATTTATTGTAGCATATCCAACTTATGATGTTTTCGTCTGGATACTGTTCTCTATATGACAATGAAGTCCTTTTACGCACAGGGTCGGCGTACTTTTTGCGATTATAGCAACTATGAAAGGGTTCGTCAACATATATGAAGGATTCAAATCCTTCCCGGAGATATTTTCACCAATCTCCAAATTATTACTTCAACTGGCAGAACAAGATCACATCCCAGATGCATTGAAGGTTGAAATCCAAGACGGCATCCAACATATCGAAAACAAATGCCAAGAAACCTACTTGTTACGCCAACCTCTACGATGGAGAAAGCAAAAGATCATCAAAACAGAAGTTCCCAAGTTTGAAGAAAAGTATGTCTTTATATTTGACTTCATCTGTTCTCTACCTCAAAATATAGAGAATGATAGCCATCGAATAAAATATTTATGTTTCTTTTTGTTTCATGTGAAGCTTCGTGAAAGGAAGAGATTATGACCCAGATCGTGAGCGGGCTGAGAGGAAAAAACTGAAGAAACGCTTAAAGCAGGAAGCTAAAGGCGCGGCGCGGGAACTGCGCAAGGATAATTTCTTCTTGTTGGGGGCGAAGGAGCAGAATAAAGCGCGCATGGAAGAAGAAAAGGCTGAGAGATATGGGAAAACTAGAGCTTTTCTTCAAGAACAGGAGCATGCATTCAAGTCTGGACAATTGGGCAAGAACAGGAAAAGAAGGCGATGAGTTCTCTAATTTGGTTAATATCTCACAAATTTTTATGAATTTTCAGTCTCAATTATTTAAAGCGATTTTTTTTAAACACACTTCGTGTATAATAGAAATTTTGTGTGTCCGAGTTGTTAAAATAGTGAAATGTCCCCCACCTACACTATTTTAGTATTAATGTTCTTTAATGATGATAATTACAAGAGTTTCCTCGGCGAAAATTGCATCCATAACACGACTTATCTATGATATTATTATTTTATACTAGAATTGTTGATCTTTATTTTTAACAATCCTAACTTGGTAATCTTTTAAATAAGGAAAGCTAAGCAAATAGGAAATTCTTTAAATAAAGACATGAATAACTCTGAAACTTCTTCAATATGGACACTGAAACCACTAGGAAACTCTGGGTTTATTTTAACCTACTTTTACAGGCACTACCTTAATGATAGATCTAAGGATCTTTATTTAATAATACATGTGGGGTTCATTAAAAAATAATGGGCCCCATAGTTATTGATGAATGAGGACCGTTAGATGTATGTCAAAGCAGTACTTGTATAGATAGAATCTAACTTACCGAAACTCTGTAAGGTGCAACCAAATAATAATAATAAAACCTAAAATAAAGGAAATAAACAAGATTGAAGTCTATAAACTAACAAAATAAGCTTTCAACTAAATTAAATAATTAAACAAGTTGAATAATCAAATAACTTAAAACCTTTCAATTTCTTGAATTTTAAATTGTAAATCTCTTAATATTCAGATTCATGTTGAATTTATAAGAATCAAGGCACTTGAATTGCCCACCATTATTTTGTTTGTTGATGATGTTGAGGATCACATCGGCTAGTTGCTTAATTAATTTCTAAAATATCCTTTATTTAGATGATAATATATTATAATTGATTTTGACATTATAACGCCTTGATATTTAATTACTCGGTAATTGGAGATAATTAAAATTAATTATTAAGCCAAATAAATAAAAATTTAAAAAGTATGCTAAAATATATATATCTGCAAAATATAGGTGAAATAGTTTATATAAATATATATCGAAGTTAAAATTAGGGGTGAATTTTCGGTATACCGTATCAAAAATATTGGTATGAAAAAAATTCATACCGATATCGATATCGAAATTCCAAAATTTTGGTATGAAAAAAATTCATACTAATACCGTATAGATACGGAAAAAAATTCAATATACCAAAAAAATGTATATATATCGAAAAAATTTGGGTATGGTATCCCAAAAAGTCGGTATTTTGGTTCGGTATCCCAACCCTAGTTAAAATATCACACAAATTAATGATCAAATTGACAATTATTGAATTAATATCCAATTGAATATTGGGAATGTCCTTGCATTTAAATTTTTGACAAAAATGTCTCTGGACTCCGATGCTAGGAATGAGCAAATCATGGTTTAATCGAAATAATCAAATAAATGGTTTTATGGGTGGTTTTGTTTTTAAAAATTACTAGTCAATTTTGGTTAATCAGTTCGATTTCCATTTTTTTGTTTAATCGGTTCGATTTCGATTTTAAATTTAAAAATTCAGTTTAACCAGACCAATATACATTTATATTATAGAGTTTTGATCACGTCAGTTGTTGCCTATGTAGATGTGCTTGGTGGTTGTCCATGATATCAAAGCTCTTATATTATATTATATATATATATATATTGAAAATATGATATTATTATTATTATTATTATTATTATTATTATTATTATTATTATTATTATTATTATTATTATTATTATTTAATGTTGAATGTTGAATGTTGAATATTGAGTTATAAAATGTTGAAAATTAGTGTGTGATGATGTAGATGGTGCTATATTAATTTTTGGACTAATCTCCAAATGAGATCTATAAATAGGTCTTCATTTGTGATGAAAAATACAATTGAATTGAGAGAGAAATTTGTGAAGTGTAGAGTTTGATATATTTTGAGTTTTGGAGTTTTTACTTTTTACCATAAATTTTTACTTTTTTACAACACGTTATCAGCACGATCGCTCGAAAATTCTTTATAATTTTTGACACTCCAAAACACAAAGAGAATAAAAAAAAATTCAACAAAAAAGAATATTTATTTTACTGTTTATATATTTTTTTATATGTATATATATTAATATATAATTTCATGTTATTATATAAACGAATATCTATGACACCGACCTTATAATAATGTGATATGATATACTATAACTGACTCTATACTAATTATATTTGTATAATTTCATGTTATTATATAAAAGAATGTCTATGACACCAACATTATAATAACGTGATATGATATAAATTTATTATGTATATATACTAACTATATTAATATATAATTTCATGTTATTATATAAAAAGATGTCTATGGGGTTTTTTTATTATTAATTTAAAATAAATAAATAAATTTCAAAAATACTCTAAATGATGGAGGATTGCAAAACTACTGCAATCCTCCGTTGTGCAGCGTTCGCTGCCAGCACCTTTGACTTGGGAACCTGCAAAAATGCAAGTCCTCAAGTCACTTTCTTTTCTTTTCTTCTTTTTTTTTTAATCTTTTAATTAATTATATAATTAATAAATATTTTTATAAAATCATTATTTAGATAATCTTTATATTTTATATAAATTTTGTAAAAGTTTGATTTATGTTTGGATCTAGTTCGGTTTGAAAAAAATTTTAATAGTATTTTACGTCAATCTAATTCGAATATAATCGGTTTAATTTTTTTAACCAAAATTTATTTTCGTTTCCTTCATAATTTTTTTAGTTGGACATCAAATCCGAAATTTAAAATTAAAATTTAGAATTTTTTAGAAACAAAATTATATATTAATAATAAATAAATAATGATTTAATAAAAATATTTATCAATTATATAATTAATTAAAAAAAAGACCCGAATATATATTCGAATTAACCCATCTATGTTTGTTAATAGACCTGAAAGACCTCCATAAATTCAAACAAATTAAAATAAGTCAACAACTGCGCTAACCAACTTTGTAATTAAAAGTATAATATAATAAAAAATAATCAAAAATATGTGTTAACCAATATTTCAATAAATATAACTGATCACAAATAAATTCATTTAATCGGTTTAATTCTTTTAACCGTTAATTTTTGTAAAATTAATTATATAATTAATAAATATTTTTATAAAATCATTATTTATTTAAAATTGATATAGAATTTTGTTTTTCAAAAAATCTAAATTTTAATTTTAAATTTTGGATTTGATGTTCAACCAAAAAAGTTATTAAAGAACAAAAAATAAAAAATTTAACGATTATAAAAATTAAACCGATTAAATGAATTTATTTGTGATCATTTATATTTACAGAAATATTGGTTAACACATATTTTTTATTATTATTTATTTTATATTATATTTTAATTATAAAGTTGGTTAGCACATTTGTTGGTTTATTTTAATTTGTTTGGATTTATGGAGGTCTTTCAGTTCTATTAACAAACCTAAAGGAGTTAATTCAAATATATATATTCGGGTCTTCTTTTTTTTAATTAATTATATAATTCATAAAATTTTTTATTAAATCATTATTTATTTATTATTAATATATAATTTTGTTTCTAAAAAATTCTAAATTTTAATTTTAAATTTCGGATTTGATGTCAAACTAAAAAAATTATTAAGAAAACGAAAATTAAAAATTTAATGGTTAAAAAAATTAAACCGATTATATTCGGATCGGATTGACGTAAAATACTATTAAAAAATTTTTCAAACCGAAATCGATCCGAACATAAATCAAACTTTTACAAACTTTATATAAAATATAAAGATTATCTAAATAATGATTTTATAAAAATATTTATTAATTATATAATTAACTAAAAAATTAAAATAAAAAAAAGAAAAGAAAAGAAAGTGACTTGGGGACCTGCAAAAATGCAGGTCCCCAAGTCAAAGGTGCTGGCAGTGTCCGCTGCCAGCACCAGCGGACGCTGCATTTCTCTGCAGCGTCCGCTATTTGCAACGGAGGATTGCAGTAGTTTTGCAATCCTCCGTCATTTAGAGTATTTTTGCAATTTATTTTTTTTAAAAATTAATAATAAAAAAAACCCGATGTCTATGACACCGACCTTATAATAAACGTGATATGATATATATTTATTATGTATATATACTAACTATATTAATATATAATTTCATATTATTATATAAAAGGATGTCTATGGCACCGACATCATAATAACGTGATATGATATATATTATTGTGTATATATACACTAACCATATTCGTATAATTTCACATTATTATATAAAAGGAATCTATGACACCTCATTATAATAACGTGATATTATATACATAATTATTTAATTATGATTATCATTATTTGCATCACATGAGTATCATAATTTTTTATTCAACACATACTCGTTTTTTTCTACTCCCAACGGTCACAAACGGTAACAAAACGGCTAGTTTTTTGCCTATAAATATGTTCACTCAAACTCATTTCAATCACACCAAATTCACTCTTTCTCTAAAAAAATTTTCTCCTCGGTTTTTTCAAAAAAGAAGAAGATGGCGTTTTTAAGGCTATTTTTTATAACTATTATGGTTATCATGCTCACGAGTCTTTTATTTATCGGTGATTATCCACCACGTACTTTTTCTCTATTTGTACACATACTTGTAATCTTCGTTCTTCCATTATTTTGTATTGTCATATTAATAGAAATTAACTAATAAAATGCATTGTTATTTTTCTAGTACCACCATGTCAAATTTGGCCAAGATTGAGTTCGTTGCGCTCGATATCATGGGAAAGAATTATATGTCATGGACTCTCGATGTAGAAATGCATCTTGAGTCATTGGATCTAAGTGATACCATCAAAGAAAATAATATATCATCCTCACAAGAAAAAGCAAAGTCTGTGATTTTCTTACGTAGACATCTTGATGAAGGATTTAAATGTGAGTATCTCACAGAAAAAGACCCAATGATTATATAGAAAGGGCTGAAATAAAGATTTGAGCATGTAAGGGAAGTTATACTTCCGATCGCCCGTGATGAATGAAATAGTTGAGATTTCAAGACTTTAAAAAAGTCAGTGATTACAATTCTGCGATGTATCGAATAGTCTCGCAATTGAAATTTTGTGGGCATGTTGTTACTGAAATGAAAATATTTGAAAAAATATTTTTCACTTTCCACGCATCGAATATAACTCTACAACAACATTATAGAGTGCGTGGAATTTCGAGATATTCTGAACTCATCACATGTCTTTTTGTGGCGAAAAAGAACAATGAATTGTTATTAAGAAATCATCAATCCCGACCCACTGGATCAACGGCATTTCCAGAAGCAAATGTCGTAATTAAAAATGAAAACCAAAATCAAAGGCATAGAAAAAATTTTGGTCGTGGACGAGGTCGAGGACGTGGGCGTGGACGTAAAAATGATCGCGACCGTGGTCGCGGCCGTGGATATAAAAATAATCAAGATAGTTACTTCAATAACTCATCTCAAAAGAACGTCACGAACCACCTACCAAAAAGGCAGCATGAAAACACGAGTGAAAATGAAAATCACTCAAAAATATCTGAGAGTGTTTGTTATAGATGTGGCACTCCAGGACATTGGTCACATATTTGTCGAACCCCTGAGCACCTATGTAAGCTCTATAAAGAATCGACAAAGGGGAAAGGAAAAGAGACCAATTTTGTTGAAAACAGTAACCATTCAAGTGGTTCAACTCATTTCGATGCTGCTGATTTTTCAAATGATTTCGAGGACATTGATTAATATATTGGTGGTACTAGAATGTAACATACTGTATTTTTCATGTATTTTTGCATTAAGAAACATGTTATATTTTTCATATAATGTCTTTAATTTTCTTTATTGCATATTTTCTTTTGAAGTTCAAAATGGAAAACGGTATGAGCAAAGCTAAACAAAGAAATAATCCCATGAAAGTTTGCATATCCGATAGTGTTACAACACACACTATTCTTTGAGATAAAAGATATTTCTTGGAATTAAAACCAACAAAAAAAATGGTAAATACAATATCAGGTCCTGTAGACTTGATTGAAGGTTGTGGAAAAGCACATTTTTTGTTACCTAATGGTACAAAATTTTTGATAAATTATGATTTATATTCACCACAATCAAAAATTTTTTTTTTAAGTTTTAATGACATATGTTCTCATGGGTATGATACTGAGACGATAACTGATGGAAATCAAAAATATATGTGTCTTACCACATATAAATCAGGAAAGAAATATGTGGTTGAAAAATTATCAATGCTCCCTACTGGATTGCATTATACACATATAAGACCAATCGAATCAAATATGGTGGTTAATAGTTCTTAAATATTAACCAATTGGCATGATCAATTGGGACATCCTGGTTCAATAATGATGCGAAGAATTATTGAAAATACATATGTTCATCCATTGAAAGACCAAAAGATCTTTCAGAATAATAAGTTTCAATGTGAAACATGTTCTCTTGGAAAACTTATTATAAGACCATCGCCAGCTAAAATCCAAACAGAATCACCCATATTTCTTGAACGTATGCAGGGTGATATTTGTGGGCCAATTCATCCACCATGTGGACCATTTCGATATTTTATGTTATTGATCGATGCCTCTAGCAGATGGTCATATGTATGCTTATTGTCAACTCGGAATGTGGCATTTGCAAGATTAATGGCTCAAATAATAAAATTGTGGTATCAATTTTCTGATTATACAATCAAGAAAATAAGACTTGATAATGCTGGAGAATTTACTTCCCAAACTTTTAATGACAATTGTATGTCAATGGAAATTACTGTTGAACATCATGTTGCTCATGTTCATACACATAATGGATTAGTTGAATAATTGATTAAACAACTACAACTGATTGCTAGACCAATGATTATGAGAACAAAATTCCCTATTTCTATTTGGGGACATGCAATTTTACATGCTGCGGCATTAATTCGCGTCAGACCAAGTGCATATCATAAATTCTCCCCATTGAAGCATGCCTTTGGTAAATAACCAAATATTTCTCATCTGAGAATTTTTGGATGTATGGTGTGTGTGCCTATTGCACCACCTCAACGATAAAAAATGGGTCCTCAAAGAAAAATCAATATTTATATCGGTTATGATATCCCATCAATCATTCGATATCTTGAGCCTCAGACAGGCGATGTGTTTTCAGCACGTTTTGCTGATTGTCATTTTAATGAAGAAATCTTCCCAATGTTAGGGGAAAAAAGAAACACATCGAAAAAGAAATCACATGGTATGTATCATCATTATTGCATTTGGATCCAAGGACCAAACAATGTGAAAAAGATGTACAGCAAATTGTGCATTTGCAAAAAATTGCAAATCAAATGCCAGATGCATTTGCAGACACAAAATGGGTAACAAAATCATATATACCTGCTGTAAATGCCCCTGCTTGAATTGAAATGCCAAATAAACAAATTGAAGACATTCATGATGCCATAAAACGCTTGAAGCGTGGAAAACCAGTCGGTTCCAAGGATAAAAATCCTCGGAAAAGAAAATGCATAGAGAAACACGATGATCACAAAATAGAAAATGGTGTTCCAGAAGAAACACCTGATGATGAAAATGTTCTGTCAGAACCACAAACTGACGAGAATCGTGAAATCTCTATCAATTATATTAATACTGGAAAAATATGGAACCGAAAAGATATACAAGATATTGATGAGATATTTTCTTATAATGTGGCATGTGACATCATAAATGAGAATGAAGATCATGAACCAAAATCTTTTGGTGAATGTAAAACTCGGCATGATTGGGAAAAATGAAAAAATGACATCTAGGTTGAATTGGATTCGCTAAATAAACGTAATGTTTTTGGACTTATAGTCCTCAAACCTGAAAGTGTAAAACATGTTGGATACAAATGAGTTTTTATTCGAAAGCGAAATGAGAAAAATAAAATAGTAAGATATAAAGCTAGACTTGTTGCACAAGGTTTTTCTCAAAGGCCTGAAATTGATTATGAAGAAACGTATTATCCTATTATGGATGCAATTACGTTTCGATATTTGATTAGTTTGGCAGTGGCTGAAAATTTGAAAATGTTTTTTATGGATATTGTTACAGCTTACTTATACGGATCACTTGATAGTGATATATACATGAAAATCCCTGAAGGATTTAAGATGTCTGAAGCACAAAATTCAAAACCCAGAGAATTTTATTCTGTGAAATTGCAAAGATCATTATATGGGTTGAAGCAATCCGGCCGAATGTGGTATAATCGGCTAAGTGAACACTTGATGAAAAAGAGATATGTAAATGATCCAATATGCCCTTGTGTTTTCATCAAGAAAACAACATCCGGATGTGTAATTATTGCTGTATATGTTGGTGATTTAAACATCATTGGAACAAATCAGGAAATTCAAGAACTTATGATGTACTTGAAGGAAGAATTTGAAATGAAGGATCTTGAAAAAACAAAGTATTGTCTGGGTTAATACATCGAACAAAAAAATGTGAAATTTTTGTTCACTAGGAAAATTATACAGAAAAGGTCCTTAAACGTTTTAATATGGATAAATCAAATCCATTAAGTACTACAATAGTTGTAAGATCATTAAACATAGAAAATGGTCCATTTCGTCCATGTGAAGATGATGAAGTTATTCTTGGTCCAGAAGTACCATATCTAAGTGTCATTGGTGCCCTTATGTATCTTGAAAATTATACTAGACCTGATATATATTTTTCTGTAAATTTATTGGCAAAATTCAACTCATATCCAACAAAGAGGCACTAGAACAGAATTAAACATATATTCCATTATCTACGAGGAACGACAGATTTGGGACTTTTGTATTTTAAAGATACCAATCAAAATATCATTGGTTATGCTGATGCTGGATATTTATCTGGTGCACATAAGGCACGTTCCCAAACCGGATATGTATTTAATCGTGGAGGCACTGCAATTTTTTGGCGTTCACAGAAACAAACACTTGTAACAACTTCATCAAATCACGCCGAGATTATTGCATTACATGAAACAAGTCGTGAATGTGTATGGTTAAAGTCAATAACAAAACATATCCAAACATCGTGTGGATTGTCAGTAGACAAGAAGTCTGTGACACTACATGAAGATAATGTTGCATGTGTTGCTCAAATAAAACAAGGATACATAAAAAGTGACAGATCCAAACATATCCCTCCAAAGTTCTTTGCCTTCACTCAAGAGCTTGAGAAGAATAAAGATATTGATATATGTTACATTCAATCAAGTGAGAACTCATCTGTTGGGATCAATTCAGAGGGTAGAGGGGGGGGTGAATACACTCTGAAACTTATTTTCTTTCTTTTCAAAATGATCAAGTGAAGTTTAGTTCACTTAATCTGTTTTCTCAACTTCTAAAATGGTTTGAACAACTAAAATAGTGCGGAAATAGTTCAAAGGTTTTAGTGATGCAAAGACAAGTTATAACACGATGTATGAGCAATATATAAGATAAATATGCAGTAAAGACTAAGGCACAATTTATGGAAGTTCGAAGGCTTAGTCCTTCTACGTCTCCCCTTCTTCCACTTAGAAAGGAATTCACTAGAAGACTTTGGTTATTACAACGTCTTGCAATACACCCACTTCAGACTTAGGACTTATCCAATGCCTAATCCGAAACTCCTAGATTTACACAGATAAGATTCTCAGTTCTTATCAGACTGGTGGAAGCTTTCAGAGTAGCTTCAAGTCTCTTCAATAATGAATACAGTCCGGTTGAGCTTCTCAAACTGCAGAGCGGTCGAGAGGCTTGGAAACCCTAGGATGATCCTTGAAGATCAGATATGTAAACTGTAGGCGAGGGTTTATTTGAGCAGCAAGTGAATGATCTTGTAAGTGTGCTCAAGTATTGCTTCAGTATATCAGATGAGGACTTCTGATAGTATTCAAGTGATTGAGTTGATTGAGATTTTTCGTGTTGCTTGTCTTCTTGTCACTTCTTGAGCAATCTTCCCTTTATATAGGTCAATCATCAACGTCTTTATTTTGAACGTTCTGATGCTGCATTGAATGCACATTTAATGCTTCATAAATGCATTGATGATTCTGCATGAAGATCGTACACTTATTTAAATGCAGACAACTTCCAGGGTCCAAACCTGGTATAAACGGTCGAATGCTTTATCTGTAGCCATTCTGCATTTTTGCCATTTTAGTGCAACCTGTTGTCTCGATGCAAGAGTCAACAGATCTTCTGATACGCCGGTTCTGCTTTTGATAAAAGATCTTGCAGTGAACGTCTTGTCTCAAGTATTTGTCTTGAGATATCTTGATAAGCAGTTGGCATTCTACCGGTAGATAGATTTATCCTCTGCTGGTTTGAATAACCAGTCGATAGGCTTGTGACTGCAACCGGTCGAGAGACAAAGGCGGTTGACAAGCTTCCGGTAGATAACTTGAAGGGTTTAGACGGTTGCGGTAGGAGTTGTAGTAGATTCCTGAAATACAAAAGATTGGCAGCACATTCCTATACAATGAGTTGTTGTTTGTTACCACCAAAATGTCGGATTCAACAATTTCCCCCTTTTTGGTGATGACAAAACTTAAGTGCTCCGAAAGGAATATGAAAGCATTAAAATGAACTTCATTGAGAGAATGAATTTCATTAATTACAATAAGCATTCTTATTACACCTACTGAAGAAAAACAAAATGAGATACAGCTGCGATAAGTAAAGAAGAGACAAGTTGTTCATCTTTTGAACCAACTGGCTCCTCCTGACCTATCGCCTTCTCTTCTTCTTCTGTCGGCTTCTTCCTTTCTTCTGGATTCTTCTTCACGTCTTCTTGCCTCTGCTGCTCTTCGTTGCTCTTCTTCCCCCTTTTTGGCATCACCTTGGTTGAGTCGAAGGATGATCTCAGTGAGTTGAGTGCCAAGGAAGGCTTGCATAGTATCAATTTTTGCATCTAGTTGAGCAATTAGAGTAGCTTGCATAGTGTCCATCCGATCATTCAACTGCCTATGAAGGCGGTTTTCGGATCTGACAACTTGTTCGGAGACGGTAGAGAGCGTTTGGATTTGAGTGCGATGATGGGCAGTGATCTCTTTGGACAGATGAGCAAGGTCTCTAGACACGGTCTCAAAATGCCGAATCATCGTCATGCGTGAATTGTCAACCCATGAGGATGTGTTTGTGATGGCTTGTGAAAAGGATCGAACTGTTTGCAGGAGCTCATGAAGCCTATTCATCAATGTGTGATCCAGAGCTGCTGCCATGGCTTCAATATATGAGTCATCAGTCTGAAGCATTTGACTCTGTGTGTCATTCCTTGGTGAAGCCGGGCCAGGCTCAAGATGATGTGATGCTGGTGATCTGGCTGGTGAGCTAGCTGATGGACCTTCCAATAGTGGTACAGTTGGAGATGTAGGGGTCTCGACTGCAGCCAAGATGGTTGGTGGAGTAGCAGGATCAGCACTCGGTTCATCCATTAGGAGATCTTCCACAAACTTTTCAGTAGATGGAGACGGTTGAAGTGCTGGGTCAGCATCAGTCACTGGCTGTTCTGGAGGTGCAAGTGATACAATAGTGCTTGGTATCTCTATTGGGGGCACTACTGCTTCACTGCTGCAAGGAGCCTCTGTCACAGAGGTGACATGAATTTCTTGTTCAATCACTTCTAAAAAATCTTGTAGACGACTAGGAGAGGTGTGAGCGGTCGCCGCTGGAGATGAGTGAGCAGTCACAGCTGCTTCCGGTTGAATTACTGCTTGGACTGCGGTTGAGGCGGGGTCGACCGATGAAGATGCTGCCACACTCGATCTTAGAGCGGATGATTGAAACAGGTCAGCAGTGATGAGACCGGTCAGAATCCCATCTGAAAGAGTAATAGCAGAGACGTATTCTTCACCCTGATCTTGGGTAAGAAAAGTCTTCATCATCACCTGTGCTTCCAGTTCATAAGCCTGTATACAAGCTGCTGAAGCTATCGTCTTTACGTTGTTAAGAGCTTGGAAGTGCTGTAGTAGTTGAGTGATTTGACGTAGACTATTCTGTAGTCCAGTCAAAATCACAAAGTCATCGGTGGCGGTAGGACTCTTGGATTTGAAGTTCTTGAGACGCTCAGTAATCAACAGAGATAACAGGCTTCCTCGAAGCTTCAAGTCGATGAGCTGTCTTCTTCCCAGAGCCTCCATGATGTCTTCAGTGTCAGCAAAAAGAAGCATCTTCTGCTCAATAACGTTCAGAGCTTTCCACTTAGGAAATATTTGAGCAAGCGTCAGGTGAGTACGGGAATGATGCCATCTGTCAAAGCGCTGTAGGTGACGCTTGACAGTGCGGAGAACGTGAGAGATGATCAAGTTGAGCTCTACAGTAGCTGCTGGTTGAGCCTTAGGTGAGTAGATCATCACACCTTTCCCTTTGTCCTTGGGATCAGCGAGAGTGACCTTTGGAGTTGATGAGGCACCTTCCATGATTATCACACCCTTGGTAGGACGTGGAGCAGCAGTAGCAGTAGTGGTAGTAGTCTCGACCGTTGGAAGATTTGGTGTTGGAACGGTAGGAGCAAGTCCAGAAAGGGACTTTAACTTCTTGTGCTGCCTCTTCTTCTCGCCTGCAGGCGTGGATGACACAGCTGCTTTGGAGACAGAAGGAGATGACTTGCTGAAGGCTTGAATCAGTGGAACGTTCTCACGTGATTCTTCTTCAGAGTCAGACTCTATGATAAGTTGACGCTTGGCAGATTTCTTGGTATGGGCTGGTTTGGCCGCTACCGGGACTGTTGAAAGCGGTTGAGTGACAACAACAACACTTGCGGTTGAAGGCAGAGTGTCGACCGCAACCTCTTTTTTGTTCAGAAACTTGAAGATTGTAGACTTGTTGAGCCATTTGGTGGGATGCAGAGGCTCAGTCTTGGAGAAGTATACTCCAAGGACGCTCAAGGTGTGGCAAATTTGCAGAGCAAATCCCTCGGATTGCCCTTTTCCCCTGATCATTTCACATAAAGTAGTGAACAATATGTCTGACCAGTTGATGTTGATTTTGGAGGCGATACAAGCCATGTATTGGAATTTCTCCATCGTCACCTTGTCGTACGATCCAGCCTTGGCAAGAAGATTCTTGGCCACGATGTTGGTCAATAGCCTGAATGGAGCTTTAAGAGATGTCTTCTGAGCCGGCAGTTTGATCGGAGCATCAGTGGTTGAGAATTCCTTCAACCAGTATGAGCAGTTACCATCGGGAAGATCCGCGCATTTTGTCAAACCCCTGGAGGGCAGATCAAATGTGCTGGCGAAGAACTTTTGATTGAAGGAGTAGGACTCTGTCCGGATCAAGCATTTGACAGTCCCATGCTCGATTTGAGCGGTTGCAAAGAACTCCTTCAGGACAGGCAGATCGCAGATGGAGCTGCTTCCCAAAAACTTCTTCAGTCCAGAGGCTTCAAGCATGGTGAAGACCTCAGTGATTCCTGCATTGTTTGCCTCAAGAACGGAATCAAAGTTGATTGCAAGGCAAGTCTTCTGGATCGACATGATAGCTGTAGATAAGAACTCGAGCAGAGAGTAAGCAAAAGTTTGATAGTAATACGATAGAACTTTTAATGCACTATGAAAGCTTTAGCAACGGTGAAAGGTTGATATACGAGTGTAAAGAAGTATATATAGGAACCTATGGGCCATATGGTGATGTCATGAAAAGTATTTTTGAAATTCAAAAAGTTTTGAAGAGTATAATCACCGCGCCCAATCAATGTCATTTGGTTCAAAGCACAAAGCTGCTAGTACGGAGCCTGTCAGAGACTAGCTAAAGGCGGATGATATGCCAACATTTATAGCAATGTAACAGCTAAGCTATTAAAGTCATACTAGCAATCATTCCCCCTAAAAGCATGCATATTAACTTAGATCTACTAAGCCAAGAATATTTCGAAAATATAAAAACTTAGCGTCCGGTAAAGGCTTGGTGAATATGTCTGCTGCTTGCTGATCGGTAGAGATGTATTCCAGCCTGATTTCCTTCTTTAAGACATGATCTCGGATAAAGTGATGTCTGACATCAATGTGCTTTGTCCTAGAGTGCATCACTGGATTGTGAGTGATGGCTATGGCACTTGTATTGTCACAGTAGATTGGAGCTTCACTCGACCGGATTCCATAATCATTAAGCTGCTGTTGAATCCAGAGTATTTGAGCACAACAGCTGCCAGCAGCAAGGTATTCTGCTTCGGCGGTCAAGGTAGCAATTGATGTCTGCTTCTTACTTGACCACGAAATTAGTCTATCTCCAAGGAATTGACATGTTCCATTTGTACTTTTGCGATCAATTCTACAATCTGCATAATCTGCATCTGAATAGCCAATAAGATTAAGATTTAAATCTTTGGGATACCAAAGACCCACATTAGTAGTTCCTTTAATATATTTTATTATTCGTTTGGCGGCAATGAAATGAGATTGCTTAGGTGCTGCTTGAAATCTAGCACATAGACAAACTGAATACATGATATCCGGTCGACTGGCAGTCAAATAAAGCAATGAGCCAATAAGGCCTCGATACATTGTTACCTCGACCGGGATTCCCCCTTCATCTTTATCAAGCTTGATTGATGCACTCATGGGGGTAGATACAGTTGAGCACTGTTCCATTCCAAACTTCTTTACCAATTCCTTGGCATACTTGGATTGATTGATAAATATTCCAGTTTCAAGTTGCTTCACTTGCAATCCAAGAAAGAAATTTAGCTCGCCCATCATGCTCATTTCAAATTTCTCCTGCATCATCTTAGAGAACTTTGAGCACAACTTGGGGTTAGTTGACCCAAATATAATGTCATCAACATAAATTTGTACTAGTAACACATGATCACCTTTTACAAATTTAAACAAGGTCTTATCGACCGTTCCAATTTGGAAATCATGTTCCAGTAAAAATTTTAGTAATGTATCATACCATGCACGCGGTGCTTGTTTTAATCCATAGAGGGCTTTGTCAAGTTTATAGATATATTGAGGATGAGTAGGATTGACAAAACCTGGTGGTTGTTCAACGTACACCTCTTCTTGAAGTAGACCATTGAGGAATGCAGACTTGACATCCATTTGATAAACTTTAAAGTCCTTGAAAGCTGCATAGGCAAGAAAGATGCGGATTGCTTCTAGTCTTGCAACTGGCGCGAAGGATTCCTCAAAGTCTATGACTTCTTCTTGTCTGAATCCTTGTGCAACAAGCCGAGCTTTGTTACGCACAACAGTGCCATGTTCATCGAGCTTGTTACGAAACACCCATCTAGTTCCAATCACATTTTGATTTTCCGGTCGAGGAACTAGATACCAAACATTGTTGCGGGTGAATTGATTCAAATCTTCTTGCATAGCTTCAATCCAGCTGGCATCTGATAGAGCTTCATCTATCTTCTTGGGCTCTACCTGAGATATGAAAGCTGCATGCAAGAATTCATTAATCATTTGACCACGTGTTTTTCGAGGAGCAGAAGGGTCACCTATGACCAACCCAGGTGGATGATCTTTGTTCCACCTAAAATAATTCCCTAAAGGGTTGTCATCAATTTGTTGATGAACGTCCTCGTTTACTGGATCATCATTGGCAGGAGGATCGTTATCAACCGGTGGATCCTCTTCTGGCCTTGTTTGATCACACATGGTAGAGGGAACTGGATCATCCTTCTTTGGAGGATATGGATCACTGTCACTCTCTTCCTGTAGATTTGTGTTTTCCAATCTATGACTCAGATCATTTATGCTCCCTTGAGTTTGTTCTGTACAAAGATTAGATTCATCAAAAACAACATGAATGGTTTCCTCGAACGTTAGTGATCTTTGATTGAACACTCGATAAGCTCTGCTAACGGCTGAGTAACCAATAAAAGTTCCTTCGTCTGCTTTGGCATCGAAGGCTGTCAAATGATTTTTGCCATTGTTGTGGATAAAGCATTTGCACCCAAAAATTTTGAAGTATGAAATATCAGGTTTTGTGCCATTCCAGATCTCATATGGAGTTTTGTTAAATCGTTTATTAATCATAGATCTGTTTTGAGTATAGAAAGCTGTGTTAACTGCTTCTGCCCAAAGCCTTTGAGAAACATTTGAATCAGCAATCATAGTTCTGGCTGCTTCTTTTAAAGTACGGTTCCTTCTTTCAGCCACCCCATTTTGCTGTGGGGATCTAGCAGCTGACAACTCATGCTTGATTCCCTGATCATCTAGATAAGTCATAAGAGTGGTGTTTAAAAATTCAGTCCCTCTATCACTCCTGATTCTATCTATCACAGTAGATTGTTCATTTTGCAAGCGTTTAAAAAGCTTAATCAGGTGAGGTGCAGTTTGATCTTTTGAAGAGAGAAAGATGACCCAAGTAAATCAAGAAAAGTCATCTATAACAACAAGAGCATATCTCATTCCCCCTATGCTTCTTACTGGTATAGGACCAAATAGGTCCATGTGAAGTAAATCTAAGCATTTGGAAGAAGACATACACCCTTTATTTTTAAAGGTTGCTCTCACCTGCTTTCCTAGTTGACAAGCAGGACAAACTTTGTCTTTTATAAAATCTCCTTCAGGCAGACCAGAAACCAAATCATGCTTCCTCAAGTTAGAGATGGACTTAAAATTTAGATGATTTAACCGCTTATGCCACAACCAATGTTTATCATTATGAGCAGTAAGACAAGTAGGTGAAGAAATATGTGAGCAAGACCAATTTACCTTGTAGGTGTTTAGGTCTCTTACACCGGTCATAAGAGTCTCACCTTTGTCATTTTTGATGATGCAAGTGTGTTTGTGAAACTCGACCGAATGATCATTGTCACATAGTTGACTAATACTTATCAAATTATAGTACAGTTTGTCAACAAGTAACACATCTTTAATAATGATGTTACCATGGATAATCTTACCCTTACCCACGGTTTTACCTTTGGAGTTGTCTCCAAAGCTGATCTTTGGTCCTTTGCACAGCACAACTTCTGTTAGAAGTTCTGGATTCCCTGTCATGTGCCGTGAGCAACCACTATCTAAGTACCAGGTAGTGTCCTTGATAGAAGTGGTCTTCTCGCCCGTTTGGACTTTTAGTACCTGCAAAAAGTGAAGAACTTTTGGTACCCATATCTAGTAGGGTCCAGGTCGGATTAGCCCTTTTGGGACCCACACCTGGAACACCCTTACAGGTTTGCCCGTGTGTGTGTCCAGAAATCTGTGCGGTCGATAAGAAGTAAATGTGTGTGCTTGTGAGGTTGCTGTGTGCTGCTTGCCTTTTTGATCTTTATCAGTTAGCCTGTACCTCTTTTGAACTGGCCTGCAATTAAAGTACTGGTAAGGCTTCTCCTTTGACCATCTTCTCTTAGAGTAGTTAGACTCATTCCATGGCCTTTTGAAATTAGATTTGTGAGACCTCGATTCTAAACCACTAATCTCGGATTAAACAACAAGTAAGCGAACAAGAATCCAAGAGTAAAACAATTCAAAGTTTTTTTTTTTTTTTTTTTTTAAACGCCGCGCGCCCGCGCGAGGAACCAAGCTCGTGCGTGCGCGGGCTTCAACAACCGAGACCAACCAAAGGCTCGCGCCCGCGCGAGGTACCAAGCTCGCGCGCGCGCGGGCAAACATTTCAGAGGCCCAACGGAGGCCTCGCGCGCGCGCGAGGAATGCCTCGCCCGCGCGCGGAAGGCCTGGGCAGAAAATGCTCAGGCTGCAGAAAATAAAGAAAGGATTCCGCGCTTGGTCCGACATGCCTTCAAATACATATGCAATAACAGGGTGAAGGGAAACATTCCATAACAAGTCATGCTTTTAGAAGGCCTAAAAACAACCAGAAGTCTAAAACGATACAACAACAACATACTTCGATTTTAGATTACAATTCGAATACAATCTAAGTTCGATTACAAAATTCGACTTCTAAAACAACAAGGCCTCACGTCTATCATCTCAACCACCTAGCCATGCTGCCTCTGACTCGGTCCTGCCCCACCTGTTGCCAAGTACACATACAAACAAAGACAACAGCCGGATAATCCGGTGAGAATAATATTCCCAGTAAAAAGAGACAACATGCAATAGCAGACAAGCATTCCAAACGAAATGCATCAACTTCCAAATAATCAATTAACAATCATGCAATTCCCCAAGCATATCTAAAACTCAATTCATATGCATAAATGCAATGCATGTCTTTAAAATCTGGGATTATCAAGTCGGATAATCAAAAGAGTTGCTGCTTTTGCTTTTGGGATCCCGAGGACGAGATCACGTAAACGACTCACCGACTCTCCCGATCGAGGTGGTGCTACGTATCTCCATCCTCTAGACTTTGGTGCGACTATAAGGAGTATGCTAGCACTAGGTGAAACGGCTACACCCAGGCCACTCACAATATAATCCCCAAAACGTCTATCATCAACAAGGGCCGTCCTGCCCGCTACTCAAATCAAGGATTCATGGCTCAAGATGAATGCAATGCAACATAACTCAATCAACTAAATTCAAGTAAAAGCAAATAACATGCAAGTATGTGATTCTTCGGAACACTCGAATCAAGTCGGATTCGAGTCACACGTTCCATTCCAATCTAAGTCATCTTTTACCTCTTTTCAACAACGTCGATGCTCCAACCTGGAAACAACAACGATTCCTCAAACAAGATTCAATCAAACAGCCTCAATCGATAATAAGAGAATCGATACGATACTGGCTCCAATCTCCAAGTTGCACAAAGCTGAAATCTCGCAACTCCACTGGCCTAAAATCAATCTGTACAAGAAGTAATAAGGGCTCGAGATTAACATACAACTCAAACAAAGGCTTGGCTCAACAATTCGAACCGATAAACAATCCAAAACTCAAACCGACGGCATAACGGCTATAATCTGATCAAACCGGAAATGCAGACAGCATAATATCAAGCCAAACAACTCATATCAATCAACATTCAACCAAAACAATCTAATTCCAACAAATCACAAAATCCCATTTTTCGAATAAACTTCCAAAATTCATAACAAATCCGAACGACGCTCTATTTCGAAACTGACAGAGAATAAACGATCAGAACTCCGCCAAGAACAACATACTCCAAACTCAATCAATTCTAACGACATCCCAAAATTAGAAAGAACCTGATCGTAGAAAAACTTACGATAGAACGAAGCTCTCGCAGCCGTGATCGCTAATCTGCCTTCAGAAATAATTTCCAACGGACGGATCGAGCTCGGGGAGAAATCTAAAAGCTTGAAATGGGTTTGAGGCGTCTTCAATGGAGGGAGGAGGCGTGAGGGAGGAGATGAAGTGAAGGAAAAGAGTCAACACTTTCTTAAATATCTATTTAAGTCCAAATTTTCATTTTAGTCCCTCAAAAATCCAAAATTTGCAAAAAGGACCCTGATCAAAATCAAGTCGGCTCTTGAATTCTGGAATCTCCGATTATCTCAAATAAAGCCGATTAAGATAAAATCGGGGCGTTACAATTCTCCCCCTCTAAGAAAAGATTTCGTCCTCGAAATCAACACGATTCCAACACAAACTGTGACGCTCAAAACTACTCCTTTAAGTCCGTCAAACAAAAGTCGACTCCTATTCGTTGGAAAATCCTACTATGCTCAGTCACACTTCGACTCATCTCTGGTTCCAAAACAAGTGACACAGAAAATCACCTGCAATCAACGGGAATCTTCTTCTCTGCTTTCAAATCAGTTCCGTCTGCTAAAATAATTACTCCAACTCTTAAGATTAGAACAGATCACGAAAATTTCCTCATAAGATAATAGATAACAGATCTTCTAATCAATAAGATCGCTGCGAGCTTAAAGTCCAGATTCAGACATTGAGTCTCGAGCGTCTTCAGCTGTCTCGTGTCTAGACTATAGCACGATTCCTCTGAATAAGAATACATCTCAAAATCTCGATAAGAAGAAATCACTGATAGGCATAAACTCCGACATCAAATCATAAAATCGAAGAAGGCCATTCGATCCAAAAGAATTCAGACATCGAAGAAAACATACAACTGCTCGGCACAAACATCTGCTATACGATTCTCAAAAGCACTGAAAGATCAGTACAATTCTCATTCCAAAAAAAAAAAATAAGAAATCAACGATAAGAATCCCAAATCTCAACTAATTCTTCTGAAAGATCCGGTTAACAGCAGTTAACAACACTACTGGAGTATTCATCAATTCGAACGATTCAACAATTAAAAGAGGCACGTTAAACATATACAGATTCTTCAATAAGAAGGCAAGAGATTCGCCAGTATCTAACAGTCCAATAAGAATAGGAAACTCAATATCGAACTTTACCTGATCTGTCATTATCGGGTGCAGCCTGAGTCTGCGGATCCTCAGACAGAGCAAAAACTCGTGCCTGCTGTCTGGGAGGCTGGCTTGCATACTGATTACCTTCCTGAACATTCTGTTGCTGAGGTTGGAAAGAGTGGACAGTAGGTGCTTGCTGCTGAGGCTGAGCTGTCTGTCTCGGGAAAATTCCACTCTGAGCTTGCTGAGGAACACGCTGAGGACATGTTCTCGCAAAATGCCCCGCCTGGTTACAAATATGACAACTTCCAAAAATACCTCTACACTGATCACTGGAGTGACGACCTCCGCAGTTGGCACAAGACATGCCTGACTGTCCCGAACTCTGTCCCGATCCGTACTGCCTCGAACCACTCGAGCTCGAAGAACTGGTTCCGTGCTTCTTAAATTGCTTCCCCTTCGGGAGATAGTAATCCTTCCTGTTACCTCCACTGCTACCACCCTCAAAACTCGGTGGTTGGTTCTGAAACTGAAAGGATTGATTCTGGTAATGGAACGGTTGGTTTTGGTATTGAGAAGATTGTGCCTGAAACTGTCCTTGCTGCTGCTGAGGCACAAACTGATTTCCTCTCTGTCTCCACAAACCTGCTTCTGCTCCCTTTGCGTGATTCATGGCATCCGCAAAGTTGTTAGGCCTGTTGGTATTTACCAACGTGAAGACGTCGGGGTTCAAACCATTGATGAACTGATCTGCCTTAGCTTCTTCATCTCCGGCAATTAGCGGTGCAAAACGCAACAGACTATCGAACTTAGCCACGTACTCTTCAATGTTCAGATTCCCTTGCCTCAGGTTGGCAAACTCTGCTCCCTTATCTTTGCGATACGAGATAGGGAAAAACCGCTTATAAAATTCCGATTTGAAAAGAGTCCAAGTAACTTCCGTACCTCTATTCTCCATTGCTTTCTTCGTCATGATCCACCAACTCTTAGCAACCCCACGAAGCTGATGAATGACTAACCTGATTCGACGGTCATATGTGTAATCGATGGAATCGAACAACTGATCGATATCATCCAACCAACTCTCACAGTCAACTGGATTTTCTGAACCCATCAACAACGGCGGATTGAACGACTGAAATCTTTTCAGCAAGGTTTCCATAGGAGTCGCTGAAGCATCCAACTGATCAACCTCAGTGCTAGCTTGCTCAGTCGCAGGGATAACTGGTGGTGTGTTTCTGTTTATCACTCGACGAGGACCCATCTGATTATCAAAGGTTAGCACACGAGATATCTCAATCGCTACCATCAGTGCCCTTACAACCGCTTGGAATACCGAATACCAGTCGAGAACAGAAACAGTTATATCTCAAGTAGATCATGCTTTATTAATTTAAATCACACAACCATGTAATTCAAATAATGCTCAAACAATAAAGCATGCTCGCATGGAATTAAGTACAGAATTAAATAATTCAAACACATGCGAGGAGTCATTGCACACAGACTCGATCTACCCCGCTCACTCTAGTTCGACCAAGAATCTTAACGCTCTGATACCACTTAATGTGAGACCTCGATTCTAAACCACTAATCTCGGATTAAACAACAAGTAAGCGAACAAGAATCCAAGAGTAAAACAATTCAAATTTTTTTTTTTTTTTTTTTAAACGCCGCGCGCCCGCGCGAGGAACCAAGCTCGCGCGTGCGCGTGCTTCAACAACCGAGACCAACCAAAGGCTCGCGCCCACGCGAGGTACCAAGCTCGCGCGCGCGCGGGCAAACAATTCAGAGGCCCAACGGAGGCCTCGCGCACGCGCGAGGAACGCCTCGCCCGCGCGCGGAAGGCCTGGGCAGAAAATGCTCAGGCTGCAGAAAATAAAGAAAGGATTCCGTGCTTGGTCCGACATGCCTTCAAATACATATGCAATAACAGGGTGAAGGAAAACATTCCATAACAAGTCATGCTTTCAGAAGGCCTAAAAACAACCAGAAGTCTAAAACGATACAACAACAACATACTTCGATTTTAGATTACAATTCGAATACAATCTAAGTTCGATTACAAAATTCGACTTCTAAAACAACAAGGCCTCACGTCTATCATCTCAACCACCTAGCCATGCTGCCTCTAACTCGGTCCTGCCCCACCTGTTGCCAAGTACACATACAAACAAAGACAACAGCCGGATAATCCGGTGAGAATAATATTCCCAGTAAAAAGAGACAACATGCAATAGCAGACAAGCATTCCAAACGAAATGCATCAACTTCCAAATAATCAATTAACAATCATGCAATTCCCCAAGCATATCTAAAACTCAATTCATATGCATAAATGCAATGCATGTCTTTAAAATCTGGGATTATCAAGTCGGATAATCAAAAGAGTTGCTGCTTTTGCTTTTGGGATCCCGAGGACGAGATCACGTAAACGACTCACCGACTCTCCCGATCGAGGTGGTGCTACGTATCTCCATCCTCTAGACTTTGGTGCGACTATAAGGAGTATGCTAGCACTAGGTGAAACGGCTACACCCAGGCCACTCACAATATAATCCCCAAAACGTCTATCATCAACAAGGGCCGTCCTGCCCGCTACTCAAATCAAGGATTCATGGCTCAAGATGAATGCAATGCAACATAACTCAATCAACTAAATTCAAGTAAAAGCAAATAACATGCAAGTATGTGATTCTTCGGAACACTCGAATCAAGTCGGATTCGAGTCACACGTTCCATTCCAATCTAAGTCATTTTTTTACCTCTTTTCAACAACGTCGATGCTCCAACCTGGAAACAACAACGATTCCTCAAACAAGATTCAATCAAACAGCCTCAATCGATAATAAGAGAATCGATACGATACCGGCTCCAATCTCCATGTTGCACAAAGCTGAAATCTCGCAACTCCACTGGCCTAAAATCAATCTGTACAAGAAGTAATAAGGGCTCGAGATTAACATACAACTCAAACAAAGGCTTGGCTCAACAATTCGAACCGATAAACAATCCAAAACTCAAACCGACGGCATAACGGCTATAATCTGATCAAACCGGAAATGCAGACAGCATAATATCAAGACAAACAACTCATATCAATCAACATTCAACCAAAACAATCTAATTCCAACAAATCACAAAATCCCATTTTTCGAATAAACTTCCAAAATTCATAACAAATCCGAACGACGCTCTATTTCGAAACTGACAGAGAATAAACGATCAGAACTCCGCCAAGAACAACATACTCCAAACTCAATCAATTCTAACGACATCCCAAAATTAGAAAGAACCTGATCGTAGAAAAACTTACGATAGAACGAAGCTCTCGCAGCCGTGATCGCTAATCTGCCTTCAGAAATAATTTCCAACGGACGGATCGAGCTCGGGGAGAAATCTAAAAGCTTGAAATGGGTTTGAGGCGTCTTCAATGGAGGGAGGAGGCGTGAGGGAGGAGATGAAGTGAAGGAAAAGAGTCAACACTTGCTTAAATATCTATTTAAGTCCAAATTTGCATTTTAGTCCCTCAAAAATCCAAAATTTGCAAAAAGGACCCTGATCAAAATCAAGTCGGCTATTGAATTCTGGAATCTCCGATTATCTCAAATAAAGCCGATTAAGATAAAATCGGGGCGTTACAAGATTGGTTTCCCTTTCTTCTTTCATTAGGTTTTGGTTTAATCCAAGTTCCTCTTTGATTAGAGATCTGGGGATCCACATATCCCAGTCCTCTATGCTTAGAGCTTCGTTCGTTAGATACTTTCTGATTTTTGTCAAAGCTGCACTCATCATGTTCATATATCGTGCTGGACCTGACAAATCTTATTTTGTTAAGATTTCCTTTGTCCAGGCTTGACTGAATACAAGATTCCATAGACTGTTCATTTGTTCCAAACCCTAGACCGGTTTTTTCATGTGTCGGTCTTTGGATTTCTTGAATCTTGTCAATGGTTACAGAAGATTTATTCCAAGCCTTAATTGTTTCAAGTAGTTTTTTGTTCTCAGTCAAGGTTGCTTGGAACACTCTTTTCAAGGTGTCATTCTCAGTAGCCAGCAGACTTAGCTTGACCTTAAGACCATCAAGCTCTTTTCGCTGCATGCAGCTTGATTCGTTTGACTTATCTTTCAGGTCAGCTCTTTCTGCCTTTACCTCCTCGAATTCCTTGGATAATGCTTTGTATTCATTAGCCATTTCGTGTAAAGCAGTAACTAGATCACTGTGAGTAAATTCAGGTGAACCAAAGTCAAATACCTCCTCAGCTTTTTCTTCGATGTCAGCCATAAGGCATTCCACCTTTTCATCATCGCTGTCATCTGAAGAGCTTCCGGTATTGGGGTTGTCAGAGTCAGACTCAGCCCACTTGCTTTTGCTTTCGTCTGCTACTAGAACCCTTTGGTCTCTTCCTTTTCTAAATGTCCTCTTGTCCTCCTTGCCCCTTCTTCTTTCGAAGAATTGCTTCTGATCATTGCTCTTAGGCTTGGTGCAATCTGCAATGAAGTGGCCTGGCTTGCCACAGTTAAAACAAGTAGGACTATCGTCTGTATGGTCCGATTTATGATAATTTTTAAATTTAGAATTGTTTTTACGCATAAATCTACCAAATTTCTTGACAAAGAGTGTCATGGCTTCGTTGCTGATTTGCTCAGCTGATCTCTTTGGAGCTTCCTCTACCGGTGGACGCATCACCGTTGAGGTTAAGGCCTTGGTTGGTTGAGAGGTAGATGGTTCATCTTCTGTCCTCATGTTGAGCTCGAACTCGTAGGCTTTGAGATCTGCAAAGAGATCATGCAGTTCAACCTTGCTTAAGTCTTTTGACTCCCTCATGGCCACTGTCTTGATCTCCCATTCTTTGGGCAAAGCTCTCATAACCTTCACAGCAATTTCACGGTTAGTATAAATTTTTCCTAAAGCAATAAGATCACAAATGATACTACTGAACCTTTCATCAAATTCAGCCATGGTTTCCCCTGGCTTCATTTTGGCATTGTCATATTTTTGAATGGCCATGGTGAGCTTGTTTTCCTTGGTCTGTTCATTTCCTTCACACAGCTGAGTGAGCTTCTCCCAAATCTCCTTTGCTGTGGAGCATGACTTGATTTTGCTGAACATGTTCTTGTCCAGTGTTTTGTATAGGATGTCCCGGGCCACATTGTCAAGATTGGCCTTCTTTTTGTCCTCAGTAGTCCACTCAGCTCTTGGCTTCTCAATCATTTGTCCTGCACCATCGGTTAGAGCTGGGTTGACCTTCATGATTTTGATAGGACCGTCTGTTATGACATATAGCATGTCATCGTCCTGTGCTGCAAGATGTGCCTGCATGCGAATTTTCCAGTCATCATAATCTTCTTTAGAAAACATAGGAATTTTGTTGAAAGAAGTCATGATTTTAAAACTTTAGATCAGCAGTTGAGAAAGGAACCCTCTCTGATACCACTTGTTGGGATCGGTTCAGAGGGTAGAGGGGGGGTGAATACACTCTGAAACTTATTTTCTTTCTTTTCAAAATGATCAAGTGAAGTTTAGTTCACTTAATCTGTTTTCTCAACTTCTAAAACGGTTTGAACAACTAAAATAGTGCGGAAATAGTTCAGAGGTTTTAGTGATGCAAAGGAAAGTTATAACACGATGTATGAGCAATATATAAGATAAATATGCAGTAAAGACTAAGGCACGATTTATGGAAGTTCGAAGGCTTAGTCCTTCTACGTCTCCCCTTCTTCTACTTAGTAAGGAATTCACTAGAAGACTTTGGTTATTACAACGTCTTGCAATACACCCACTTCAGAATTAGGACTTATCCAATGCCTAATCCGAAACTCCTAGATTTACACAGATAAGATTCTCAGTTCTTATCAGACTGGTGGAAGCTTTCAGAGTAGCTTCAAGTCTCTTCAATAATGAATACAGTCCGGTTGAGCTTCTCAAACTGCAGAGCGGTCGAGAGGCTTGGAAACCCTAGGATGATCCTTGAAGATCAGATATGTAAACTGTAGGCGAGGGTTTATTTGAGCAGCAAGTGAATGATCTTGTAAGTGTGCTCAAGTATTGCTTCAGTATATCAGATGAGGACTTCTGATAGTATTCAAGTGATTGAGTTGATTGAGATTTTTCGTGTTGCTTGTCTTCTTGTCACTTCTTGAGCAATCTTCCCTTTATATAGGTCAATCATCAACGTCTTTATTTTGAACGTTCTGATGCTGCATTGAATGCACATTTAATGCTTCATAAATGCATTGATGATTCTGCATGAAGATCGTACACTTCTTTAAATGCAGACAACTTCCAGGGTCCAAAACTGGTATAAACGGTCGAATGCTTTATCTGTAGCCATTCTGCGTTTTTGCCATTTTAGTGCAACCTGTTGTCTCGATGCAAGAGTCAACAGATCTTCTGATACGCCGGTTCTGCTTTTGATAAAAGATCTTACAGTGAACGTCTTGTCTCAAGTATTTGTCTTGAGATATCTTGATAAGCAGTTGGCATTCTACCGGTAGATAGATTTATCCTCTGCTGGTTTGAATAACCAGTCGATAGGCTTGTGACTGCAACCGGTCGAGAGACAAAGGCGGTTGACAAGCTTCCGGTGGATAACTTGAAGGGTTTAGACGGTTGCGGTAGGAGTTGTAGTAGATTCCTGAAATACAAAAGATTGGCAGCACATTCCTATACAATGAGTTGTTGTTTGTTATCACCAAAATGTCGGATTCAACATCATCAGATCTCTTACAAAGGCACTTCCTACGACGATATTCAGAAAGCATATATATAACATTGGGATGTGCAATCTACAAAATATGTGAATAATCGTTCATATTAACATGAGGGGAATTTTACGTGACTGCAATCTTTTTTCCTTACTATGGTTTTTATCCCAATGAGTTTTTTCTAGTAAGGTTTTTAACGAGACAATATAAAACACGTAATAAAGACAGTCATCATATCATGATCATCATCACAAGGAGGAGTGTTGAAAATATGATATTATTATTATTATTTAAAGTTGAATGTTGAATGTTGAATATTGAGTTGTAAAATGTTGAAAATTAGTGTGTGATGATGTAGATGATGATATATTATTTTTTGGACCAATCTCCAAATGAGATCTATAAATAGATCTTCATTTATGATGAAAAATACAATTGAATTGAGAGAGAAAAATTTGTGAAGTGTAGAGTTTGATATATTTTGAGTTTTGGAGTTTTTACTTTTTACCATAAATTTTTAATTTTTCACAACAATATATAGTTTTTTTAGGCTTATACATTTCTACTCCATCCATCCGTTGAAATTATATAATGCTCTCTTAAGGGTAGTTTTGTTATAATCCGCTTTTTCTTACTTGAAGACTTCGATTTCTTGTGGTCCAATCGCATTTGGAATATGGCCGGAGCGTCTATGAAAATTTTTAGATGGTCACCAGATTTTAATTTCAAGGAAGAGCCTTCCACCGTTACAGTTTGGGTCAACTTTTCGGGACTCCCTCTCCACTTTTTCGATCACAATGCTTTTTTTTCAATTGGACAAGTGATTGGAAAGCCGGTGTGCCTAGACAATGCGACCATCCATAAATCTCGGCCTAGCTTAGCTAGGATTTGTATTGAGATCGACATGGCCATCGATCGCCCAAAGTTCGTGTTGGTTAAGCAAGGCGAGACAGTGTTCCAACAAGAGATGGAGTATGAAAACGTGCCAAAATATTGCTTCGCTTGTCATGTTTTTGGTCATGATGTTGTGGTTTGTAAATAAGTCCAAAATATTGTAAGAGATGTGAACAAAAATCTGCTCGAAATTCTTTCTGAGAAGGCGGCAACGATAGAAGTATGTCAGGAGGTGTCCGACGACGGCGGTGTAGACGGAGGTTTGCAGGCGGTCGACGGAGAGCTGGTTGGTGTTGGTGCTGGCCCGTTTCTCGAGAAAGAGGTTGAAGTTGGTAAGGATATCCCAACATCTACTCCATCTTCCTTATTCGTTTTTACTTCCTCTCCCGATCCCGATTTTCAAACTTTTGAAAATTCAAAATTAAGAAATTTAATTTCTGAAAATCCCTGCACTATGTCCTCATCCCCTAGTACTGGAATTATAAATCCTGTAAAAGTTGATTTCCTTATCCCGAATCCTTTTTTAAAGGAAATTTCCCTCAATTTTCCAGTCCAGGTAGATCCCAACCCTTCCTCCCCACCCCATTCATCTTCTACTAGATGTGGGAGTCTTGTTTTTGAAAGAGTGGGTGCCCGGTGAGCCAACTTGTGGCTAAGGGCTTTGATGACTCTTTGTATAAACAATCTTTTGTTTAATATAATTTACACTTTTATTAATGGCAATGACTTTATCTTTCTTCATATTGTTATATTGTGATATAGTATTGTTGTTTTGATAAAGACCTTGAATATACTATAGTGTATGTAAGATGTGGTAGAACATGGGGATGTCTATCATGAAACACATCTTATAGTCACTGTATATTCTAAACTGTTCCTAGTCGATTGAGCCGTCCGATAATAAGGATAAGGATCGCTCGAGTTTGAGACTAGCATTTGCGATGCAGAGTACTGTTGGAAAATTGGCGAGTTCCCAGACCAATTACGATTGATACCCGGTGCAGCGGAAGTTTAAAAATTTTTCATGGAACGTTTCCATGGTATGGGTATCAACCGTTCATCGATTGAATTACGTGTGTGTAAAATTTAAATAACAATTAAATAAATTTTACCTCAAATCTCGAAACGAGATTAATGGACACCAACAGAACAATTCTGCTCTTGTTGTCTCTCCCTGGAACCGATGAACGCCTTCAATCAGGTCCACGAACAGAGGTTTAATCCCTCTGATAGATTGCACTAGAAAATCTATCAGAAGTTTTCTGCGAAGAGATTACACGAATCTGATTCGTTATTCCTGACCGCGATTCAAAATCACAGACCGGAATTTTCTCAGAGGACAGGGAGGGGACGGCCGAAACTTTTGAGAGACTAGGGTTCGATTTTTGCTTCTCAAAAATTATGAGCTGTTGTGTGTAATTTCTGTACTGAAATAACTTATTTATAATGCAGGCCACTAACACCTTAGGGCCCATTAGTCATAAGCTGGGGCCCGACAAGCAAAGCCCGCTCGTTCAGAAATTAATATAAAATTCATCGTGACTCCGATTGATGAAACGATTTCACCAATGTGCACAGAAACCATTTCTGCATGTTTTAAAGTCAAAATAAATTTTCCTGAATCCGAATTCAGTGGTTTCCAAAAATGTCCATCCCTATGTCATTTTAGGAAATCCTACTCCCTTACTCTTATTTAAGAAGTCCAACTCCTTAGTTCATTAAATTTAACTCTTTAAATTTAACTATCTCAACGGGGATTAAAACTCCATTACACTGTGTGACCCTCAATGGTTCAGGGATACAGCTAGCCGTGGGCTCACAACTCCTTGTGACTCGGAACAACACTTTCCGACTTGCCCAACGAATCATGGTAAAGCGCCTAGCAACATCGCCCCATGATTCCCTAGGTATCACTGATAGTGCCTACAAGAACCAGTAGATTTTGGTTAGCGTACAGTACGGTCCCTTCATCCATATATCCCGATCGAATCAACAACCATTGGTATATCGAGAGTCGCTCAAGATTCGATAACTATGCAATACATCTTGAAGATCAAATTAGTGACATCGCATGTGCTACTAAGAAACCATTTCTTAAATCACATCAAGTACTCTGGCCAGAGATTTGTCACACTAATATCTCCTCAGATCGCATAGGATATCCACACTCGCAAGTATGTGGTGAATCCTTGACAACAATGCATTGACTCCTATATGTGTCGTAACTGTACCCAATCTCGACACCTGATGACCCCCTCAGAGTCGGTAAACGAGTCAAAGCACAGTACTAGCATATAGAGTCTCCATGATGTTTCAAGTCGTAAGGACTAATGGTGTACAACCAAAACCGCGGACTTTATCCACTCGATAAGTGATAACCACTTGGAAAGTCCGGATAGGGTAGTTCGACTATTCATCCTATGAATATCCATTTGCATGCTTCGAACATCTCCATGTTCCCTACCAATGAAACGTGGTACTCCGCATCGCAAATGCTAGTCTCAAACTCGAGCGATCCTTATCCTTATTATCGGACGGCTCAATCGACTAGGAACGGTTTTAGAATATACAGTGACTATAAGATGTATTTCATGATAGACATCTCCATGTTCTACCACATCTTACATACACTATAGTATATTCAAGGTCTTTATCAAAACAACAATAGTATATCACAATATAACAATATGAAGTAATATAAAGTCATTGCCATAAAAGTGTAAATAATATTAAACAAAAGATTGTTTATACAAAGAGTCAACAAAGCCCATAGCCACACAGTTGGCTCACTGGGCACCCACTCTTACAATCTCCCACTTGCCTTATAGCCAACTAGTCATACTACGTAGACCCATTGCTTCGCGATGTTTGTCAAACAATGGTCCTGGCAAAGGCTTAGTAAGTGGATCAGCGATATTGTCTGCAGAGGCCACTCGTTCGACACTGATGTCTCCTCTTTCCACAATCTCCCGGATTATGTGGTATTTCCTCAGTACGTGTTTGGATCTTTGATGAGACCTTGGTTCCTTTGCTTGAGCAACGGCACCCGTGTTGTCGCAGTACACCGGGACTGGACCAACAAATTCAGGAATGACGCCCAACTCTTGGACGAAATTCCTCATCCAAACGGCCTCTTTAGCAGCAGCTGATGCTGCAATGTATTCAGCCTCAGTGGTGGAATCCGCTGTGGTGTCCTGCTTGGAACTCTTCCAAGAGACAGCACCACCATTGAGCATGAACACAAATCCAGAGGTTGACTTCGAGTCATCCACATCACTTTGGAAGCTAGAGTCGGTATAGCCTTCCAGTTTGAGTTCTCGTCCTCCATAAACCATGAACATATTCTTAGTCCTTCGCAAGTACTTAAGAATGTCCTTCACGGCTTTCCAATGCATCTGACCAGGATTAGACTGATATCTGCTCGTGACACTCAGAGCAAATGCTACATCCGGTCTGGTAGATATCATCCCATACATGATACTACCTATAGCTGACGCATATGGTACATGTGTCATATTCTCTATCTCTGCATCAGTCTTGGGACACATAGACTTGGATAGAGAAACTCCATGACACATGGGTAGATGTCCTCTCTTGGACCCATCCATTGAAAACCGTTTCAATATGGTATCGATGTAGGTTGATTGAGTGAGTCCTATCATTCTCTTAGATCTATCCCTATAGATCTGTATCCCAAGAATGTAGGATGCCTCACCCAAATCCTTCATCGAAAATCTACCTGATAACCATATCTTTGTTGACTGCAACATCCCTACATCATTCCCAATGAGTAGGATGTCATCAACATAAAGTACTAAGAATGTCACCGCATCCTTAACTACTTTCTTGTACACGCAAGGTTCCTCCGGGTTCTTGATGAAACCAAAATCTTTTATTGTTTCATCAAATTTCTGGTTCCAACTTCTTGATGCTTGTTTTAGACCATAAATTGATCTCTGAAGCTTGCATACCTTATGCTCGCTTCCCATGGATGTGAACCCCTCAGGCTGCTTCATATAGATTTCTTCCTTAATGTCTCCATTAAGAAAAGCAGTCTTCACATCCATCTGCCATATCTCATAGTCATACCATGCAGCTATGGCAATTAGGATTCTTATGGACTTGAACATTGCGACTGGTGAAAAGGTTTCATCATAGTCAACTCCTTGCCTTTGAGTATAACCTTTCGCCACCAATCGCGCCTTGTAAGTCAATATCTTACCATCAGGCCCAAGCTTTCTTTTGTAGATCCATTTACACCCTATTGGAACAATTCCATCGGGAGGATCCACTAAAGACCAGACTTGGTTAGTATGCATCAAATCCAATTCTGATTGCATAGCTTCAAGCCATAAATTCGAATCCGCATCAGAAATTGCTTCCTTGAAGCTTCTTGGATCACATCCAATGTCGGGTTCATCTTGACCCTCTTCAAGAAGAAGACCATATCGAACTGGAGGTCTAGAAGTCCTCTCGGATCTTCTAGGTGCAGGCGTGTCCAGCAATGGTTCCTGAGGTGTGGGATCGTTATTTTGTATTTCGGGTTCTTCTCGAACTTCTTCGAGTTCCATCATCTCGCCTTTCTTATCCAATAAGAACTCCTTCTCCAAGAAGGTGGCATTCCTAGAAACAAACACCTTTGTTTCAGCAGGATAATAGAAATAATATCCGATTGAATTCTTCGGATACCCTACAAAATAACATAAGCTGGATCGACTATCCAACTTATCTCCCACTGTCCGCTTCACGTAAGCAGGACATCCCCAAATCCTCAAGTACGAATACTTAGGAGCTTTGCCATTCCATAACTCGTATGGTGTTTTGTCCACTGCTTTAGTGTGGACGTTGTTCAACAACAATACCGCCGTTTCAAGCGCATAGCCCCAAAACGAAGGTGGAAGCTCAGTGAAGCTCATCATAGATCGAACCATGTCCAACAAAGTTCGATTACGACGCTCCGATACACCATTAAGCTGTGGTGTCATAGGAGGAGTCCACTGAGAGAGAATCCCATTCTCTTTCAGATAGTCCAAAAACTCGGTACTCAAGTATTCTCCACCTCGATCCGATCGAAGTGCCTTAATACTTTTACCTAGCTTGTTTTCTACTTCAGCCTTGAATTCTTTGAACTTTTCAAATGCTTCAGACTTATATTTCATTAAATATAAATACCCATACCTTGAATAATCATCAGTAAAGGTAATGAAGTAGGTGTGGCCATGTTGAGTTCCTACTCTAAATGGACCACAAACATCTGTATGGATCAAATCCAACAGATTCTGACTACGCTCAGGTTTTCCCTTAAAGGGAGATTTAGTCATTTTTCCTTTTAGGCAGGATTCACAAGTAGGTAGAGAGTTAATATCAGACATATCAAACATGCCCTCTCCCACTAGCTTGTTCATCCTCCTTGAGGAAATATGACCTAGCCTAGCGTGCCAAAGGTTTGCCGGGTTTTGACTATCGATTTTCCTTTTGTTTGTTGTCGCCGGTTTGTCAATACAATTCACTGGAACGTCTTTTAGTTTTAAATTGTATAGATCGTTTTCAAGTTGTCCATTTCCAATTAAACATTCATTCTTGTAAATATTGCAAATCCCATTCACAAAATTACAAGAATAACCATCTCTATCTAGCATAGAAACAGAAATAATGTTTTAATTAAATCTGGAACAAATAAAACATCTATCAAAAGTAACTTAAAACCGTTCTGCAAAAAAATAAATATTTCCCATAGCTATGGATTTAACTCTGGAACCATTCCCGAGCCTTGACTGGGTCTCACCCATCCTTATCCTATTACTTCTTGTTATCATTTGCAACTCATTGCAAATTTGAGATCTACATCTGGTATCCAATACCCAAGAAGTAGTATTAAGAAAAACATTTATTTCAATGTAAAACATACCCTTTGCAGTTCGCAACTGCTTGGGGTATTCCTTGCAGTTACGTTTCCAATTACCGGGTTTCTTGCAGTGATGGCAAACTTGTTTAGACTTGTCCAATTTTGCATGTAACATTTGGCCTTGAGATCATGGTCCAACCATTTCTCTAATTCGGCCAACCTTTCGGCAGTTACATCAGCCGGGGCTGTTTTCGGAGAAGCCTTTTCTAACACTTAGAAAATCTTTTTCCGAACTTAGGACAATCTTAACTTATGGAATCATTCTGTATTGTTTGCGTCAATAAGTTTGTTTTGTTGGAGAACAGAAACATGTGGATTACTGAGATAAAACAGACAATTATCGATGATTGTTTAAATAATTTACTAAGACATAAAATTGGCGAATTTTATTTTATGAATCTCACTCCCACTATTTTAACGATTTCACCACCCTCTAGTGAAAACGGGAAACTTTTTCCTTAGTGAGAACATGGAGTCCAATTGACAAACTTATGGTCCCGAATAATATCAGCCAACCATAATTCTCAAAAGGTAGAGCCCAATTGCTTCCAAAGCAACCCCCATGTATTTACCTCATGTCCAATAAGGGCCCAATAATATGACGCCGTTTAAAGTGACATGTCAAGATGACCCATCAATATTAAGTTGTGATGGACGGTCGCCATGTGGATCCCCCAATAATATGAGCCGATCCCATGGGAGTTCCACCCAACTTACAACATTTGTCGATCCAATGTACAGCTTTCCGACGGACGGGCCCCCCAATAATATGAGCCGGACCGTATCCGCGGGTAGCATCACATACATTGACCGTTGATGGAAGGTAGGAACATTTAAACAATATTTAAATTTCCTTTATTTATCTTGATATAAATTTTAAATCATATTTAAAATGAGGGATTTTATTTATAAAAATATTTGTCTCATCATATTTAATTTATTGCATGCATTGCCGGATTCACGCAATTTATGTCTAAACATGCATACAATCATAATATCACATATTATTTAGGATGATCGATTCCATTTCTAATTGACCCGTGGTTGCCAATCACGGGTCTTAGTCCAATCCTAGGTAATATGCAGTATGCAAATGCAATCCTATTACATATGCTTCCAATTTACATTTCTTCAGTCTTCATTGTCTGCTGGGCCCACCATCTTCAAATCTTGATCTCCCACTATATCTAATGTATTTACAATAAATAACAATGACAAGTAGGGGATACATTTTTAGGGGGTGGGAACGGGCTATAAACCAAGCCCACTTTTATTACATATGACATTCATATCGGGCCATAAACCAGGCCCATTAATAAAACCAACAACAATAAAGACAAAATGTAAATTCCTAACATACACCTACAAAATTGGTCATGGCAATCGATCATCCTTATCCAATAACATTTAATTCAAAATTAATTTATTGGATAATATGCTGTGGCAATTCAAATTTAAACAAGATAAAATCATATTTTATATATAAAATCACATTTCACATATAAAATCATATTTTATCTCCATATCAAATAAAATCATATTTTATCTATAAAATCCAATTTTACAAATAAAATCATATTTTACTTAATATATCATAAGATCATATCTTATCATCAATTGTACCAAAATAATTGATTTCAAAATTCAATTTACGGATAAAATATTAAAATTTTCCAAAAATTCAAATTTATCCAAAATCAATTTTAAAATTTACGGACTCGAACAATTCGATCCGAAATCTCGTGAACCAATCAAAAACAATTTTTGACCGGACCAAAAATAAAATTTTAAATATTAAAATTAATAAAAATATAATTTTTCCCGCGGGCCGCCCGGGACACTCCCGGGCCGGCCCGCACCCGGGGCGCGGGCCGGGGGCAGCCCGGCTGCCCCCTTAGGGCAGCGCCTGGCGCCGCCCCTGGGCGGCGCCGTGCGCTGCCCTGGGCGGCGCCGAGCGCCGCCCCTGGGCAGCGCCGAGCGCTGCCCTGCGCAGCGCCCAGCGCTGCCCAGGGCGGCGCCCAGCGCTGCCCAGGGCGGCGCCGTGCGCCGCCCTGGGCGGCGACGGTCGCCGCCTTGGGCGGCGCCGTGCGCCGCCCTGGGCGGCGACGGTCGCCGCCTTGGGCGGCGCCGTGCGCCCCCTTTGGGCGGCGCCGTGCGCCGCCCGGGGCAGCAACAATTGCTGCCCCACCGGGCAGCGATCCAATCGCTGCCCGGGTTTTGCCCCGAAAAAAAAAAAAAAAATTTTTTTATTTAAAATATTTATTTTGTTTCAAAAACCGAGACTCAAAAATTTTGTACAATTGATTAATTCAATCGATTGATCTGAGCAACCTGGCTCTGATACCACTGTTGGAAAATTGGCGAGTTCCCAGACCAATTACGATTGATACCCGGTGCAGCGGAAGTTTAAAAATTTTTCATGGAACGTTTCCATGGTATGGGTATCAACCGTTCATCGATTGAATTACGTGTGTGTAAAATTTAAATAACAATTAAATAAATTTTACCTCAAATCTCGAAACGAGATTAATGGACACCAACAGAACAATTCTGCTCTTGTTGTCTCTCCCTGGAACCGATGAACGCCTTCAATCAGGTCCACGAACAGAGGTTTAATCCCTCTGATAGATTGCACTAGAAAATCTATCAGAAGTTTTCTGCGAAGAGATTACACGAATCTGATTCGTTATTCCTGACCGCGATTCAAAATCACAGACCGGAATTTTCTCAGAGGACAGGGAGGGGACGGCCGAAACTTTTGAGAGACTAGGGTTCGATTTTTGCTTCTCAAAAATTATGAGCTGTTGTGTGTAATTTCTGTACTGAAATAACTTATTTATAATGCAGGCCACTAACACCTTAGGGCCCATTAGTCATAAGCTGGGGCCCGACAAGCAAAGCCCGCTCGTTCAGAAATTAATATAAAATTCATCGTGACTCCGATTGATGAAACGATTTCACCAATGTGCACAGAAACCATTTCTGCATGTTTTAAAGTCAAAATAAATTTTCCTGAATCCGAATTCAGTGGTTTCCAAAAATGTCCATCCCTATGTCATTTTAGGAAATCCTACTCCCTTACTCTTATTTAAGAAGTCCAACTCCTTAGTTCATTAAATTTAACTCTTTAAATTTAACTATCTCAACGGGGATTAAAACTCCATTACACTGTGTGACCCTCAATGGTTCAGGGATACAGCTAGCCGTGGGCTCACAACTCCTTGTGACTCGGAACAACACTTTCCGACTTGCCCAACGAATCATGGTAAAGCGCCTAGCAACATCGCCCCATGATTCCCTAGGTATCACTGATAGTGCCTACAAGAACCAGTAGATTTTGGTTAGCGTACAGTACGGTCCCTTCATCCATATATCCCGATCGAATCAACAACCATTGGTATATCGAGAGTCGCTCAAGATTCGATAACTATGCAATACATCTTGAAGATCAAATTAGTGACATCGCATGTGCTACTAAGAAACCATTTCTTAAATCACATCAAGTACTCTGGCCAGAGATTTGTCACACTAATATCTCCTCAGATCGCATAGGATATCCACACTCGCAAGTATGTGGTGAATCCTTGACAACAATGCATTGACTCCTATATGTGTCGTAACTGTACCCAATCTCGACACCTGATGACCCCCTCAGAGTCGGTAAACGAGTCAAAGCACAGTACTAGCATATAGAGTCTCCATGATGTTTCAAGTCGTAAGGACTAATGGTGTACAACCAAAACCGCGGACTTTATCCACTCGATAAGTGATAACCACTTGGAAAGTCCGGATAGGGTAGTTCGACTATTCATCCTATGAATATCCATTTGCATGCTTCGAACATCTCCATGTTCCCTACCAATGAAACGTGGTACTCCGCATCGCAAATGCTAGTCTCAAACTCGAGCGATCCTTATCCTTATTATCGGACGGCTCAATCGACTAGGAACGGTTTTAGAATATACAGTGACTATAAGATGTATTTCATGATAGACATCTCCATGTTCTACCACATCTTACATACACTATAGTATATTCAAGGTCTTTATCAAAACAACAATAGTATATCACAATATAACAATATGAAGTAATATAAAGTCATTGCCATAAAAGTGTAAATAATATTAAACAAAAGATTGTTTATACAAAGAGTCAACAAAGCCCATAGCCACACAGTTGGCTCACTGGGCACCCACTCTTACAAGTACCACGTTTCATTGGTAGGGAACATAGAGATGTTCGAAGCATGCAAATGGATATTCATATGATGAATGATCGAACTACCCTATCCGGACTTTCCAAGTGGTTATCACTTATCGAGTGGATAAAGTCCGCGGTTTTGGTTGTACACCATTAGTCCTTACTACTTGAAACATCATTGAGACTCTATATGCTAGTACTATGCTTTGACTCGTTTACCGACTCTATTGGGGTCATCAGGTGTCGGGATTGGGTACAGTTACAACACATATAGGAGTCGATGCTTTGTTGTCAAGGATTCACCACACACTTGCGAGTGTGGATATCCTATGCGATCTGAGGAGATATTAGTGTGACGAATCTCTGGCCAGAGTACATGATGTGTTTTAAGAAATGGTTTCTTAGTAGCACATGCGATGTCACTATTTGATCTTCAAGATGTATTGCATAGTTATCGAATCTCGAACGACTCTCGATTTACCAATGGTTGTTGATTCGATCGGGATATATGGATGAAGGGACCGTACTGTACGCTAACCAAAATCTATTGGTTCTTGCAGGCACTATCAGTGATACCTAGGGAATCATGGGGCGATGTTTCTAGGCGCTCTTACCATGATTCGATGGGCAAGTCGGAAATTGTTGTTCCGAGTCACAAGGAGTTGTGAGCCCACGGCTAGCTGTATCTCTGAACCATTGAGGGTCACACAGAGTAATGGATTTTTAATCCCCGTTGAGATAGTTAAATTTAAAGAGTTAAATTTAATGAACAAAGAAGTGGGACTTCTTATTTAAGAGTAGAGGAATAAGATTTCCTAAAATGACATAGGGATGGGCATTTTTGGAAATCACTGAATTCGGATTCAGAAAAATTTATCTTGACTTTAAAAGGTGCAGAAATGGTTTCTGTGCACATTGGTGAAATCGGTTTATCAATTGGAGTCATGATGAATTTTATATTAATTTCTGAACATGCGGGCTTTGCTTGTCAGGCTTGAACTTATGACTAATGGGCCCTAAGCTGTTAGCGGCCTACATTATAAATAAGTTATTGCAGTACATAAATTACACACAACACAGGTCACAATTTTTGAAAAACCCTAGTTTTCTCTCTAAAAGTAGCCGCCCCCCTCCCCTCTGCTCGGGAAAAATCCAGCCTGTGAATTTTGAATTACAGTCTGGTTTAACGGATCAAATTCGTTAATTCTCTTCGTAGAAACTTCTGATAGATTTTCTAGTGCAATCTATAAGAGGGATTAATTATCCGTTCGTGGACTTGATTGAAGAACAGTTCGTCCATCAGTTCCAGAGATATACAACAAGAGCAGAGCAATCTGTTGGTGTCCATAATCTCGATTCGAGATTGGAGGTAAAAATTTATAATTGTTATTTAATTTTTACACACACAATTTAATCGTTAAGTTTTGATACCCATTATGGAATCGTTCCATATAAAATTTTAAACTTCCGCTGCACCGGGTATCAATTCTGATTGATCTGATCGCAGTTCTCCAACAGTGGTATCAGAGCCAGGTTGCTCAGATCAAGCGATTAAATTAATCGATTGTACAAAAATTTTTAAGCCTCGGTTTTTGAAACAAAATAAATTTTTAAATTAAAAAAAAAAAAAAAAAATTCATGGTCGCTGCCCCGGGCAGCGCCGGCAACGATCGTCGCTGCCCGGCCCGAGCCCCTTTGGGGCGCGGGCAGCCCGGGAGTGTCCCGGGTGGCCCGCGAAAAAAATTAATTTTTTAATTTTAAAATTAAATTTTAATATGTTAAAATTCTATTTTTGGTCCGATCGAAAATTGTTTTTGATTGGTCCACGAGACATCGGATCGAATTGTTCGAGTCCAAAAATTTTAAAATTGATTTTTGGATAAATTTGAATTTTTGGAAAATTTAAATATTTTATCCGTTAAATCAGATTTTATGAAATTAATTATTTTTGGTATAATTGATGATAAGATATGATCTTATGGATATATTGAGTAAAATATGATTTAATGTATAAAATTGGATTTTATAGATAAAATATGATTTTATTTGATAAAAAGATAAAATATGATTTTGTATGTAAAATAAGATTTTATATATGGAATATGATTTTATCCTTTTAAATTTAAATTGTCATTGCATGTTATCCAATAAATTAATTTTGAATTAAATGTTATTGGATAAGGATGATCGATTGCCATGACCAATTTTGTAGGTGTATGTTAGGAATTTACATTTGTTTTTATTGTTGTTGGATTTATTAATGGGCCTGGTTTATGGCCCAATATGAATTGTCATATGTAATAAAAGTGGGCTTGATTTATGGCCCGTTCCCACCCCTTAAAAATGTATCCCCTACTTGTCATTGTTATTTATTGTAAATACATTAGATTTAGTGGGAGATGAAGATTTGAAGATGGAGGTGGACCCAGCAGACAATAAAGACAGAAGAAATGTAAATTGGAAGCTCAATGTAATAGGATTGCATTGCATACTGCATATTACCTAGGATTGGACTAAGACTCGTGATTGACAACCACGGGTCGATTAGAAATGGAATCGATCATCCTATATAATATATGATATTATTGTTGTATGCATGTTTTAGACTAAATTGTGTGAATCCGACAAGCATACAAAAATTTTAAAAATGATGAGACAAATTTTCAAAATTAAAATTCCTCATTTTAAATATGATTTAAAATTGATATCAAGATAAATAAAGGAAATTTAAATTTGTTTAAATGTTCCTACCTTCCATCAACGATCAATGTATGAGATGTTACCCGCGAATACGGTCCGGCTCATATTATTGGGGGGGCCCGTTCGTCGGAAAGCTGTACATTGGATCGACACATGTTGTAAGTTGGGTGGAACTCCCATGGGATCGGCTCATATTATTTGGGGATCCACATGGCGACCGTCCATCACAACTTAATATTGATGGGTCATCTTGACATGTCACAATAAACGGCGTCATATTATTGGGCCCTTATTGGACATGAGGTAAAAACGTGGAGGTTGCTTTGGAAGCAATTGGGCTCTATCTTTTGAAAATTATGGTTGGCTGATATTATTCGGGACCATAGTTTGTCAATTGGACTCCATGTTCTCACTAAGGAAAACAGTTTTCCGTTTTCACTAGAGGGTAGTGAAATCGTTAAAATAGTGGGAGTGAGATTCATAAAATAAATTTCGCCTATTTTATGTCTTAGTAAATTAATTAAACAATCACTGATATTTGTCTGTTTCTTTTCAGTATTTCATAAAGATGAATTCGCGTAATTCACTTTTCTCGATCCTCGAACAAAATAAATTGACTGGCGCAAACTATACGGAATGGTTTCGTAAGTTGAAGATTGTCTTGACTTCGGAGAAGATGCTCTACGTGTTAGAAAAATCTCCTCCGAAGGAAGCACCAGCTGACATAAGTCCGGAAGAGTTAGCCAAACTTGATACATGGTGGGACCATGATATCAAGGCCAAATGCTATATGCAAGCCTCGATGTCTGATGAACTTCAGAGGCGATTTGAGGACACCGTGAATGCTGCTGACATTCACGTGCAACTCAAGGAACTTTTTGGGGCTCAATCGAGAGCTGAAAGGTTCGCTACTGTAAAGGAGCTAATGACGTGTCGCATGCGTGAAGGGACTTCGGTCCGTGATCATGGGGTACGAGTGATTTGGCTTATACAGAAGTTGGTAACGCTTGATTTGGTGTTGGAGCATGAACTCAACGTGGACTTACTACTTCTATCTCTTCCTTCTTCGTTTGACGGATTTGTAGTGAATTTCAATATGAACAAGATAGAGGCCTCCCTTGAAGAGATGGTCAATATGCTTGTGACATATGAATCCACTTTAAAGAAGGATAAACCGGCTTTCTTGGTGGGCTCCTCTTCTTATGCTAAGAAGGGGTCAAGTACAAAGGGTAAAAAACGTTCTGCCCCACCCAAGAAAATCGAACCCGAGAAGAAGTACAAGACAAAGGCTTCAAACATGGAAAAGTCCAAGGATGTTTGCCATTACTGCAAGAAGCCCGGTCATTGGAAGCGTAACTGCAAGGAATATCTAGAGCAGTTGCGAACTGCGAAGGGTATGTTCTATATTGAAATAAATATTTCACTTAATACTACTTCTTGGGTATTGGATACCGGATGTGGATCTCACATTTGCAATGATTTGCAGGTGATGACAAGAAGTCGCAGGCTTAGAATGGGTGAGACCCAGCTGAGGCTCGGAAATGGTTCCAGAGTTGAAGCTAAAGCTGTGGGAGATATTTATTTAATTTTGCAGAACGGTTTTAAGTTACTTTTGAGAGATGTTTTATTTGTTCCAGATTTGATTAAAAACATTATTTCTGTTTCTATGCTTGATAGAGATGGTTATTCTTGCAATTTTGTGAATGGGATTTGCAATATTTACAAGAATGAATGTTTGAGTGGAAATGGACAACTTGAAAACGATCTATATAACTTAAAACTAAAAGACGTTCCAATAAATTATGTTGATAAACCGGCAACAACAAACAAAAGGAAAATCGATAGTCAAAACCCGGCAAACCTTTGGCATGCTAGGCTAGGTCATATTTTCTCAAGAAGGATTAACAAGCTAGTGGGAGAGGGCATGTTTGATATGTCTGATATTAACTCTCTACCTACTTGTGAATCCTGCCTGAAAGGAAAAATGACTAAATCTCCTTTTAAGGGGAAACCTGAGCGTAGTCAAAATCTGTTGGATTTGATCCATACAGATGTTTGTGGTCCATTTAGAGTTGGTACTCAATATGGTCACACCTACTTCATTACCTTTACTGATGATTATTCTAGGTATGGGTATTTATATTTAATGAAATATAAGTCTGAAGCATTTGAAAAGTTCAAAGAATTCAAGGCTGAAGTAGAAAACAAGCTAGGTAAAAGTATTAAAGCACTTCGATCGGATCGAGGTGAAGTATACTTAAGTACCGAGTTTTTGGACTATCTGAAAGAGAATGGGATTCTCTCTCAGTGGACTCCTCCTATGACACCTCAGCTGAATGGTGTATCGGAGCATCGTAATCGAACTTTGTTGGACATGGTTCGATCTATGATGAGCTTCACTGAGCTTCCACCTTCGTTTTGGGGCTATGCGCTTGAAACGGCGGTATTATTGTTGAACAACGTCCACACCAAAGCAGTGGACAAAACACCATACGAGTTATGGAATGGCAAAGCTCCTAAGTATTCGTACTTGAGGATTTGGGGATGTCCTGCTTACGTGAAGCAGACAGTGGGAGATAAGTTGGATAGTCGATCCACCTTATGTTATTTTGTAGGGTATCCGAAGAATTCAATCGGATATTATTTTTATCATCCTGCTGAAACAAAGGTGTTTGTTTCAAGGAATGCCACCTTCTTGGAGAAGGAGTTCTTATTGGATAAGAAAGGCGAGATGATGGAACTCGAAGAAATTCGAGAAGAACCCGAAATACAAAATAACGATCCTACACCTCAGGAACCATTGATGGACACGCCTATACTTAGAAGATCCGAGAGGACTTCTAGACCTCCTATTCGATATGGTCTTCTTCTTTAAGGGGATCAAGATGAACCCGATGTTGGATGTGATCCAAGAAACTTCAAGGAAGCAATTTCTGATGCGGATTCAAATTTATGGCTTGAAGCTATGCAGTCGAAAATAGATTCGATGCATACAAACCAAGTTTGGTCTTTAGTATATCCTCCCGATGGAATTGTTCCAATAGGGTGTAAATGGATCTACAAGAGAAAGCTTGGGCTTGATGGTAAGGTATTGACCTACAAGGCGCGATTGGTGGCGAAAGGTTATACTCAAAGACAAGGAGTTAACTATGATGAAACCTTTTCACCAGTTGTAATGTTCAAGTCCATAAGAATCCTCATTGCCATAGCTGCTTGGTATGACTATGAGATATGGCAAATGGATGTGAAGACTGCTTTTCTTAATGGAGACATTAAGGAAGAAATCTATATGACGCAGCCTGAGGGATACACATCCATGGGAAGCGAGCATAAGGTATGCAAGATTCAGAGATCAATCTATGGTCTAAAACAAGCATCAAGAAGTTGGAACCAGAAATTTGATGAAACAATAAAGGATTTTGGTTTCATCAAGAACCCGGAGGAACCATGCGTGTACAAGAAAGTAGTTAAGGATGCTGTGACATTCTTAGTACTTTATGTTGATGACATCCTACTCATTGGGAATGACGTAGGGATGTTGCAGTCAACAAAGATATGGTTATCAGGTAGATTCTCGATGAAGGATTTGGGTGAGGCATCCTATATTCTAGGGATACAGATCTATAGAGATAGATCTAAGAGAATGATAGGACTCACTCAATCAACCTACATCGACACCATATTGAAACGGTTTTCAATGGATGGGTCCAAGAGAGGACATCTACCCATGTGTCATGGAGTTTCTCTATCCAAGTCTATGTGTCCCAAGACTGATGAAGAGATAGAGAAAATGACACATGTACCATATGCGTCAGCCATAGGTAGTATCATGTATGGTATGATATCTACCGGACCGGATGTAGCATTTGCTCTGAGTGTCACGAGCAGATATCAAGCTAATCCCGGTCAAATGCATTGGAAAGCCGTGAAGGACATTCTTAAGTACTTACAAAGGACTAAGAATATGTTCATGGTATATGGAGGAAGAGAACTAAAATTGGAAGGCTATACCGACACTAGCTTCCAAAGTGACGTGGATGACTCGAAGTCAACCTCTGGATTTGTGTTCATGCTCAATGGCGGTGCTGTCTCTTGGAAGAGTTCCAAGCAGGACACCACAGCGTATTCCACCACTGAGGCAGAATACATTGCAGCATCAGCAGCTGCTAAAGAGGCCGTTTGGATGAGGAATTTCGTCCAAGAGTTGGGCGTCATTCCTGAAGTTGTTGGTCCAGTCCCGGTGTACTGTGACAACACGGGTGCCGTTGCTCAGGCAAAGGAACCAAGGTCTCATCAAAGATCCAAACACGTACTGAGGAAATACCACATCATCCGGGAGATTGTGGAAAGAGGAGACATCACTGTCGAAAGAGTGGCCTCTGCAGACAATATCGCTGATCCACTTACTAAGCCCTTGCCAGGACCAATATTTGACAAACATCGCGAAGCAATGGGTCTACGTAGTATGACTAGTTGGCTTTAGGGCAAGTGGGAGATTGAAAGAGTGGGTGCCCGGTGAGCCAACTTGTGGCTAAGGGCTTTGATGACTCTTTGTATAAACAATCTTTTGTTTAATATAATTTACACTTTTATTAATGGCAATGACTTTATCTTTCTTCATATTGTTATATTGTGATATACTATTGTTGTTTTGATAAAGACCTTGAATATACTATAGTGTATGTAAGATGTGGTAGAACATGGGGATGTCTATCATGAAACACATCTTATAGTCACTGTATATTCTAAACTGTTCCTAGTCGATTGAGCCGTCCGATAATAAGGATAAGGATCGCTCGAGTTTGAGACTAGCATTTGCGATGCAGAGTACCACATTTCATTGGTAGGGAACATAGAGATGTTCGAAGCATGCAAATGGATATTCATATGATGAATGATCGAACTACCCTATCCGGACTTTCCAAGTGGTTATCACTTATCGAGTGGATAAAGTCCGCGGTTTTGGTTGTACACCATTAGTCCTTACTACTTGAAACATCATTGAGACTCTATATGCTAGTACTGTGCTTTGACCCGTTTACCGACTCTATTGGGGTCATCAGGTGTCGGGATTGGGTACAGTTACAACACATATAGGAGTCGATGCTTTGTTGTCAAGGATTCACCACACACTTGCGAGTGTGGATATCCTATGCGATCTGAGGAGATATTAGTGTGACGAATCTCTGGCCAGAGTACATGATGTGTTTTAAGAAATGGTTTCTTAGTAGCACATGCGATGTCACTATTTGATCTTCAAGATGTATTGCATAGTTATCGAATCTCGAACGACTCTCGATTTACCAATGGTTGTTGATTCGATCGGGATATATGGATGAAGGGACCGTACTGTACGCTAACCAAAATCTATTGGTTCTTGCAGGCACTATCAGTGATACCTAGGGAATCATGGGGCGATGTTGCTAGGCGCTCTTACCATGATTCGATGGGCAAGTCGGAAATTGTTGTTCCGAGTCACAAGGAGTTGTGAGCCCACGGCTAGCTGTATCCCTGAACCATTGAGGGTCACACAGAGTAATGGATTTTTAATCCCCGTTGAGATAGTTAAATTTAAAGAGTTAAATTTAATGGACAAAGAAGTGGGACTTCTTATTTAAGAGTAGAGGAGTAAGATTTCCTAAAATGACATAGGGATGGGCATTTTTGGAAATCACTGAATTCGGATTCAGAAAAATTTATCTTGACTTTAAAAGGTGTAGAAATGGTTTCTGTGCACATTGGTGAAATCGGTTTATCAATCGGAGTCATGATGAATTTTATATTAATTTCTGAACATGCGGGCTTTGCTTGTCGGGCTTGAACTTATGACTAATGGGCCCTAAGCTGTTAGTGGCCTACATTATAAATAAGTTATTGCAGTACAGAAATTACACACAACACAGGTCACAATTTTCAAAAAACCCTAGTTTTCTCTCTAAAAGTGGCCGCCCCCCTCCTCTCTGCTCGGGAAAAATCCAGCCTGTGAATTTTGAATTACAGTCTGGTTTAACGGATCAAATTCGTTAATTCTCTTCGTAGAAACTTCTGATAGATTTTCTAGTGCAATCTATCAGAGGGATTAATTATTCGTTCGTGGACCTGATTGAAGAACAGTTCGTCCATCAGTTCCAGGGATATACAACAAGAGCAGAGCAATCTGTTGGTGTCCATAATCTCGATTCGAGATTGGAGGTAAAAATTTATAATTGTTATTTAATTTTTACACACACAATTTAATAGTTAAGTTTTGATACCCATTATGGAATCGTTCCATATAAAATTTTAAACTTCCGCTGCACCGGGTATCAATTCTGATTGATCTGATCGCAGTTCTCCAACAGTTTTCTCAAAATTACCATGTTTAAGAATATCTAAATCTTTGTCCAATATATCCGATTTTATTTTAAATCATTTTTCTCCCAAATCCTCCATTATTATCTCCCAACACAATATCACTCCCGAACCCAATTTGGAAATTACCCCTATCATCTCCAGCCAATAGGATTGTCCCTATCTTCCCCCTTCCTTTCCCCCCAAATCATCAATCACAAAGCCTTCCCCTCTATTTCCTTCCTCGGGCAGCTTGCTCATCCCTTTGGTCAGCACGAGCTGCCCCTCGGGCACCCTCGCTTCCAAAGCCTCGGACAAGACTTCCACCTTTCCTCGCCAGCCTAACATAGATCATTCCTCGTTCTTTGATAATTCCAAAGTCTCTTCCAACTCCAATTCCAAGTCTTGTTCTTCCTCCCAGGTCCCTATCCTTAAAACCGGTTTTTTGAATAACAAAAAAGCGGGTATTTTCAAACCCGAGAAGCCCTTGACCCCTAACCCGAAGTGGACGGACTTGTCGAGTGATGATTTTGATTCAGATGACTATCATGACTACATGCAGTTTCTGTCCGACTCTTATGCAGCCACTCAATCTAATGACCCATCTTATGAACATCAATTGGACTCTGAGGAAAAAGAAGAGGTCCAACAAATGATCAAGAGCATCTTGACCTCTAGCTACAATTTGAGGTCCCGTGAAACCTAGTTGCATCTTTAGTTAGGCTTGACTTTGTCTTTTGTTTTGATTTGTACTTTTTTTTGAGCATTTGAATTGTTTTGGGTTCGCGTACTTTGTTTTTATGCACTTAGAAGTGCATCTCAGGTTTACATTATTTGGGAGCTAATCCACTCCTTGTAATGTTTTTCTTATCAATATAATAAGTGGTTTTTGCCACCTTTTTTATAAAAAAAAATGACAACTCTGAGCCTGATTGTGGCGATGACTGGTGCAACTTTTACAGAGCCTTAAAAATATGTATTTGGCTATATACGTGCAAGAATCAAGAATTTTTAGATTAGAGAATTGAATTTGAAAGCTCTGAAAGATGAGACAGGTACCTTGATAAAACTCAAAGATAGAGTAGGCAGCAAACTCAGGGTGCAGAAGAAAACTGATCTTGACGGGCTTCAGGACAACGTTATCGTTTGGGTGAAGCAAGTCAAAGAGTTGGAAGGTGAAGTCGTGTCAATTGAATCAGGTGTATCGAGTAGCGATGATGCTTATGACTTGAGGTGTACTAGCTCCGTTTTCTCCAAAATATTGAAACTAAGCAATAAATTGGTGAAAAAGATAAGAAAAGTACAACAACTTAAAGAAGCTGGAGAGTCGTTTGCAGGTCAGATGAGTGTGCCAGATCATCTAATCCCAGTCGAGCATATTCTAGGTTCAACCATAACAGGTCAGAAAACAGGATCTGAAAACTAAATCAAAATTTTAAATTGAAAGATGATAAGGTAATAGGGATTTGTATTTGTCACATGGGGAAAAATACATTGGTGTAAAATCTAAATAATAAGCTGAGAAGAGAACCATCAGCTCACAGTTTCAACATAATAATATGGGTTACAGTGTCTAGAGACACAAACCCAAGAAAGATTCAAACCCAAATTCTTGAGATATTTCAGTTGGTGTTAAAGAATGAAGAAAGTGATGAGACGGTAACTAGTTGGTTGCATGAAAGATTGAGAATAAGTGCTTTCTCCTAATCCTAGATGAAGTTTGGGAGGATATCGTTGTACAGAATCTTGGAATCCCAAATCCCGAAGACTGTCTGAGGAGAAAAATCCTTACAACCTCTCGTTCACTACATGTATGCAAGAGGATGTTGAGTGCGGATGAAATTATTATGGTAGGTGCGTTGAATCGTGAAGAGACATGGGAGCAGAAGCATGCAGGGGAAGTAGCTGTGTGACTAGGGATTCAAGCAGTGGCTAAGGAGGTTGAAAAAGAATGTGCTGGATTGCCTTTTGGCTCTCATTACTGTTGGGGCATCTATGAAAGGAAAATATGATGTTCGATTTTGGGAGCATGCACTCACAACATTGTGGATGTCTGCCCCAGATCTCAAGAGGACCATTGAAGAGAAGGTATTCAAAACCCTCAAATGGATCTACGACTCATTACCGAATGAGATCACTCAATCCTGGTTTCTTTTATGTTGTTTGTATCCAGAAGATTACAATATTAGCTCGAATGAACTTGCCCGATATTGGTGTTGTGAAGGGTTATTTCATGAACACCTAAACTATGAAGAAAGGAAAAACCAAGGTATTGCAATAATTCAATGCCTAATAGATTTTTGTTTAGGGATGAAAATTTTCTCCGAACACGATGGAGAATCCGATACCTGACCCGAATGGATGAGGGTATGGAGACATTCTTTGACCCCATTAAATAAATTTAGTAATTGGGTATGAGAATTTCGGATTTGGGGATCGAATAGGATGTAGTAACATCCTACTCATCCCCGACCCGAATACCCGATTAAATATATAAATATATATATATATATATACACACACACATATATTATAAATATAAATTTATATATTTAATTATGCGTTAATATATATTAAAAAAATCTTAATAATAATTTATTTTTGTTAAATGATGGTAGTTGGATGGAACATAGAAAATTATTAGTATAATATTATTTTGTAGAATAATGGAGTTGAGATAATTATATATATATAATATTTTTTTATTTTCTTATATTATGTTTAGTTTGATTTTTTTTTTTTTATCTTTCATCTTTTTCTTATTATTCTTAAAAAAATTTGGTGAATAAACATAATTTTATTTAAACAATGAAATTTGAAAAAAAAAAATACAATTATATGTGGTTATAAGATATTTAGGTAGATGATGAATATCCATCCTCCGATGGGTATGGGGATGAAGATTGATATGGAGGTAGATATAATAAATGTGGATGAGGATGGAGGTATGAAATCCTACCCGAACCCGACCCATTTTCATCCCTATATTGTTGTTTGTTGGAAATTGTTCCATGGTGTGATAATATCAAGGTGCATGATGTGGTTCGAGATGTTGGTATATGGATTGCATCTTCAAATGAACATGAATGCAGATCCCTTGTTCGATCCGGTATCCAATTGACTTGCGTAACAAAGTAGGAGCTCTTGCATTCCTATAAGAGGGTATCTTTCGTGGATAACCAAATACACACCGTCCCCGAATGTGTTGTAGAATGTCCAGAATCTTCAAGCTTAATTTTACAGGGAAATCATCCCTTTGAAATCACCCCTACCTCATTCTTCAAGTGATTTTAATCCCTCAACATCTTGGATTTGAGCTATAGCATGATCGAATACTTGCCTTTTCTAGATGGACTAAATCAGCTTCGAGCTCTTATCTTACATGGATGTGAACTTTTGAAAGAGTTGTCTTATTTAGATGGTTTCAATGGACTACCCATACTCGATTGTGGTGGTGCTAATATCACAAAATTTCCATATGCTGTTATTTCTAGGTTGCATAAGTTGGAGTACTTGGATCTGTCGCTTAACAAAAGAACACAATTAGTAGGAAATTAGGGATGGCAATGGGGCGGGATGGGGACGGGGATGTCTTACCCATCCCCGTCCCCGAATTCAAATCCCGTCCCCCATCCCCACCCGATCCCCATAATTTTAATAAATTTTATTATTATAATATATATATATATATATGATATTAGTAAATTTTATTATATAAGAATAAAAAATTATTATTCAATTTTATGATAAAATACATTAAATATTCTGGGTAAAAATTTTGATTATAATATTAACTTTTAAAATTAATCAAAATATTTTAAATAACAAATATAGCTACCAATAAAAATTATTTTAAATAAAAAATATATATCAAAAATTTATTAAGAATATATATTTTTTTCTAAATTTATCAAAATAAATAACAAAATATATAATAGATTAATATTAATAGTTTATATGTCTACGTAACAAGAATGAGATTTAAATAATAATTTTATGTTATAAAAAAAGTATGTTATCACAAGCGTATATATTATATGTAATACATAAAAATATATATAAACTAAAGAATAGTAATACTTTTAATTATAATTTTTATAAAATTTTTGATTTAATAAAATTTGATAAATAAAATATTTATACACTTCAACATCATCATCATCATCATCATTATTATCGGAGCGGATTCGGAGATGTGAGATAACATCCCATACCCGCCCCAATAAATTGCGAGGATTTTTAAAAATCTCCAAACCAGAACTCATACCCGAATATTCACCCCCAAACCTATGGGAAAAAGTGTCTTTCCTAACCATTAGATGCATATAGAATATTTGAAATAGTACTATCTTTCCCAAGAATTTAACTATATTTCATGTTTGTTTGGAGAGCTTGCAACATATAGGTAGCAAGAACCACAATTTTCTTGAAAGAATAAAAGAATTTTCTTTGTCAACACGAAATGAATCATATGACCAAAATCAGTGTGAATTCTGACAAGTGTATGTGTACTTTGTTGGTCTCAACTGGCCTACATATTTGATTATTTGGTCATTATGAAAAGCATCTGAATGGATATTTGACAACTGTGTAGAACTTGCTGAAATTTTGAAGATTTTGGTCTTAAATGCTACATGCTGCTTTTCAACATCTTGGATTTGAATCTCTCAACATCTTGGATTTGAGCTATAGCATGATCAAATATTTACCTTCTCTAGATGGACTAAATCAGCTTCGAGCTCTCATCTTACATAGATGTGAACTTTTGAAAGAGTTGTCTGCTTTAGATGGTTTCAATGGACTACTAGTACTCGATTGTGGTGGTCCTAATATCACAAAATTTCCATATGTTGTTATTTCTAGGTTGCATAAGTTGGAGTACTTGGATCTTTCGCTTGACAGAAGAACACCATTAGATGCATATATAATATTTGAAACATTACTACCTCTCCTCAAGAATTTAACTATATTTCATGTCTGTTTGGAGATTTTGCAAAATATAGGTAGCAAGCACCTCAACTTGCTTGAAAGAATAAAAGAATTTTCTATGCAACACGAACGACGAATCATATGACCAAAATTAGTGTGAAGTCTGACATGTATGTGTACTTTGATGGTCTCAACTGGCCTACAAAGTTGATTGAATGGTCATTATGGAAAACATCTGAATGGATATTTGAAGACTGAGTAGAAGTTGTTGAAATTTTGAAAATGTTGGCCTTAAATGCTATAAGATGTTTTTCAAGTGTTAAGGTGATAAAGATTAAATGACTACCTTTGGTCTGATGGTTGAATATAGTACATGCACATCATTTGATCATTTGCTGCCCAATATAAAGGAAATTTACCTCCATTCCGTGTTTGGGTTGAAGAACGTTTTAGATTTGGATGATATTATCGTCCTATGTTTTCCTCAGCTAAGGCTGATTCGGATTATCGACCGTCGCCAATTAAAATGTGTTTTTTCTCTCAAAGAAAACAAAAAAACTAGAGAAACTACAAGTTATGGAGGTCCATTCTTGTGAGGAGTTGGAATGCCTCTTTAGGTATTCCCCCATGGCATGAGCCTTGTGCTCAATCTTCGAAAAGTGAGTTTGTTTTGTCTTCCAAGGTTAGAGGATCTGTGCATAAATCGTATGGGATCATTGGAAAATCTAAAGCTGCTGAAAGGGATTGAATCATTTCAATTTCAATTTTTTTGTTTAATCAGTTCAATTTCGATTTTAAATTTAAAAATTTGGTTTAATCGGACCTATATACATTTATATTATATATATATATAGTTTTTGAGGCTTATACATTTCTACTCCCTCCGTCCCAATTATGTATTTCATATTTATATTTTTATTTGTTCCAAATATATAGATTTTAACTATATTAGTAATATTTTTCTATATTTTTTTACTAATATATCCCTATTAACTATATCTTGAAAATTGTGCAACCACTTTTTTACAAATGCAACCATTTTTTGAATGCATTAAACATGGATAAAATAGAAATTTTTTATATAATTTAACTTTCCAATGATTTTTATTAATCTGTGCAAAAAAAAAAAATCAAGATTATATAATTGAGATAGAATGAGTATATTATAAAAAATAATTATATTCCCTAAAGCCCTAAACCAATAAAAATAAAATCGATCGATTGCCCCAACGCTTAACTTCAACTTCATCGTTCTGTTTGTCCATCGTTTTGAATCTAATTTCACTTCACCGCTGCCAAGATTCAGTCTCGAACAGGTGGATGAGAATTCTTCTTGCGGGAGGTAAAAATTTTTATTTTTATTCTCGTTTTTCTACTCATTATCGCGAAAATGAATTCATAAAATTTGCATTTTCTTGGAGATTTTATTGTTTTCATTTTCATTTCCACCCAAATTCTTGTTTTTGTTTCCACATTTTTTTGTGGTGTAAACATGACAGCTGTGAGTGTGACTGTGGCAGTGACTTTTACAGATTTGGCAAAGCCTTCAAAATCTATATTTGGATATACACGTGCAAGAATCAAGAATTTTCAGAATAGGAATTGAATTTGAAATCTCTGAAATATGAGACTAGTGCATTTATAAAACTCAAGGATAGTGTAGGCAGCAAACTCTTGGTGCAGGAGCAAACTGATCTTGACCGACTTCAAGACCAGGTGATTGTTTGGGTGAAGAAAGTCAAAGAGTTGGAAGGTGAAGTCGTGGCAATGGAATCAGGTGTATCAACCGGCGATGTTTCTTATGATTTGAGGTGTACTTGATCTGTTTTCTCCAAACAGTTGAAACAAGAAATGAATTGGTGAAAAATATAAGGAAAGTAAAACAAATTAAAGTAGGTGACGAGTCCTTTGCAGGTTAGATGAGTGTGATGGATCAGCTAATCCCAGTCGAGCATATTCCAAATTCAACCATAACAGGTCAGAAAACAGGATCTGAAAAATTAATCAAAATGTTTGAAAAATTAAAGGATGATAACGTAACATGGATTGGTATATGTGGCACGGGCGGACTTTAGAAAACTACTTTGGTGCAAAATCTAAATAATAAGCTGAAAGGAGAATCATCAACTCACAGTTTCAGCATAATAATATGGGTTACAGTGTCTAGAGACACAAACCCAAGAAAGATCCAAACCCGAATTTTTGAGAGATTTCAGTTGGTGTTAAAGGATGATGAAAGCGATGAGATGATAACTAGTCGATTGCATGAAAGATTCATAAAGGAGAAGTTCTTTCTCCTAATCGTAGATTATGTTTGGGAGGATATCGATGTACAGAAGCTTGGAATCCCAATCCTGAAGACTGTCCAAGGATAAAAATCCTTATAACCTCTCGTTCATTACATGTATGCAGGCGGACATCGAGCGAGGATGAAATTATTATGGTAGGTTCGTTGAATCGTGAAGAGGCATGGGACCATAAGCATGCAGGGGAAGTAGCTGTGTAAATAGGGATTCAAGCAGTGGCTAAGAGGTTGAAAAAGAATGTGCTGGATTTTCTTTGGCTATCATCACTGTTGGGGCATCTATGTAAGGGAAATATGATGTTCGATTATGAGATCATGCACTCACAACATTGCGGATGTCTGCCCCAAATCTCAAGGGGACCATTGAAAAAAAGACATTCAAAACCATCAAATGGAGCTACGACTCATTACCAAATGAGATCACTCGATCTTAATTTCTTTTCTATTGTTTGTATCCAGAAGATTACAATATTAGCTCGAATGAACTTGTCCGATATTGGTGATATCAAGGGTTATTTCATGAACACCTAAACTATGAAGAAAGGTAAAACCAAGGTATTGCAATAATTCAATGCCTAATAGATTGTTGTTTAGGGATGAAAATTTTTTACGAACCCGATGGAGAATCCGATACTAGACTCAAATGAAAATATGGAGGAATTTTTTGACTCGATTAAGTAAATTGATAATTGGGTATGGGATTTTGGATTTGAGAATCGAGTAGGATGTAGTAACATCCTACTCATCCACGACCCGAATATCCGAATAAATAAATATATATATTATAAATATATATGTATATATTTATTTATACATTTATTATATTAAAGAAATTTTAATTATAATTTATTTTTGTTAAATTATGGTAGTTGGATGAAACATAAAAAATTATTAGTATAACAATATTATGTAGAATAATGGTGTTGATATAAATTATATATAATATTTTTTTTATTTCTTATATTATGTTTAGTTTGCTATTTTTTTATCTTTCATATTTTTCTTATTGTTCTTATAAAAATTTGGTGAATAAACATAATTTTATCTAAACAATCAAATTTGAAAATATACAATTATATGTGGTAATAGGATATTTAGGCAGAGTATGTGTATCCATCCTCCGATGGGTATGATGGGGATGGGGATGGAAGTTGAATACCCAACGAGGATGGGGACGGGGATGGAGATAAAGATGTAGGAATATATAATAAATGGAGATGGAGACGGAGGTATGAAATTCTACCCGAACCAGACTCATTGACATTCATATAGTTGTTTCTTGAAATTGTTTCATGTTGTGATAATATCAAGGTGCACAATGTGGTTCGAGATGTTGGTATATGGATTGCATCTTCAAATGAACATGAATACAGATCCCTTGTTTGATCCGGTATCCAATTAACCTGCGTAACAATAGAGGAGTTCTTGCATTCCTACAAAAGGGTATCTTTCATTGATAACCAAATACACACTGTTCCCGATGTATTGTACAATGTCTAGAAGCTTCAACCTTACTTTTACATGGAAATCGTCCCCTTGAAATCATCCCTACCTCATTCTTCAAGGGATTTGAATCCCTCAACATCTTGGAGCATGCACTCACAACATTGCGGATGTCTGCCCTAGATCTCAAGAGGACCATTGAAGAGAAGGTATTCAATACCCTCAAATGGAGCTACGACTCATTACCAAATGAGATCACTCTATCTTGATTTCTTTTATGTTGTTTGTATCTAAAAGATTACAATACTAGCTCGAATAAACTTATCCGATATTGGTGCTGTGAAGGGTTATTTCATGAGCACCTAAACTATTAAGAAATGGAAAACCAAGGTATTGCAATAATTCAATGCCTAATAGATTGTTGTTTAGGGATGACAATTTTCTCTGAATCCGATAGAGAATCCGATACCCAACTCGAATAGAAGAGGGTATGGAGGCATTATTTGGACCCAATTAAATAAATTGGTAATTGGGTATGAGAATTTCGGATTTGGGGATCGAGGAGGATGTAGTAATATCCTACTCATCTCCGATCCGAATACATGATTATATATATATATATATATATATATATATATAAACACATATATTATAAATATATATGTATATATTTATTTATATATTTATTATATTAAAGAAATTATAATTATAATTTATTTTTGTTGAATGATGATAGTTGGATGAAACCTATGAGAACGAAAAAGAAAGGAAATAGATGGAAAACATATCCTATGCAAGTGGAATAGGCAGCATAATGTATGAGATGTTATGTAACCGACGAGATTTGGCATATGCTATAAGTGTAGAATCAAGATTTTTTGCTAACCTAGGCATCTACCATTTGGAAGCTTTTAAATGGATCTTGAGATAGTTAAGGAACACTAGACATGGAATTATGTTTGAAAGGAAGCAAAAGAATGAAAATACAGTAGTTGGTTTCGTTGACTCGGATTATGCTGGAAACTTAAATACACGCAAGTCTCTGACTGGATATGTATTTACACTATATGGAACTACTGTTACATGGAAATCCAGCCTCCAACTGTAGTGGCTCTTTCAACCATAGAAGTCGTGTATATAGCTGTTACTGAAGCCATTAAAGAAGTTGTATGCTTGAAAGTATTGGTGACTGAGCTTGGTATCAAGCAAGATCAAGTGATAGTCTATTGTGATAGTCTAAGTTATATCCATTTATCTAAACATCAGGTATACCACGAGAAGTCTAATCAGAGTTTATGAATTTTGAGGGTTGAATTGATATTTGATCAGAGACTGAATTGCAAATTTTGAGGAATCCAGGGGCCATTGTGCAAAAATGAGATTTTATATATAACACTTGGCCTTAATTATTTGACTAGTATTCTCCTTCCTTCCTCCTCCTCTCCAAACGTATTCCCCTCCCCTGTTCTCTCCATAACGTTATTTCAAGCTTTGGGAATTTTGATTTCGCACGATCCGTCCATTGGAATTTCAATCCGAAGATATATTCGTGATCATGGCTGCGAGAGCTCCGTTCTACCGTAAGTTTATCTTCGATCAATTATACTTAGATTTTTGGATTCCGTTAGAATTTCATGATTTTCGGATATGTTGTTCTTGAGCTAGCATAGATCGTATATTCGAAGTCGGATCGGATAAAGAAAGTCGTTTGGATTTGTTATGATTTTATAGGCTAAATTCGAAATAGGGGTTTGGGTTTGTGTTGAGATTTGAATTGTTTCGATGGATTTTTGTTGTTAGAAGTTGTATTGGATCGATATATTGATGTATATGGTTTTTTGGTTAACCGTTTTATAACCGTTATGCCGCCGGTTTGAATTTTTAGAATTTGGGAAGTTTGATTGAATTTTGGATTTGATTTGGGGTTGATTGGTTGTTATTGAGTTCTTTTTATCTCCGTATAGATTGGACTAAAGAAGATTGAGTTCATAGTTCGCAGAATTGGAAGCGTCAAAGAATTGATCGAGAATTGGTAACAAAGTTACCTTAATCGTTGAATTACGATTGAATGAAATTTTGATTAGAATTCTCGTTCTTGTAGCTTGTCCAGATCGAAGCTGCATCGAATCGAAAAAAAGTTAATAGACGACATCGAATAAAAAAGAGACAAATACTCAAGTTTAGACTGATTCTCGAGTTCCTAAATCACACACATGCATGATTATTTGTTATGATTGATTAAATGCATTGAGTTGAATTACTTGAAAGTATTGAGATTTCATTTGCATTCATACTGAGCCAAAACGTCTGATTTAAAAGGGCCGATTCGCTCAAGTTTTAATTAGACGTTTTGGGGACTATAATCGAGTGACATTGGTCGTCGAGTTACTCCATTAGCACGAGGCTCCTTATAGTTGCTCCAGAATCTAGAGGATTGAGATATGCATCATCCACCTCGATCGGGAGAGTCGGTGAGATTTTGTGATATCTTGACCTCGAGATCCCAAAAGAAGAAACCAGATTATTTGATTATTCGAGTCGATAATCTTGTTTTAAATACATGCATTGCATTTTATTGCATTTCGAATTGAGTTGTTGATATAACTTGAATTGTTTGTCTTGTTGTTACGTATATTATGATTTGATATATTACGTGGATTATATGTTATGTCTCTTTTACTGAGAATTATATTCTCACCGGATTTATCCAGCTGTTGTTTTGTCTTTGTATGTGTGCTTGGCAACAGGTGGGACATGTTCGAGTCAGAGGCAGCATGATTAGATCGAGTTGGGAATGATAGAAGTGAGGACTTGGTTTAGAAGTCGAACTTTGTAATCGGACTTGGCTTGTTCTATGTATTATAACTTATCGAAGCATGCTTAGATTAGTATTTGAATTATATTATGTGGAATTGGTTATATCTTGAAGCATTTTTTAGAACTTGTAGTATGTTAATCTTGTTTGGATGATGTTCAAACCCCTTTTCATTTCAAGTTTGGATTTTGTATTGTATTAGCATCATCCCGGTTTTTAGAGCAAGGAAATGAGATTGAAATTGTAGAGTTTGGCATGAAAATTCGAATTTCATGCGCAGGCGCGCAGTTTAGTTTGAACCCCATGCGCAGGCGCGCTTTTCTTTTTAAAGGAAATTTTTTTCTTGAATCCTTTTAAGGTTTTGAGTTTGTTGTCTGATATTTTATTTATGATTAGATGATTAGAACTGAGCTCCTCACATTACTCCTTACCACTTGCCAAGTTCAAACACTGCCTAAACATGATAAAAGCAGTAAAAACTAACTAGCCTTACTAAAGGGCTAGGAGGAAAACATCCAACCAAATTTGAGACAAGGTATAGATTGTTGGACTTGGGTGTGTGTTTAAAACTTTGATTGGGCCCTTGCTGTGTTCTTTGTCTATTTGTTCCTGGATTAGTTAAATGGTTGGCCAATCATTTGGGCTTACTATCTAAGGGCTTTCAACGGAGGTTGGAAACTGTTAAGCTGGTTGGTTGGTTAGACAACTGGATGACCAAAACAGTTGGTATATGGATGCATGTACATATTGGTGTGCATGCCACCGGTTCCAGAAGGTGAACTATAAAGAGCTGAAGAACTTCAAAAAGGGGGCAGATCAACTCTCGAAGCTGATAAGAGATATACACTAGCTCAAAAAAGAATCAAGAAGGGCAATAATAAACGGCAAAGATATAGAAAATACAAGGAAGAATCAAGATGCAAGGATAGGATGAGCGAAGGGTTTTATTAAACTTGTTGTATTCTTGGATGTATTCTGGAAACGTTGATTGTATTGGATTTATCTACATTCTTGGTTAATCAATAAGATGGTTGTGGTGTTCTCCCGTACCTAGATGTAAGCCTGCAATGATGGCTGAACCACATAATCACTAGTGTTTGTTTCTTGAGTGCTCGAGTGAGTTGCATGCTTTGATTTGTGTTCTGTGTTAAGCCCTTCAACATTAGATTGGTGGTTTCTTGGTACTTGTTGTGTAGACTATCAAAGGAGTGATCCAGAAACTAAGAAAGAACGAACGTGGTGAAGTTCTAAGTGTCTAGTTTTAGTGTTCTTGATCAACAATGTTATTTACTTACGTTAGATCAAAACTGGGATGAAAGGGTTTATTATATAGGCAATCGAAGTTGAAGGGACTTACATTGCATGGGAAATGCGCAAGTTTAATGGACTTGGAAATGTACACATTGGACCTTTGGTTTCAAGCAATAACAATTAACGTAATTTTCAGAATTTTATTTATTTATTTATTTCGTCTTTCATTCATTCAAATCTCGATTGCTGTACTTGCAGCTTCGATACCCTATCCTAGCTAGCTTGCGTGCGTATGTTCAAACGCAATGAAAATTAAAGTGGAAAAATTCGGTCCTATCTATGGGGTGTAATACCCCATGGGTGGTGTGGACTTTTGTGATTGGTGCCAATCACATACTTCCACCTACCCATGGGGTAAGTGTCACCAATATTTGTTCAAACAATTCTATGATTTTTTGTTCCCAAAATCTACAGTATCATAATTAAAGTAATATTGATATTTCAGCTTTAAAATTGAATGAAGTCCCGTGTAATTCAAGTATAGAAATGTAAATGTTATTTGGAATTTCATATTTTATGTGGAACGATCAATTTGTAATATGAGTTTTAGCTTTACGTGGGGCTTTTTCGTTGTGGCCGCAGGGACGGATCTATTCATGTGCTATGGTGGGCTTTAGCTCAGCCCAAAAAAAATTTTTTTTTTAGTACATATATATATTTTCTTATCAGCTCATATTACCCTTTCAGCCCAGTCCACACAGCCCAAAAAAATTATTTTTTTAGTACATATATATATATATATATTTTTTTTCTTATTATCAGCCCGTGTTACCCCTTTCCAGCCCAGTCCACACACTCATTCCAGGCAGCCCAACTATTTAATTATTATCCCTATCAATATACTCGGCAGTGGGCAACCTTTTTATATTTGAGATTTTTCTTCATTGCCTGACACTCTGTACACGGCACACCACAGGTTTCCATCGTTGTTTTTCGCTTTATTTTTTCTTGCTCACGTGATTCCTTTAATCATCTATTTTTCTTGGCAAAATTTTTTATTTGTGTATGTCTACAGTATATTTAATATTGTCTACAGTATATTTAATATTTAATACATATGTGTATATGTATTTAGGCCGTCCTTTTTTCATTTTTTTTTTTTTTGTGTTTTGACTCTAGATCAAATTGATAGCTAGCCCCATGTGTTTTCTTATATATGTAATGAAAAATAAATTAGAAATATTAATTCCATTATTGTTTTGTGCCTATTTTATTAAATGGAGGACAATTTTCTTGTCGATTGCTTGACACTCTATATTGAACGAGATTTAGCTAAAGAAATAGATTTAGATTCTATTACAGATGAATTTTATGTTAAAAAATCTCGTAGGGCTCAACTTCATTGAACATTATATATAATGTATAATGTCTTTTTTTAGATATTTTTTTTTGTAATAATATATAACTTATTACATTAAGTTCAAGTCCCCCTAATTCAAATTCGTGGATCCGTCCCTCGTTGTGGGTTGAGCTTTCAATCGTGCTTATATATTTGAGAATGTGTAGGTCATTTGTGAGACGGATCGACATGACTCATATTTAACATGATAAAAATAATATTTTTGATATAAAAAATAGTCTTTCTTTATGAATCGGTTTGAATAAGAGATATATCTCACAAATTGACCCGTGAGACCATCTCATATAGTTTTGTGTTGGGAAAATTATATTTTTTTTTGTCATGTAACTTGTATGTTTTTCATTTTTGATCAATCAATTCACGTTTTTTAATTTACTTTAAAATTTTAGTCATTTTTCAAGTTCTTAATGTTGAAGTGGGCCCAAACGTGTGAGCAATGTCCAACTAAGTGCCAACAATCAGGTGGAAATTATTTAAATTGAAAAAAAAATGTAAATTAGTTGATTAAAACTTTGAATTGACCGACAAAATGACAAGAAATAAAAAAACGTGCAAGTTGATGATAAAAATATAATTTGCCTATAATTTGCATACAAGTATAATTCTTAATACATTATGTAGGACCGAACGCTTGTTATGCAATTCAAGCGTCATGATTCGATCGCTCTACCAGCAAAAACAATTTATTGCACCTCAACAATCTCTCTCAATAATTACGTTTTTTGCAATCAATGAGATTAATTGAACTCATGATCTTGGCTCTAATACTAATTGTAGGACCGGACGCTGCCGTTTTACCAAAAGTTATAGCTAGTAATAACGGTGCAACTCAAATATTTTAAATTGTACATCAGCCTAAAAGTCATGGTTCGATCACTCTACCAACAAGAACAGTTATTACAACACATTATATTTATATTTATTATTATATATCATTTAACTCATTATCGAATAATTAGTAGAATATATACCAGGTAAATCAACAAATTCAAGAAATTGAAACTAATTTTGTTCATTGTGTAGGACTTTTGTGAAAATTATGTACAATGATGAAAGTTAAAAGAAAATTAATTTAGATTTTTTTTATATCGTTTTTCTTTATTAGTTTTTTATGTTCTAATAAAATTTTTATATATTTTTTATGTTAAACATATTACTTTTAAAAACACAATTTTCCTTTTAATTCCATATGAGGAGTGCAGGATAAAATAGATATAGGGAATGTGGATTTAATTAAATCAGACCGTAAAATAATCCAATAACAAAACCAATGAGTGAGTAACAAAAATTTCTTGTTAAATAATTTTTTTTGAATTCGAGATATTATGCTAAGATTTAAATAATTTTTTTTAAGTTATCAGTTATATTATTATTTAACTTAAAAATTCAAAATATAGATAAAGATGTAGAAATTTTTTGTTAAAATACGCAGATAATTAAAGATAATATGCAAATGTACTAAAAGTATATTTTTTATTAAATAAAAATAAAATTGGAGAAGAGGGGTAGTTCTGGATTATAAAAAAATAAACCATAAAATTAAATTAAGTTATTCTAGTGTCACAAGATTTAAATCATTTGGATTAACACTTTTGACTTTTGTTTTTGGAAAAAATAAGACTACATGTGGGTTTTAGAAATTGTAAAAATAAATGACTCGATCATATATTTTATGATTTATTTAATTAATTATATGTTTTTATCTCATAATAGTTTAAAATTTATTATAAAGCTAAATATTTGTTTTTATCTTCCAACGTGCATCATATCACGATGATTATGATTATTATCGAAATTAGGTCATCGCACACAGTATATGTGTCTCTGAAAGAATAAATTGCTTAATATGATAATTAAATGTATATAATAAAATATAAAAGGGCTAACTTGAGTTAAAGATAATAAATAAATTAGGTTAAATTAGACCAGCGGCTGGAAACTCGTTCAACATTCGTAACTCCGATGAATAACAATCGCAAATTAATCTGACGAAGCCCATCGCAAAACACAACCTCAAACAGATTGTAATTACTTGAGTTAAAATATAAATTAGGTTAAAAAATAAAGTAGTTTGATTAATCAGCCAACCATCATCATGAAACTAAAACAGCCGATCGACCACGAATTACTTAGGATATATAATTATATATAAAGATGGAAATAGTACGGAATATGTGCTTAATATTATATTATATTATATAAAGCAGGCATGCAGAAATCAAGCGCAAATATATAAAATAATTAAGGTTTCAACATATCATTCACGAGCGAAGATAAGCACCAGGATCACGATCAAGTTCAGCCAGTACATCACTCCTCAAATCTCTTTCATGTGTACTTTTTACCGTCTCCTTCTCCTTCCCTCTTTCAGGTGTTTTTACCGTCTTCGTCTCCTTCTCCGATCTCCAGAAATACTTGTACGCACCCAATAAAACTAAAACGGTTGCCGCGGTTACCGCAGTTGCTATGACGACACATGCTTTGGATCCTGTTGATCTTGACCCACCTACACTACCCTTTTCTTCTTGTTTCTCGGAAGAACTCATTAGACGTTAATTGATATTCTTGAATTTGGATTAATTCATGATGCTTGGGATATATCTTGGATGAAAGGGTTTTATATATATATATATATATATATATATATAGCTACTGGCATTCAGTAGACTGAATATATGGCAATTAAAGAGTCGGAAGAGAACTTGAAAAGACTTCGAAAGTGTATTATGTATATATGGTGCATGCATATATCACGTATTATATACCTCGATGCTCGAATGGGTAAACGCGAGTATTAATTTAAGCTCTCATGCACGCGGCGTATACATTGAATCACTGCACATTTGTTGCATGTATATCGGTATGTATATACAAGTGAAATTTTTAATTTTATATATTTGTTTCTTTGCCATTTTCGTTATCTATCTTATTAAATTTTAGTTTTCGTATGTTATCTTTGACAATCTTTGTTCTCTTGAAATTTTAAATTTTTTTTTCCGACTTGACACTAACATTGAACCAATGCAATGCTGCTGCGACGTTGATGTGTATAGTGTCATATCAATACTCGCTCTCAATAAAAAAAGACTAAAGTTGTCAAAAATAATAATAATAATACATGACTCAAACTGATATTTGATAACATCATGTATAGTGTAGGACCGAGCGCTTGACGCTTTATCAAAAGATATAACAATTCAAATCTTTTAAACCACACAGCAGCCCAAGCACCATGGTTAGATCGTTCAGCCAAGTAGGGACAATTATTGCACCTCAATAATCTTTCTTCCATTAATTGCACTTCTTGCAATCATTGAGAATCAAAATCATGACAATATTGGCTCTAATATCAATTGTAAGACCGAGCACTTGTCGCTTTACCAAAAGTTATAGCTGATGGTAATGGTGCAACTCAAATATTTTAAACCACACAGCAACCCAAATGTAATGGTTTGACCACTCAACCAAGCAAAGACAATTATTGCACCCCAACATAAAATGATGAATATGTAAAGAAAATTAATGTACAAATTTTTTCTTTGTATCACTTACATTTAAAAACCCTGTCATTTAAATGATAATGTGATATTACAAATGGCTGACTTGTTGATGTTATGTTAATTAGACCCAAAAAAAAATTAAAATCAAATTTTAAAAAATTAATGGATCAAGATACAAATTTTGACAAATTAATGGATCAAAAAATTATTTTCCACTCCCTTAGCGAAAAGCTGAAAATCTAATCCTTTAACCAAATATATTTATAAGGTAAAATAAAATAGTTAATATGGCCATTAATTAACTTGTTTAATTTTGAGTTTTGCTACACAATTCCGCCTCTACTTTCGAAAGATTTCGGTTGTAACAAAGTAATCATTTTCCTTGGTTTTAAAATCTAAAAGAATATGTGGCATAAAATTACACTAGTTAATGCATGTGAGTACATTAATCAAATAATTTGTCCAGGTACATCAGTAATATCATATGAAAATGGGAAATGCTAGATGTACACATTGATGTACACATTGGGTTACACACTACACATAAAATTACAAAATTATCCCTCCACTTGATTTGAAAAAAATCTTTTCAAAATACATTAAAGATATTTATTTAATTTTAAGTGCAATGTGTAACTCAACGTGTAACCCTCCGTGTACACGTAGCACCACCCTACCCTATCATGAAAATACTAGTTTTTTTTGTCATTATATCTGACATGTCAAAATGACCTCGTGTAGTGTATTTTAATTTGGAAAATGCTATGTGTACATAGAGGGTTATACGTTGGGTTACACACTCCACATAAAATTACAAAATTATCCCTCCACTTTATTTGAAAAAACTATTTCCAAAATACATTTATGTAATTTCAAGTGCTGCGTGTAACCCAACGTGTAACTCTCCGTGTACATGTAGCATCTCCCATTTATTTTTCAAATTTTCCAACGGAAAAATATATCTGTCGTATAAAATATCAACCGTTACATAAAATTTATTTTGATTATCGTGTTTTAATTTACTGCAAAATGTTTCAACATTTTTATTAATTTAAAGAAATGTCTAACGGAATAATGATTATAATTTATTAAAAAAATTGGATTCTCCTTCTTTTGATGGAAAACCATTCCGTCGTCGAAGCAAGTCTTAATATCACTGCAGCTTATTGCTTGTTCTTATTGGATTTAAACAAATATTTAGTTGAATATAATAAAATAGCTATGCTACTTGGTTTCTTATTCAAAGGATCGAAAAATTAGTTTGTGTACATTTTATTTGACAGAACAAACAATGATCAGATCTTGGCAAAACACATAATCTAATTTAACTATTTTAAACGAAAAAGAAGTACATGAGTAAGCATTACTTATAACAATAAGATTGAAAATAACATAGCATAAGCAGAAGTTAATTAACAACACAAAAGATAGCGACTGCGGTGAAACAATCAAACTTGGATCATCACGATTCTAATATTGTAGGTAACTACTTGCGAAGACCCCGAAAATAATCAGAAGGATCACGCTCAAAATCATCCCTGAAAATCCTGTGATCCCTTCCAGGCGCTTTCATGGTCTTCCTCTCCGGCTCCTCCGAGAACCCGAAAAGTTTGGACAAACCCCATGCCGCCAGTGCGACAGCTGCCGCTGCTGCTATACCTACTTCCACATGATCATCGTCTGTCTTTTCTTCTGCTTTCTGGCATGTTGGAACATTTTCGCGGGAACCCATTGATTATATATCAAATATCTCTGCTGAGACAATTATTATTATGTTATTTACTTGCGCTGATCAAAACTGGGGATGAAATGGTTTATTATATTATATATATAGGCAATCGAAGTTGAAGGGACTTGCATTGCATGGGAAATGCACAAGTTTAATGGACTTGGAAATGTACACATGCGGGGGTGGGGTCTTAGCACATTTGACCTTTGGTTTCAAGCAATAACAATTAACGTAATTTTCAGAATTTTATTTTTTTATTTATTTCGTCTTTTTCATTGTACTTTCAGCTTCGATACTCGATCCTAGCTAGCCTGCGTGCGTATATTCCAACGCAATGAAAATTAAAGTGAAAGGAAACGTGTATTCTTTGAAAAAAAAAATTCTATTCTCCATCAATTCTTATTTAATTATTTTGTCGTTATGAAACTTGTTTAAACTCTTGTTTTCATCTTTTGTAGAAATTTAATTAAGAAAACTTCCGTAGGTTTTCAATCAAGACTCTATAAATAGAGAAAAGATGGCTGCATATACACAAGAGATCGAGCGAGGTCAATCACTGAAAATCCAAAGGCTCCGAAAGTTGAAGACTGAAGATTTTCTAAAGAAGTTTTCCGACCGATCGCTGACATGATTTCTGTGTTGCCGTGGTGTGTTGAGAACATCTGAACACAACACTTGCAAAAGTGTTATTGAAAACTTTCGCTTAAGTCTCAAATTTCGGCATTCGGGATTAACATTCTATTGATTTTATTGTTTTTTTTAGAGTGTTATTTATTCTCACTTTTTTTTAGTAAAGTAGTTTTTGATAGATAATCACTAGTATTGTTTTTTGTAATATTTTCTAGTTATTATTTTGCTCTGAGGCGCATGAATATCTCTGAGTACTATTCGTTTATTTTTAGTTTTTGTTCGAGTTTTTACTCCGCTGCATGTTGTCTTAGGTGTTGACAACATCTACTCAAAATTTATACTATTGCTTATTTTTGTCGAGACGTCAAATCCTTTCAAGTGGCATCCGAGCCAATATTTGACGATACTAACTGAGATTTTGATTTTTGTTTTGACAGGAATCTATCATGAATATACCTTATCCCGACACCGCACGTACACCGACCACCAATTTTGGATGGATCCAACTATGCAATCTGTAAAGTAAAAATGAGATTGTTCATCAAATATGTTGATGAACGAGCATGGCAAAGTTTTCTAAATAGTTGAACTCCACCAAAGAAGACTGATGAAGATGGGTGATTTTGTTGTTAAACCCAAAACCGAATGGACAACAGATAAATGTCAAGCTTCAAACTTCAGTGCAAAAACATTAAATGCCATTTTCTCATCTGTGCGTTGATATGAATATGCTTAGATTAATCACTAACTATATTTGTGCTAAACAAACATGGAAAAATCTTCAAAGCACTGTGAAGGGTCGGAAAGTATGCGAAAGACCAAGATAAGGATGCTCGCCTCTAAATTTGAAACCATAGACGATAATTGGTTTCCCAACATTCTGTTTCACGCGGAAGAGGTTTGAACGTGATGTGATCTCACTGGCACAAAAAAAGATAAATCGTTTCAACGCTATTTATAATAGTATTTATAATACCTATCGAAGCGAACATAGTGATGAGTACATATTACGGATTGCATATGAAAAATATCATAATGAAAATAATGGTGTTGTATTTAATCTGGAGCATGTGTAGAGAATCATGAAAACTCGTTCATTATTTACTCCTAGGTCCGATGATCTCTTGGTTGATACAAATAAGACGAGGATATCAGAGACGGGGGCTAGCAACACCTCATCGGACCAAGATGCGAGTGTGGATTTAGACGTAAACGAAGAAGAGATTCGTAGCGCGTCCAATGGGTCAAAAGGCCGCAGAAAGAAAGGAGATAAGCAAAGTCAAATCTTCCATGGAGGGTGTGACAAAAAATTACTAGAATAAAATGTTTGAAAAGTTTACTCAGTATACCCACATAAAAAAGAATGAATCTAAATCGAAACAAAAAGAACTTGAAATAGGAAGATGAAAGCAAAAGCTGCATTGAACAAATCTGAAGCTAAGAAGACCAAATATTTGCTGGAGTAAGAAATCCTTTAGAAGGACACTTCGCAAATGACGTCGGAGTAGCTTATACTTCATGACCGTCTCTGTGATCAAATTAAGGAAAAATAAAATATGTAATTTTCAAATTTGATTCTTTTTTTTTAATTATTGTAATTTATTTTCAATAATAAATTATATTTCAATAATTGTAATATGTAATTTTCAATTCATTTAATATAATTTAATGAAATAGTTATTTTATTAAATTCAAACTATTCGTTACGAGTTAATCATTAATTAAATTTTAAAATAATAATACTATATTATTTTAAATAATAATAGTAAATAGCTCCAACAGCTCTTTCATAATCATGATTTTTTTTAAAATACAATTTTTAAAAAAATTAAATTAACAAATAAAATTAAAAAGATATTTCTTTTTTAAAATTAAATTAACAAATAAAATTAAAAAGATATTTCTTTAATATAAACTAAGATGTAGTGGATAGGGAAACTTATAAATAATTAGTGTTAATACTAATTGAATGTGTACTAGTAGAATTTCTTTGATATACTTCAGATATTATCTGAAGTAATAACTAGATAATTACCGATGTAGACGCACGTAAAGTAAAAGAATATTTTTTAACTTCACTTAAAACTGAAGTCTTATCTTCGAAAAAACTGAAGTCTTTGTTCGAGCCAAGGAGCCAAAACCAGTTCTGATGCGTTCAAAAATTTCATTTCAAATATATTACCTCGAACCGATAATCAAAGAACCAATTTTTTCAATAAACCAAGCTGAGTGATCCCAAAATATTTCTGTGTATCAAAGAAAACATGTGAGATGACTCGTCCAAAGGCGAAGCCACTTCGATGCTCAAGTCAGTATAGAATTCAATAGAAAAGATGTATGGGAATTGCAAGAGATATCAAACATGTAAAAGACGTGTAAAAACATAAATAAGATGCACATGAAAAGAGTAGGAGGCGTTATGTAAAAAAATACAACATGCCTTAATAAGGGTTATGGATCTCTTATTTATAGGAAGAGAGTCTCAGTCCATGTAGAATTATAATTTATAATACAACTAGATTTATGCATATCCATGCAATATTATATCTCTATAATATAAATAAAGATATGATAGAATTTTTATCATATCATCAGTAATACCTCCCGGAGATAAGTGACGACGAGTGAAATGAGGAGGAACTTTGAAGTAGTTAAATTTATGTTTTAGAGCATCAAGACAACATTCTGATTGTTTGCAATTTCTTTTGAGCGTTCGCCACGGAGTGAACTTACTGAGATGTACCAAATAATGTGGCTAATATAGTCGTCAGAGACTGGAGAGATAATCAAATGATATTTCATATCGGGCCGATAGAGAGATGTCAAAAGAGCCAATATTTACTACACCGCTCAATAAGAAATTGGGTCAAGATACCAACATAAGACTGAGCATTAGGCATAGTCCAAGAAAATACTGATTGCCACAAGAAGTCTGTAAAGATCCAAAATAACCATCCAAACAGAAATATAGTTTGATATAACGAAGATCTAAGTCATTTGAAAGTCTATCTCAAATAAATATTTGTAGATGAAGTACTGCTTGGAGCTGAACTCAAGTGACGAGCAATAAAAGACAATCTGCTAAACACCGAGCCCAAATAAAGGGATGTAGAAAATAACCGTTTTTTTCGAGCTTAGTCGGGATTCTGAGAACACCACTGATGTGGATTTATGTAAGGCCCTGAAATTACTTTTCGTGATTATTATTTTATTGTGGAGATTTATTGAGCCGGAATTGAATCGAATTAAATTGGAAGTTTCAGGGACCGAAATACAAAAGGTTGGATTATATATTATAGGGAAAATAAGTTTTTTGGTCCGATAACTTGTCCATGTTTTGGTTTTGGTCCATTAACTTTTCCGATGTGGGTTTTGGTACACTAACTTTGCATTTTCAGTGTTTTTTGGTCCAACTGCATACATGTCAATTTCTGATTGGTCCATGGCTGATGACGTGGACCAATCAAAAGCTGACACATATGCAGTTGGACCAAAAAATACTGAAAATGCAAAGTTAGTGTACCAAAACCCACATCATAAAAGTTAATGGACCAAAACCCAAAGAGGGTAAAGTTATTGGACAAAAAAACTTATTTTCCCTATATTATATTACTAGCAAATTGACCAATCAATCACCTCCTCTCCTTCCTCCCTACTCTCTCTCGATCTCTCTCTCGTCCGGAAGCCATAACCAACGATTCTTCAAGCTTTTCTTTCGTTCGATTCGCACGATCCGACCATTAGATTTTCATTCCGAGCTGAGTTCCACGATCACCGCAACGAGGGCTTCATTTGGACGTAAGTTTTGCTACGGTCCTCGAACTTTGATTTTTGTTGGGTCGTTGGAAATTGATAATCTTGGAGTATGTTGTTCTTGAGCTAGCATAGATCGTGTATTCGAAGTCGGTTTGGAAAAATAACGAAGTTTGGAGTTTATATGAATTTTTGAGCCTATTTTCGAAAATGGAGTTGTTGGATTTTGTTGAAGTTTGGTTGATTTTGGATGGTTTGATGATGTTGATGATTTTTGGTTTGAACGATTATAGCCGTTATGCCGTCAAAATCGAGTTTTAGATTATCGTTGGTTTGTTCGGTTCATTTTCGAGTTTGTTTGAGTTGTTGGATTGACATTGAATCCGTATATTCTTCGTTTTCAGATTTGGATTAGAGTATTGGGTTTGGATCGAACTTGGGAGTTGAATCGAATCGAGAGTTGAAGACGGTATATTGATTGAGCTTCTTTGTTTTGAATTGTTGTGATTCGATGAATTATTTATTTGAGTTCGTTGTTATTTTCAGATTTGAATCCTCAACGGACTCGAAAGGTAAAAGATGAAATTGATTCGAATGGGGTTGAATACTCGAGTTCGATTGATTCTCGAGCCCCGAAAATCACATACTGCATGTTTATTTGCTTGTGTGAATTTGATTGATTATTTTATTTACACTTGCATCCATATTGAACCGATTTCTCGATTCGTTTTGAAATTAGACGATTTAGGGAGCTATATTGAAGTGGTCTTGGATTTCGAGTTTTTCCAAGTGCCAGAATACTTCTTATAGTTGCTCTGAAGTCTAGGGGTTGAGTTGAACGACATCCACCCCAAATGGATGTGTCGGTGAGTTATTGTGAAGACTTGGCCCCGGGATCCCAACCAAATACCGATTGATATTCCGATTATCTGATTTGATAGTCCCGAGTTTTGAAGTCATGCACACATTCATTTTCATTTTGATTTGTTATTGATTATTGTATTTCAATCTGAGATGGTTATCTGTTATTGCATGCCTGTCTCTTTTACTTAGAAATTATATTTCTAACCGGTTTATGCGGATGTTGTCTTTGTTTGTATGTGTACTTGGCAACAGGAGGATCAGGAGCTGGACCTAGTCGGTTGGGTTAGCTCGGTATGAGAAGATAGAAGTGAGACACCGCGTTGTAGGGTCGAGTCTGTTGAACCTGTTCTAGTTTTGTTGAGTCGTTTGAACTCTTTCATAGAACTCGACTTGTTGTATTTTGGAAAAACTTAGACTGTTGCATGTTCTACTCTCTTTTTGCATTTTGAATATCTCGTTGTTGTAGAATTTATAGTTGGATCATGTCGGAGCCTTTTCGGGTGTTAGTTTACACTTTTGGAGTCTTTTTGGGAGTGATTTCAGCAGGCTATGCGCGCCCGCTCAGCCGGGAGGCGCGCCCGCGCGTCTCTCTTTATATATATAAAAAAAATTGATTCGCTTTTCCGCGGCTATTCGTGTTCGTTTATGATTAATTATTTGAGTACTTCTCGATTTTATGAGTAGGCTTGATTAGGTTGTCACAAAGTGCCAAGCTAAGGTGCTCGATGGGCCTGGTAGTAAAAAAAAACCATATAAGCGGGGCTTAGGCACGGTGTGCCATGCAGACTGAAGGACATTGCAATAAGACAAAAAGAAAAACAAGGCCAGAGAAGACCCAAAATAATAATAATATATGATATTTGAAATAATGCAACCTAAGAAATTTATTATGAAATATCATTGTTCAAATAACGATGAAATCCCGAGTACTTGAAATTTATTCATAAAATAGTCTCACTCTCAGCTTTGAAATATGCAGTGAGAAAAATATTGTCACATTAATAAAATCGAGAAATATAAATATTTGATGAAATAATATACGGGCCGAGCATGTGTGGATTTGACTAAATAATATAGGATGAGAAAGAAGAAATACATGTTGAAGGTGTTGACCAGATTTAGGTTTGATGAAAGACGAAACTTTCACAAAATCCCATAAATGTGAGATTTTCGTTTGAATTCTTGAATTGAGATTTTTGTTTTGATTTCTTCCATGAGAGATGATGTAGGTGATGGATGCTAAATAACCAGATTGAATATTACAATCATGCAATTATGCAATCCAGATGGAAAACCGTGGAGAAAGGTTGGTTAATTCTCGGCTAGAAGGATTGCAATTTTTTTTCTCGCTTAATTCAACCAAGGTAGAAACAAATCATAGGCTTATATTTCGTTCTTGCAGACGGTACCAATTGATCCGTTCAAAAATTTTGCATCAAATATATTATCTCGAACTGATAATCAACGAACCAATTTCTTCAAAAAAAAACCGAGCTGAATGATCCCAAAATATTTCTGTGTATCAAAGAAAACATGTGAGGTGACCGTCCGAAGACGAAGTCACTCCGACGCTCAAGTCAGTATAGGATTCAATAGAAAAGATGTATGAGAATTGCAAGAGATATCAAACATGTAAAAGACGTACGTGTAAAAACATAAATAAGATGTGCATGAAAAGAGTGAGATGTTTTATGTAAAAAAAAATACAACATGCCTTAATAAGGGTTAGAGATCTCTTATTTATAGGAAGAGAGTCTCAGTCCATGTAGAATTGCAATGAATAATACAACTAGATTTATGCATATCCATGCAATACTATATCTCTAAAATATAAATAAAGATATGATAGAATTTTTATCTTATCATCAAGTTCAAAATTGGACCAATTCCGAAGTAAAACGTCTTTTAATTCACCAGTTTCGTCAATTAACTAAGTAATTGATACTATATGACTTCTTAGTTTACACGATTGCCGAAGTAATATAGATATACGATTTCACCGTTTTAGAATTATGGTGAAGTAAAATGTGTCTTTTTACTACAACAAAATTTAAATTTAACAAATTAATTGCGACAGACGATTTCAAAAATTTTTGAATTTTTTTGCGAAGTAAATATTTTCTTCCACTTCGCCACAATTTTAATTTGTGGAAGTATTTTTGGTTATATTACTTCACAATTTATTTTGAGTGTAGAATTGTGGCGAAGTAAAAATACTTTTGACTTTACTAAAATTTAAACCGCACAGCAACCCAAGATGAGGATAGGGGAACCCATAAAATTAAAAAGATATTTGTTTAATATTAACTAAGATGTTGTGGATAGGGGAACTCATAAATAATGAGTGTTGATATTAATTTAATGTGTACTAGTAGAATTTCTTCGATATACTTCATATATTATCTGAAGTAATTAATAACTAGATAATTATCGATGTAGACGCACGTGAAATAAAAGACTATTTTTTAACTTAACTTAAAACTGAAGTCTTATCTTCGAAAAAATTGAAGTCTTTGTTCGGTCCAAGGAGCCAAAACCAGTTCAAAATTGGACCAATTCCGAAGTAAATCGTCTTTTAATTCACCAGTTTTGTCAATTAACGAAGTAATTGATACTATATGTAGGGCTGAGATATCGTACTAAAATACCAAATTTTCGGCATACCGTACCGAAATTTTTTCGATATATAGACATTTTTTTGGTATAACGAATTTTTTTCGGTATTTGTACGGTATTAGTATGGATTTTTTTCATATCAAAATTTTGAAATTTTGGTATCGGCACCGAAATGAATTTTTTTCATACCGATATTTTTGGTACGATATACCGAAAAATCACCCTTAACTATATGACTTCTTAGTTTACACAATTGACAAAGTAATATATATATATATATATATATATATATATATATATATGATTTCACAGTTTTTGAATTATGGTAAAGTAAAATGTGTCTTTTTACTATAGCAAAATTTAAATTTAACAAATTAATTGCGACATACGACTTTAAAAATTTCTGAATTGTTGCAAAGTAAATATTTTCTTCCACAATTTTAATTTGTGGAAGTATTTTTGGTTATATTACTTCACGATTTATTTTGAGTGTAGAATTGTGGCGAAGTAAAAATACTTTTGACTTCACTAAAATTTAAACCGCACAGTAGCTCAAGCGCCATGGTTCAATCGCTCTACCAAGAAGGGATAATTATGCACCTAACAATCTCCCTTTCAATAATTGCACTTTTTGCAATCAATGAGAATCAAACTCATGACCTTGACTCTGAATTCTGATATCAATTGTAGGACCAAGCACTTGCCGCTTTACTAAAAGATAAAGATGGTGACATGGTGGTAATGATGCAACTCAAATATTTTAAACTGCACACCAGCCCAAGCAACATGGTTCGATCGTTCTACCAAGCAGGGACAATTATTGTACCCATCACAATCCTATGAGAGGAATTTAAGAAAACAGCCGCGTAGGATTTCTCCCACCATCGGGTGGTTTAGGTTCCGACGCCGGAGGGCCTCCGTAGGTGGGATGTTCGGAGTTGGGGTTTCGCTCGTTCATAGGTGAGAATTTTTCTACTCTGTGTGAATCACTTGTACACCATTGTGAATTAGGGATGACAAAATTTCTCGAAATTCCGACCCTTCTCGAATCTCATCCCATTTTCATTATCGTCTCGAAAAAATCTCGACCCGACATTTTCTGGACCCAAAGTTTCGGGATTTTTCCCGTCTCGATTCATACCGGGAGAGGGATCGGGAATAAAACATTTTCCTAACGGGATTCCCGATCCGTCCGAAATAATATTATAATATATTTATTATTATATTGAACTAAATGTTATTGGGTTTTAGTCTATATATCAATTAATTGTGTACTTAATTCGTATAATTGTTTTTTTTTTTGGAATGCTCGAATAGTAGAATCGTGAAATGACATTTTATTCTTGTGTATTTTTTAAAAAATAATTAATAATTTAATGAATTCATATTTATAATTATTTAATTATAAAAATATATAGAATAAGATATACAATTTGACTGTATTATTTAGTAATTTGTATCTCGAAGTACATTTTATTAATAATTATCCGATGCACAAGTATAATGTTTTTCTCTTGACAAAACTTGGAATTATTATCCTTAATAATTTAATATTATATGTTTTAATTTGGAAAGTTCCTTTTTTCTTTAGAAAATATAATTTTCTAAGTAGTATTTTTTAAAAAAAAATAAAAATAAAAACATTTTTTTTGGATTTTTTAACAAAACTTAATTTAAATATGTCGGGATATGATATCTTCTCCCTATCCGACGGGATCCCGAATATTCGAGATCCCAGATATTCGGGTCACGAAATATACCGGATACGAGATCGAGAGAAAAAAAAATCTCTCAATTCTTTTCGAGACTAAAATTGGATAGGAGAGTTACGGGACGAATGTCGACCCAATTACACCCCTATTGTGAATCAAACAAAAAACAACCAAATAAGAAGAAATTAATATAAATATCTCAATTCATCAATATTGTATACACGCACGTACATCATCATGAATCTAAATCAACCCATATTCACGATTCAAAAATCAGAACATTTCAACAAAAAAAAACATAAATCATCATACCAGATAATAAAAGTCGGAAAGCAAGAACCCACGATACAAACGCTCCTAAATCTGCAAATAAACAAAAAAAAAAAATCGATCAATATGAACGCAAAAATTGAAAAAAGCAGAGCATAGGGAATTTTTTAAGGACTCCATTCTTACGAGAGATCTTCGCGGCATACTGGAAGAGACGAGGGAAAATCGAAAAGGTCCAAAAATTTCCCGGCGAGTCGAGGTGCACAGCCCACTTTCGGCCTATAAAAGTTGGGCTCTTTAATTTATTTATTTATTTATTTTTCCAATGGGCTACCCGGACTGAAATAAATATAAATTTTTATTGAGAGGGAAATAAATATAACTGATATTAGCATATAACAAAAAAATTGGCCACCCAGGCTGTACGTTCCTCCGCCTTTGCTTCCATTCAAACTCAACTTGAGTATTGAAACTATTTTTAAACGAATTAAATAAAAATAAAATCAAAAGTTTGTTCATAAATTTGTTTGTTCATGTTCATTAATCTCCGTGCTCGATGTGAAAAACAAGCAAACATGTGTAAATATGAAAGTAAGACACAAATTCATTAATTATGATTCGAATCCAAATATAACCGTTGAGTAAATAAATGGTTGGTTGGGCTTGGGCGCTCTAGTGTCCTATATGTTGCGTGCAATGTACCCAAGACATCAGCCAACGACAAAATTATCCTTCTAATTAAGCAGTCAAATATTAATATTGTTAATTTGTTATGATGATGGTGTTGTTGTTATTATTATTAAATATAAAATGAATTATATTTTAAAAAGTTTATTCAATTAGGTAAATGATAAAAGTCAAGTTTTAACGTTTATGTTTTCACCGTTTTAAAAATTGTGTAAGAGTTCATATATTTGGGAAAGAATCTATAATTTTTTTCGAGGAGAGTATTTTTTTTTTTAACATATATAATACTGTGAAATGTTACTTTTATGTCACCTCCAACTCATCTATTGTTAAACCAACGATGTCTAATTTCAAATGTTTCGAATTATGGTTTATTGAACAAAGTTTATTTATCCATCTTTCAATCATTTATCTCAATCAATCAAATCATTTATTATTTATCTTACATCAATCAAATCATTGAATTTAAATTACCATATTACCATTTATAAATCATATTATTCATATTTTATTAATTATTAAAAGGATAACATGGTAATTTAATATTTTTATATAAAATATAATCAACCAAATCAAACAAACTATAAACTATCAATCAAATCAAATTTTATATTAACTATCATTTTTTATTACAATATATTACTTATGTTTATATTATTTATCTTATCACTCACTCCAAACGAACCTTAAGACTGCGTTTACTTTAAATGATTGGATTGTATAGATAAACTATACCGTGATTATTAAATTAATAAAATATGATTTAGAATAATGATTGATAATTAATCATATGTTTACTTTAATTGATTATGATTATGAATGATATTAAAATTTAATTATGATTCCAAATTTATCCTTTTGATAATTATAGTTGGAAAATATTATTTTTTACATATTTATATTATATATATTTAATTTTTTAAAATAATTTATGATTAAAATATTTGATAATGTTCCTTAATTTTTTTTGAAATAATGATTTTAATTCAAAATAAATACATATATAATTTTTTTTAAGTGCATAATGTTTTTATTATATAATATACATTATTGCAAATATAAGATATATTTATAGTTAGTAATAATTATTTAAAACTTTTATATTTAATTGTGTTATTGTTTTATTTTGTTCTAATTTTTATAAAAATTAAAATTTCATGTGAATATTTTTTTTCATATTTCAAGAATTATAAATGTAAATATTTTAATGTGGCAAAATGTTAATGTAAATTACAAATAGACTTTTATAAATGATAAGTGAAAAGGGTAATTATGTTAGCTTGAGCTAAATTAGATGGATGGATAAACAATCACACCAATTAAAAGGGATTAAAAATCATTCACTAATAATATTTATAACGACTCATGTATTATTATGATTGGTAAAATTTCTAGTAACATTTGATAGAGTATGATAATTAATCAATCCAACTCTAATCAAGCTAATTAAACGCACCCTAAGAGTATAATAATTGTCTTTATGTGGTAGGATAATCGCAAAATGCGTGTTTGAATTATTGTATGGTGTAAAGTATTTGAGTTGCATCATTATCACCGGCTATAACGTTTGGTAAAACGGTAAGCATTCGATCTTATAATTAATATCGGATTCAAGATCATTGGTTCGATTATCTTTGATTCTAAGAAGTACAATTATTGAAACTCAATAATAATTGTCTACGAGCAATCATGGGGATTGAACTGTCATATAACTTAAAAATTTTGAGTTACACTTTCGAGTTACATTATCACCACGGGTTAAAAATTTTGGTAAAACGACATGCTCTTTGTATAATATATTCGGTACGGTATACCGCGGTATTCAACGAATATCGCATACCGTACCGAAATTTTTGATACCGATACCGTACCGAAACTTTTGGTATGACATAAATCCATACCGTTCGGTATACACAGTACCGACTTTTTATATGTTTTTTCGGTATACCGAAATTTCGCAAATCCTATACCGGTATCGATACCAAAAATTTCGTTACGGTATCAAAATTTTCGGTATACCAAAATTTTTTATACATACGATTTTTTCGGTACAGTATAGGTGGTATGACGGCATTTCGTTATTTTCTCCAGCCCTAATAATATATGCAGTCTTCTACTTTTTGATATTGACACAATTTCATAATCTGTGTTGGTGGAAAAATAAGAATTGGAGTAAGATGTAACTTGTAAGTTTTGATTAATAGCTCATGTTTTTCAATAGAATCTCGACCGGATCATAAATCAACGCAAACCGTTCATAGTATATGTATACAATTAATAATTAAATCAATCAATCAAATATAATAAGCTTAGGAAGTTTCCAAGAAATTTTCCACGTTTGTCACGTATATCCAAATGTGATTAGGCAGTGCAATCCACCGACGAAGGCACTAAGTAATCAAAAGATTCAAATAATTGAATCATTTCAGATTCACCGGCCATTAATTAAAATTTTATTTACTTGTCATTTTCAGACAGTTAAAATATAATATGGTCCTACGTTATGGTTTAAATCTTATAACAATAATAATAATAATATCAGGTTGAGATGAGAAATTATTTGCCAGCCGCCGATCCCACAAACAACTACGAAAGTTACTTGGTGACAATGCTTAACTTGGAAACTCCAATCAATTCAAATATTCATTAATAATGGTTTTTTCTTATTCTAATATTCATTAATAATAGTTAATTAAATCATTCATACATATTGCTATTGCTATTTTACTTTCAAATATATATATATATATATTGAAATTTTCAACTGCTCAACCAATGATGTTCAACTCATTTTAGTGATGCGAAAAATTAAAAAAAACAACTAAAACCCGGTACCGGGTTTTAGTGATCGGGGACGAGTTGAGCAGGAATGGTTGGGCAGCTGAAAACTTCTATATATATACTAGGAAAAAATCATGTGCTCAGAATTGTTTTTAATCAATTCAATCAAATATTATATTAATAATTGAATATTAATATTCAATTAAATTTTCTTATACTTGGTCAAATATGAATAGAAAATTATATTGATTAGTATTGGGTTATCAGCAATATATAATAGATGAAACGATATTTTATTATAAAAAAACTTTATACAACTGCATATACTCTATAATTAACTCGTTTTTTTAAATCAAAAACCCATCTAAAACCGTGAATAAAAGGGTAAAGTTTTACAATTGTGAATTGACAACTTTGTCCTTCGATTTCACATTTTATGTAAGGTTACATAAATATATATAGAGAATAGAGATATAAAAGTAAATAGTCCAATTTTAGTTAGGGCATTAAAGTAAATATGTATTTCTATCTATTAAATATAAATACATTTATGTTATATACATGATCGAGCAAAGTTTTACAATTGTGAATTGACAACTTTATATTTCTATTCTACATTTTATGTAAGGTTACATAAACATATATAGGGATACAAATGTAAATATTCCAATTTTAGCTAGGGCATAAGAGTAAATATATATTTCTATTTATTAAATATAAATACATTTTTTATATACATTTATGACTATAACTTAATTGCAATTAGTAGGTCCGTTGACCCATTGAACAACTATTACTATATTTAATTTTTTATTTGATGATAATAAAATAATAATAATTCAATGAAAAAAAAAATCGATGAATTAACTTTAAATATTTTATCTTTTTAATTTTCCATTTATATATTTTTAGTGTAATTAGGCATCAATGTATTTTATATGAACATCTATGAGAAAAAAAAAGGAATTAACTTATCTATTATTACATCTCTAAAAGTGTAAATACAAAATCGTAATTTAAAATTGTGAATTAACAATTTTGTCATTTAATTCCATATTTTATGTAAGGTTACATAAATAATATGTATGTATAATAAAAAAATGGAATCGATAACTTACCATTAACTGCTTTATCTTTTAAATTTTTCATTTATAACTGTTAATTATGTTTTCAAATTTTGAACACAAACATTCATGAAAACACGTACGGATAAGGGTATGAATGCTCAAATTTGAAAACGTACATGAGGATGTATGTGCTCAAAATTTGAAAACACAAGGAGTTAATAGATAATTCGTTTTTCATAAAGGATTTTTAGTAATATTGGGATGCCACAAGAGTATGTATGCAATTATCTCATATGAAAATATAGAGCCAAAAGCATAATGTGAATGGACCAAAATTACAATTTTTTATTTATTTTTCCATAATCATCATTGATTTATTTATATTGATGAATGTAATTTATAAAATTTAATTTTTTTAATTTCAAATTAACTATAAATTTTATATTTTATTTTGCCTTAATTTTTTACACACATTTTCCGCCAAATGTTCATGCAATTATTTATCGACAAAAAATTACTTTTCCAATTAAATTTTTTCTTTCTATTCACACTTTTAAATATATTATTAAATATACATGATTTTTTTTCATAATTTCAGTGAAAATATTTTTTTTATTTTTCAAGCATATATTCACTTTAGATATATCAATTTTTAGATTTTTAAAGCATTATGTAGAAAATCTCCATATAATTAATCGAAAGAATATATATACAATCTAAGAGCAAAATAGAAATTCATAGTGAAAAAATTAGTCATTTTATTTACAATTTAATTATAATAAAATAAATATATATTATCTTGAATAATTTTAAGGAATACATAATTTTAAGGAATACATATTCTTTCTAATGTATTTTTATTATCAAATATCTATTCAATTTTTACGTATCATTATTTTTAAATTTTTTTATAAGTACGTCGTAACCAAATTTTATTTTCTATTAGAATTATTTTCAAATAAACCAATTTTTTGTTTTTTAGATAGAATAAATAAACCACTTTGATATATACACATGTGTTTTAAATTTGGTTTTCTTAAATTCATAGAAAATAATTCAAACCAATTCATTGAAGGTGAATTTTTATAGTTAAATAAGATGCAAATTGACACAATATATTTTTAATAATAAAAAAATTATTTGAAAATAATTTATTCCTTGATTGCACTTATATTTAATAGTATATGATTAACTTTATAAATGATATATGATATTTGAAAAACCAATTAAAATGTTATGTTTAAAGAGTTAAAAAAATATTATATTATTTTTTATTTTCTTTCTAATATAGCATGCTTTTATTAGCATATTAAATTATGAAATTTATTCTTCATAACATTTGTGGTGATTTTCTATATCCATATATTATATTAAATAAAATTTTTGTAGAAGTGTAAATATTGCTTATAAATTTTTAATGATCAGTAATCTTTATTTTGATAGTACAAAAATTATGTGAATTCTTTATGTTGTTATATTTGTTACAATCATTTTGTAATTCATTATCTATTTCAATATGATTAATTCTTCATACTAAAAATAATATGTTTTTAAGGAAAAACTGCAATTTTGATCATGTATCTTTGTCACTTTGCGATTTTGGTCCTTTATGTTTTCATATTTCAGTTTTAGTCCTGCATGTTCTGATTTTTGGTAATTTCGGTTCTTTTTCTTCGAAAATGATGACGTGACACTGTACACGTAAGCTCCACATCAGCACTGCATTGGTGCCACATCAGCGCCACATCGGAAAAAGGACTAAAATTGCAAAAAAAATAAAGATACCGGAATAAAACTGAAATCTGAAAATATAGAGGACCGAAATCGCAAAGTGACAAATATACAGGACCAAAAAAGTAATTTTTCTTATTTTTAATAAAGAAAATAAGATACCAAAATATGCTAATTAAAAGTGTTTGCAAAAATAGGATTTGATGGTGTAAATGAATGTAAAAGAAATTTTGAATCAGCTTTTCAAAAAAAAAAAAAAAAAGAAATTTTGAATCAGACAAAAATATAGTGTGTAAAAGTGTTCAGAAAAATCTTCATTTATATACAAAAATACCTTGATCAATTTTGATGAATCGGAATCATATGAAACCAACTTCTGGATTTGAATTAAACAGAATATAAGCGAATATAAAATTTAGGTTTTTTTTTTTAAAAAAAGAATTTTTATTTTTTAAAGTGAAACATGAAGAATGACTTGTTCTTTTTAGATGTTGCAATAATCCCCAACTATCCAAATCACTTTCAAAACTAGCATCTTTTTATCTACTTTTTAAAACACATGGAATTGTTCAGTAAAAATGATCTAAAATTGACATGTTCACAAGAGAAGAGAGTCAGCCTCAAAATCCTGTCTATTCCAAACCATTCAAAGCATGTAGTATATACAAAGACATGTAGTATCATATCATCTGATGCATGTTTTCAAGAATCGGACCTAACCAAACCGAAATTACAGAACGATCTCGATTTGAGGAGACCCCCAAACAAGAATCTGGTGGAAGATTCTTGAGGGGCTGGATTCGACTCCTCGGGGCACCCTTTTACTCTAAGTAAGGTATGCCCTATGGCCCCTACCATTTTCCGGATGGAATCTATGATCTTGGGGTCGACCGGATACCCCGACGTGCAACGAACATAGAACGAGTTGATGGCCTTGCCTGCTCTTGTTGTCACCTCTGCTCGAGTTACAGATAGGCTATTCTCGCGGAAAATGCGAGTTACATCAGCCAATAGCCCCACTCTATCCGTCGCGCATAGTTCTAGCTTCAGTCCCTGTTGAATCAATGAGAGAAACGAAGAAAACACCTTTGTTATAAGCAAGATTCAAACAGAATATGGAATATGATAGCAACTTGTGAAAAGTGATAGCGAAAACATCGTCGGTTCTTACATCAGATACTCTTCTCTGTATCGCTGCTTCGAGACATTGGATCACCCTTTGCCTTTCGGCATCTGATTTTACCGGGGATCCATCAATATGCCTAATGCAATATTCCTTCAAATGCAAAAACAAGAACATTTTTCAGACATATTGTAAAGCAATGTATGATTCCAATCTTATAGGTCATAAATAGTATACCTGATGAGCTTCTGTTCCCTTGGCCTCAACATTTCCATGGGAAACTACATATTGCATATCTGTTAGAGTAAACACTATATCGAAAAGAAGCTTCGGGCGATCCTTGCACTGGATTGTTACCACAGAGTAGTCTTTATCGTGCCAGTTTACGACATCAACATGGGGGGTTTCTTTATCATTGAACGAATAGTCATCGTAATCTCTGTCATCGAACATCATCCGGTGAAGCCTTCTAGCGGTGTGAGTGACCCCATTGGAGACCACAGTTTTAGCTTTCCTATAGCTGTTACCACCCTTTAACAAAGGAAACAAGCGGCGCTTAACCATTGTTAACCTGTCCGGATCTGTTACCGCACCCCCGGTCTTTTCGTCTGTTACTTGCATCACGGCTGCTGCACGAGTGTTATGCGTCCACACCTCGGCATTAACCACGTTACATTTGAGTTGGGCGAGAATTGCACTAACTTCAGATAGTAGCCCTGGTCTGTCACTTCCGATTAACTCGATGGACGTGTGCTCCATCCCTGATTTCACGTCGACTGATGTTCTCCTAGAAGACGCGAAGCATGAATCGGGGCCAAGTGACTGAAAATAAAATGAAAAGTCCATTTGAATTGGTAAAAGTATACAGAGGAAGTATTGAAAATTGCCAAGATAATAGCACAATTCTAACCTTTTCAATGTAACTTAGAGTCTCTGCATCAGTTATCTTGTTTCCATCTTGATCAGTGACATTGAAAACTGAAGGGGAAAAACTGCTAAAGATTACAATTCAATGACATCCGGAAAACGTGAAGTAAGTTTTCGATATCAAAATAAACGAAGTATTGTTACCATCCATGAACCATCCACCATCAGAGCATATATAAGCTTTGGTTATGATAAGATTGAGATCGGTAAGAACTTGTACGACTTCAAGAAGAATTCCATATTTGTTAGCACTATCCACCTTCATCAAAAGAGGATAATTAGCAGAAATATCTTTTTTTTTTAAAAAAACCAACATGAAGAAAAAAGAAAGAAGAGAATCAAACAGATACATACCTGAATGATTGTTGCATTTTTGCAGGATTCGTTATCGATCACGACTCTGGCAATAAGAGAGGAGAGTGATATGATTAAGAGCTAAAGCAAAAGAAGGAACTAAACTAAGTTGACTCACATGAATTAGAATGGCAGAGAGACAATACCTTGGAGGGTTCATTCTCCTGATAAACTTCTCATATTCATCATCCATGTTTATAGGAAATACGCACCGACGAGTCTGGCGAGAATAATGGAAAGTTTTGATACAGCAAGAATGGATTTTGTCTCCAAGAAAATGCTAAAAAAAATGATTGAAGAATAATCAAGAAGATTTAAGCCCCTGAAAAGGTTCTTGTATTCGTGGGGTCTCTGCTTTTATGGAGGCAGAGCCCATCAAACACATGGTTGCAAAACTAAAACAAAAAGAGATAAAAGATCACAAAAGCACACAACTCACACACACATGGAGGTGTGAAAAACGAGCAGCAAACGAAGTCACAGGCTGGAAACAGCTAAATCAAGAAAACACGGTTCAAACTCCTCCCCCCAAATTCCCACAAAACCAAACAGAAACGGATAAAAGAAACTAAATCAACATATTAAAAGAATATTATTACCGGAAGTTCTATACATAAATGTGATTACAACAACAATAAAACAATTGATGGGAACAAAGAAGTGACAAGAAACTGAATAAAGAACAAGTTAGAATTCAACTACATAACTCAATGTAAAAGGATGGGACACTACGGAGCCTAAAAGGAGACCAAATGAAGAGCAAGAACAATAAACAGCTAAAAATGGAACAGCATACCCTTGAGAATTCTCGAGGATTCTTGATTCTTGAAACAAACTATAAAGAATGAAAAATCAATCCTTGATACATGTGAGCCTGGCTCCCACAAACATGACACAAAAACATGAACACAAACAAGAGTGTGAACCAAGAAAGTACAAATCTTTGGACTCTGCGATGCTTTCTGAGATAATACGAAATAGAACTCTCACTTTCACTTGGAGGACGTGTTGTGTGTATTTATAACAGGTAAATTCTAATTCGGGCATCTCATGGGAAATTTCAGGGTCCCAGCCCGAGTCTCTACGCATACATTTACCATGTAAAAAAGGACCACGAAACCCGAGAAGGTGGAGGGGATTTGAATATACCATCTACTTGGCGTACGCTGGTCGCTGGCCCACATGTTCTTTTGGGTCTTGCTAGCACTTTTAGCTGTTGGACGCACGATTCAGATTCAATTTTGTTTTAGATTTGGTAATAGTTTTTCTTAATTGGTAGTTGATCTTAATTGGTAGTTGATGATACGGTTTAAGTTGAGACGAAATTTCGAGTTCGAGATCCAATCATTCAATTATAATAATCTCTTTCTTCAACTAAACCTTATATTCGATGGTGTTCCTTCGTGAAGTTGAGATGAGACATATATTTTTTTTTATTTCATGGTTGTCTCATTATTCAGTCATCTCAATTTCATCAATTGGCTCGTCATGACACTATGAGCGTGTTTGGATACAGAAACATTTTGCTTTAAAAAAAATTTATTAGATTGTAAAATTTCTGTTTTTAAGTGGTAGTTTAAAAGTTTTATGTTTGGATAAATAAATGAAAATCAGTTACGTTAATGTGAGTTATTTGAAAAGCAACTGAGAAAACTATAAAGTTGAGATTTTGGTTTACTTAAGTGTTTTTAAAAACACTGCAAGTTAAAAAAAAAAAAAGAAAAAAAAACCAGTGCAAGACATATTCAAACACGGAAAATTCGACCCTACCTCATGGGCATTACCTCATAGGTAGAAAAAAATATTTCATTGGTTTAAATTATGTGGTTCTCACATGATTGAGTGGCGTCCACATGATTTGAACCAATTAGTGAGTGACACCTACCCCATTGGATAATATCCATGAGATAGGGTCGAACTTACCTTCAAACACATAAAATCATAAAGCACTTTAAAAAAAATGTGAGTTATATTAGACATCTCTCTCCACCCACGTGAAGAACATATGATAAGCATGATATGAACGTAATTTTACAAATATACCATTTGACAATCAAAATTGATTTAGATTTTGCAAAAAAACATTTAAGATATAATAAATTAGTAAACACACTAATGATAATAATTAATATATTATTCATCTTTATACCTTACTCGTCCATGTTTTATTCTATTTTATCACATTTATTGTGCATCTCTTGTACCTCTCATTCAGAGCGCTGACACTTGAGCGATATCTTAGGACATTATTTTGTATCCAATATTCCATATGCATGTATTCTTACACGTGCAATTTATGTTTTGTGAATATAAATAGAAATGTGAGAAGGGTTTTCTCGTTATTATAGTTCGATACAGAGAGGATTTCATATTAGTTTGATTCCACCGTAAGTCTAATTAAATTGGATTTTTTTTTAGCTACAATTAAATTGGAGATTTTTTTTTGGATTTTTACAATTTTTTTTTTTGGTTTCATTACTGCATTTTATTCGATGTATTTGAGTAAAACTTTTTGAAAATTAAAACAATGACAAAATCAAATCAAACGAACCAAATAACCAAAAAATTTTATGCGGTAAATAAATAATATTACCTGAAATAAGGGATCTGGCTAATTCAACCAATTTGGGTAATCAATCAATTTGAATAGTAGGTTGACAATCCAGTTACTCTTAAAAATCGAGTTTTGTGGGTCATCATCTGCAATACGAACAAACGTTTAAGACGTCGGAAGACGTCCGACGATTAAATTTTGATGCTCAAATTAACGACCGTCAGAAAAAAAATCTATTGAGAAACCAAAATTACATCAATCAATCTGAACAGTCGACCGAAACTCTGGTTACTCTTAAAAATCAAGTTTTGTTGGTCATCATCTGCAACATGAACAAACGTTAGAGACGTCGGAGGACATCCGACGATAAAATTTTGATGTTCAAATTAACAACCGCAAAAAAAAAAAAAAAAAAAATTCTACCGAGGAACCAAAAGTGCTTCAAGAGTAAGGTGAGAGCATGTCTTTGAAGCACAGGAGGTTGGCTAGCTTTATAGAAGTCTTGTGTGCTTTGGTCCCAACGAGGACTCGACTGAAATAGTGACCTTAGTAACGAGTTCTGGTTATTAAATATTCTTTACATCTATCTAATTTAGGTTGTATTTTTTTTTTATTTGTCTCAATTATGTAATCTAATTTTCGTATTTAGTATTATTTTCCCTTCTCTTTATCAATTTTCCCTTCCTATTAAAGTAATATAATTACAGTAAAATTTTTATAATTTGATACTTGATAAATTAATAATATTTTTAAAATGATATTTTTTCTGAGTCCCAACTTGGGCTCATGTACCAAATTAGTAATTTGAATACATTAATAGGCTGCATATATTTATTGAGATGAGATTACATATGGATAAATCATACTAGTACTATTAAAATGACTTTAAAGGATGTGAAATAATAATAGATAAACAGTAACATGTTTACTTTGAGTTATTAATTTTGGGATTGAAATAATGATTGAGTGACGAATTATATTTTTATCCTCCACCTATGATAAATAATATTATGTTTATTTTTGTATTCATAAAATTTGATTGGATTATTATTGAATATTTTAAATTATTATTGACACATGTGAGACATTTTTATTTAACAAAATTATTGGGTATAAAAATATGTATTTTTCATAGTTACATAAAATTGAATAGGAGAAATTGGGAGGGAAAAAGAAGGAATTGGGAGGAAAACGAAAGAAGGAGATAGACGAAGAAATCAAGGGGGGTAGATTAGGTTTTATGTGGATTTTGTTTTCAACAAATATAGATTAGGATATGTTATAATTGAGAAATGAAGAATCAGATATCACGTGAAATGAGGGTTGAATGACGGGATTTCAGATTTGTGGAGTTTGTAAATAAACAATGGATAAGATTGAATTAATAAACTCATCATATGTTTATCAAGCCAAGTAAACGCAACCATAAAATAAAATTTGTTCAAAAGAGTGTCATATGAACTTATGGTCCCATTAATATAATTAGTATTATTTAATTATATATATATATATATAATAAATTTTTTATATATTAAATATTTCTCTCATCTCACTTATTTAGGTTGTATTTTATTAATTATTTTTATCAATTATGTAATCCATTTTTGGTGTTTAGTATTATTTTATGTTATTAATTTATTGAGTCATATATTATAGAGATTTTACTGTAATTATATTACTTTAATATGAGTGATAAATTAACTGATAAAAGTTTTAGTAGTATCAATTATGTAATCCAATTTTCGGGTTTAGTATTATTTTCTCTACTCTTTTATGAGTTTACTCCTCATATTGAAGTTATATAATATATTAATACTCGATAAATTAATAACATTTTTAAAATGATATTTTTTTCTCAGCCCCGACTTGAGTTCATATACTAAATTAATAATTTCGATAAATTAATAAGAATATAATTTTTCAAAGATTCTCATATGAACTTATAATCCAGTCACTGCTATAAATTAATAATTCAATAAAATTACAAAAATAATTAGTGCAATTTAGTAAAATGTGATTATATTGTTGTTTGTTTTTTCATGAAATTTAATTTTAATATTGTTTTTGTTTATATGTTAAATTTTATTTGATTAGTCAGTACAATGAATATTATTTTAATTATAATAACAGTAGTATTGATTATATATATATATATATATATATGTATATAATAATTTTTTTATATATTAATTCAAATGATGATGCAAGTATTGATAAAACAAAATTTCTTTTATCTGACTAAATATATGTTATTTGAATAAAAAATACTCTTTAAAATAATAAATTGTTAATTTATAAATTAATTAATACCTCTCTAAATAACAAAAATTTCAAACTCTCAATGTTATTAATTTATAAAGTTTTTGTTGTGACTACAACTTGTACAATTTTTATCCTATCATATTCTTCATTGAACAAGGGCTCAATTAAAAATTGCTTTATAAAATTTACATTTTCAAACACTTTTTCAATCTATATAAAAATACATATTGATGCGATTATCATAAAATGACTACCCGGGAGCGAGTAAACTCTCGGACGGAAAAGATAGGTGAATATATTTGAGAGAGTGAGTCGTCTTCTCAATTATCCAACCCTCCCTTAGCTTTTATAATGGCCCGCTTGGGCCTTCAATGATTACTGGGTATGGGCTAACTGACGGCTTTTAGGGTGATGGGACGACCATCACGTGTGATTTAGACATCCCGTAGTTTAAGGAAAGAGCTCACTCCATTGGAGCGTGGTCCATAATGATTTGGTCGAGGATTTGATCCTGACACACTCTAAGCAGACGTGGTTGTTTCCTGACCTTGAGAATAAAGAAAACTTGGGCCCCCCAGCTTTGCTTTCTTTTGCTCTTACCCGGGTTCTCCCCAGACCTCTCGGGTCTCCTGAGTGCTTAGACTCCCTGGGTTATATCATCATCCGAGATACTCCTGGCACCCGGGGGTATAGCCACCCGGGGTATCCTACTAGGATATCACCATACTCCCTAAAGATAGTCGGGCTAGGACCTGCTCCACTGTCCCGATCACCCGGGTTGTAGGGTATCACCCGGGGGTATAGCCACCCGGGGTATCCTACTAGGATATCACCACACTCCCTAAAGATAGTCGGGCTAGGACCTGCTCCGCTCTCCCGACCACCCGGATTGTAGGGTATCACCCGGAGGTATAGCCACCCAGAATATCCTACTAGGATATCACATATGAAGCTAAATAAGTGAAACGAGAGAATAATACTCAAGCGTATTTTAAGATCTCAAATAATTGAATTGATCTATGTTCCATAAATTATTATAATTAATAACCAAACTCTTGATAAGATAATACTCCTTGATTGATGACACCGTTCATCACAAAAATAACAAAAAGTTTTCATAAACTTCACGTATGTAAATCAATTTTAAATTATTGGATTTCGCTTTCGAACGAGATGGTGGTTGGAAATTTATGTATCTCGTTGCTTGAATAAAAAAAATAAATATAAGTTTTGATCTCTTTTTTTTTTCTGTAAATATTACATCACGTGATTGATGACACCGTTCATCACAAAAATCGAGAAACAAGTAATCTCATGGAAAGTGGAAACTTTTGTTTTATTTCTTATTTTTTTGATACAAAAATGAAAAATTCATTGAAAATTGATACTCAATAGATGGCCACATTTCCAACCCTAATTATTGACCCAGCCGCCACTAGTCAACCTTCGATGATAAATTTGAGTTGGAAGAAGCATATATTTATTGCTCGTAAATTGGCCTGAATTTGTTGAACATTAATTTAGTATGTGTAATAGACTATCTCATATCCATGGATAGGGTCGAACCTTCCTTCATTTCTTCCGATTTTAGATCCCCTTCCATCTTTTTTCACTATTTTTTACATATATATATATATTTCTATTCGATAAGATTGACACTCGGTGCCTTCGTGCTATATTGTTATCCATTTATATTATTTCATCCTATATTTTGAATGCAATGGTTAATTTTTCTTTTTGTCAAATTTTAATTGTTATTGTAGTTTTTCTTTCCTGAAGATGGAACCTACATTCTTGTCCTTCAACGTATTGGATAAATATCTCGTTTAACATAGTAACTTACAAATTATGCTAATTAAATAAACGGTACTATAAAGAATCAAACTCCGAACCATTTGTCAAACATTATAATTAAACTCTATATTTTGGTTTCATAAATCAATTTTTTTTTTTGCCTATAAAATACCTACTATTCTCTTCCTTATTATTATTGTTAACTAATTACTTAATTAATTAAAGCCTGATTGCAACACGATCCTTGTATACTCGTGCTTTAAGATGAAATGTTTTAAAAGAAAGGTGTTGGACAAATGTATATGTAGGTGGCGTTGAAGTAAATTTTAAGAATTTATAAAATGGGACACCAAATTAGCACGATGCCGAAGTCGTGGAAAATTGTCTAGGCACACCCTAAAAACATAGGTTTCTGTCGATTGGTCTCTTGATTTTATAATATTGCATAAAAAGTCGTGTCCCTATCATCCGAAATTGATGACATGAAATTCACAAGTCGTTATTCTACATCTATTTATGTTTTATAATTTTTATGTTTATATCTTCGTTTTAATTATATAGATTTCGTTTCTACTCCAAAAAATTATCACGTTTTTTTTTGTCTTAAATATATATTTTTATTATATTTAGTAATATTTTTCTTACTATTTTACTAACAAACCCCTATTCATTACGTCTTAAAAAACCACAATTTTTTGAATGAATTACGTAATGATATAATAGCAAATTTATATATTATTTGTTTTTTCAATGATTTTTTTATTAGTTTGTGTGTGGAAAAAGTATGTCTATAAACGAATGTAGTATATTTTACAAAAATTTTAAAGATATGGATTTAGTATACACAAATTTCATATAATAAGTATAATTATAATTCTCTTTTATAAATTAATTTCTGTCGATTTATCGAAATAACTCCCTTCCCATACCTTCCTCTTTGTTTAACTTAATTTCATCGCACACAGGGCATGACTTTAATTCTTATTTTATGAAGTGGTTTTCTTCTTTTAAAAAAATTAATTTCACCCTTTGAGTCTTTGACGTATAATTTACCATGGTTAATATTATATTATTCTGACAAGGGTACCTCAAAACTAGTAAATTATCATAATATAATTAAATTTAAAAAAATTGATTATATATATATATATATAAATTAAAATATACATTAGCTTTGTTGCAACATTAAATTAATTAATCATGTATACAAGTATATATATATATATTCTCAGACCAGGACAAAATGACAATATCATTATACCCATATTTTATTTTACATCTCAAGTACAAAATAGCTAGTCACTTCTGATTCAAAACCTAGTCAGACTGCCCATTGTACAACTAGATGTTACAATTTACAACCCTTACATGGGTTTGCAAATGAGCCAAGCTACTCGTAAGCAGCTCGTGAGTTGCTCGGTCAAAACTCGAGTTACTCGAGCTTGTAGCTCGATCAAAACTCGACTCGAGCTTGAGTAGCTCGAGCATTCAATCGAGCTCGAGCTTTAAATCTATGTAATAAGACACATATATATAAAATATAATATAAATATATATAAATATAATATATATAATATTATATTTATTTATTTATTTATATATATATATATATATATATAATTTTCAAGTTCGAGCTCGAGTACTCGAACTATAGACGATCTCGAGCTCGAGTAGTATGCTACTCGATCTCGGCTCGCCTCGATTGCATCCCTACCCTTGCCTACAAAACTCGTTCTGTTTGGCACAATTTTAAACCCCATCAAATGATTTGATTGTGGTCACGCATACACGAATGAATTATGTGTGCAACGTAATATATAAATATAATGTGTTGTGTGTATATAATATAATATTTATTTGTTGAAGTGTTTGATTTTAATATGATATGTCTTTTTCGTAATTTGACACTTTTATAGGGTTTTTATTTGCAATTCGAGATTGAGCATACCAAGAGACCAATTAGGTAAGTATAGATACATATATACTGTTAGAACCTAATGGGGGGGGATTTAGGTTCTATTGGCAACTTTAGCAATTTAAAGTGATTATGCAAGTACGCAAGCGGAAGACTTAAGCAATCAAATAAATAAGTGCGGTAAATAAATACGTAATGTAAATAAAGCAGTAAAAGGGATAAGAGATGTTTATAGAAGTTCGACGATAAATCGTCTACGTCTCCCCTTCTTGGTTAAGTCGATTAACCAAGGATCCACTAGCACTTCGAACGTCTTGGCCTTGATGGCTCCAAGGATAGCCTTACAACTTGACACGATCACCGCGCCGATACAACTCAACACTCTTGGCCTTAAGGGCTCCAAGGATAGCCTCAACACAACACTTGGCTTCACACTCAAGTGCTTACAACGATAGCACAACACACTTGGCTTCACACTCAAGTGTTTACAACAATAGCACAACCAACTCACAAACTATTTTTTTACAAACACTCTCAAATATATCACACAAACACTTTGATAGTGAGAAATTGCTTGCAAAGGAGAGAAGAGATGAGTTGGGATGTCTCTAAATGGTCTTGGCAAGCCTCTATTTATAGTTGGCAAAGATTTGAATTTGAATTTGTGTGCTTGGAGCGTTTATTGGGAAGCCAAGGAGTAGAGACAAAGTGTAGGCGCCGCTGCCTTCTTTTTCCAGCACTGAGCAGCTTTTGTGGAAAAATCATTTCTTCTAATCTAACCGTTGGATTGATCTGAAATTTAAACTGAAGCTTTAAAACATCTGGATCTTCAATATGAACGGTGAAGATTTGATTCTAACGAGTCAAACATTTCCAGTAAATCTCGGAAGTCGCAAAATCACGTTCTCGCTTTTGTTCTGAGCATTACTTTTCAAAAATTCGAATCTCACAATCCATCCGTTGGATTGGCCTGAAATTAACACACAATCTTTGTAACATCCTGATATTATCGTGATTGGTGGAGATTGGATTTGGATGCCTCCATCGATTCCAGTAGTCTTCTGAATCCGATACTTCAGCAGTTAGCTCCTTGCAGAAATAGCTACTGTTCAACATATTTGCAAAAATCATAACTCCATATCCAGCCGTTGGATTGATTTGAAATTTGGATACAAACTTTAAAACATCATAGAAATCCATGTGATCGGTGGAGATCGGATTTTAATAACCGAAGCATTCCCAGTTATTTTCTGAAGTTGAGTCTTCATAGTTCATTCCTTGCAGAAGTAAGTACTGTGCAGCTTTGTTAAAAAACTCATATCTCCATATCCAGCCGTTGGATTGCTATGAAATTTGGAGAGAAGCTTGAGAACATCCTGATCTTGATTTTCATTGTTGGAGATCTGATTTGGATAACCGGAAAGTGCCCGGTGAATTTTGCAAGTTTCTGCTTTATAATATTGGCTTGTCCTTGTCCATTTCTTTTACAACTTCAAAGTAACTTCCAAGAATTTGATTGTTAATATGATCTAATCTGCAAATTCTCACTTTAAATGGTTAGTAACAATTAACCGAGTTTTGTAATCATCAAAACATAATAATATGAGATTTGTTAATGCATTAAAAATATTAATCTCATAACACGAGATTTGTATGCGTTTAAGGCGTAACAATCTCCCTCTTTTTGATGATCACAAAACTTGGTTAAATAGGAGAAATAAATGTACAATATTAAATAAATAATTTAAATTTGCACAATATAATTGCATGAATAAAACTCCTTCTAAATTAAACAATTAGTTAAGAAGAGTTTGTTTATCAAATAACCAATTTTTTTTTATTCTCTATGCATTTAAGCAAACTAACTCTCCCCCTTAGTTAAAGTATTTAACCAAACTAATTCTCCCCCTTTTTGTGATAATCAAAAAGACTGGAAAAATAAATGCAAAACATGATAATTAAATATGATTTCTAAAAAGCAACACATAAATTTCACATAAAATGTGAGCTTTATAACTTTGAATAAATACAATTAATTTGTATTATCCAAAATTAAGTTGCTCAAATTTTATATTAAGCTCCCCCTTAATATGACATTAAATTTATTTATGTCCACAAGTGATTACAACTCAATCATGCCAAGTTCACCACGCAAATGAATAAAAGTATTTTCATCTAGTGGTTTTGTAAAAATATCGGCAATTTGATTTTTAGTGTCAACATATTGAAGTTCAACTTCATTTCGTTCGATGTGGTCACGAATAAAATGATGACGAATGTCAATATGTTTGGTGCGCGAATGTTGAATCGGATTCTTTGTAAGACATATGGCGCTAGTGTTGTCACAGAAAATAGGGATTTTTGAAAAAGAGACGCCATAGTCGAGCAATTGATGCTTCATCCAAAGAATTTGCGCACAACAACTACCGGCAGCCATATATTCGGCTTCGGTCATTGATAACGCAACACAGTTTTGCTTTTTGGAAAACCAAGAAACCAAACAGTTTCCTAAAAAGAAACAGGTTCCACTAGTGCTTTTCCGGTCCACCTTATATCCACCAAAGTCGGCATCGCAATAAGCTTTTAAATCAAAGAAAGAATTTTTCGAATACCACAAGCCGAGATTTGGAGTATTTGAAAGATATTTGAAAATGCGTTTTAAGGCGAACAAATGTGATTCCTTTGGACATGATTGAAATCGTGCACACAAGCAAACACTAAACATAATGTCCGGTCTACTAGCAGTAGCATATAATAAGGAGCCAATCATACTACGAAAGGAAGATTGATCTACAGTTTTACCATTTTCATCCTTGTCGAGTCTGATTGCTGTGCTCATCGGTGTGGATGATGATTTTGTGTTCTCCATTCCAAACTTCTTTAGAATCTCCTTGATGTATTTGCTTTGGTTCACAAAGAACCCATCCTTGCACTGTTTGATTTGTAATCCGAGGAAATAGTTAAGTTCCCCCATCATACTCATCTCGAAGTATTCCTGCATCAACTTAGAGAATTCTTGACAAAGAGTTTCATTAGTAGAACCAAAAATTATGTCATCAACATAAATTTGCACAATTAATAAATCATCCTTGTCATGTTTGGTAAACAAAGTAATATCAACAATTCCTCTAGTAAAGCCATTGGTAATAAGGAAAGAAGAGAGTTTTTCATACCAAGCTCGAGGAGCTTGTTTCAATCCATACAAAGCTTTGTTGAGTCTATATATGTGATCAGATAACAAATTATCAACAAAGCCATCAGGTTGTTCAATATAGACCTCTTCTTTCAAATCACCATTCAAGAAAGCACTTTTAACATCCATCTGAAATAATTTAAAATTTCTAGAGCATGCAAAAGCAAGTAACATACGAATGGATTCAAGATGGGCAACAGGAGCATAAGTCTCATCATAATCAATGCCTTCTTCTTGACTATATCCTTTAGCTACGAGCCTAGCCTTGTTTCTAGTGATGGTGCCATGCTCATCAAGTTTATTTCTAAACACCCATTTAGTACCTATCACAGGTCTATCATGCGGCCTAGAAACAAGATCCCAAACATTATTGCGTTTAAATTCATTTAACTCATCTTGCATAGCAATAATCCAGGAATCATCAAGTAAAGCATCATCAACACATTTTGGCTCAACATGAGAAACAAAAGCAAGATGATTACAAATATTATTGAGAGAAGAGCGAGTAGATACTCCCTTTGATGGACTTCCAATTATCAGATCTTTAGGATGATCTTTGTGATGTGTCCATTCCTTAGGAAGTGGTGTTTCCTCAATTGTAGCATCTATATCATTTAAGCTTGAGAAAACCATCTCTTCTTCAAGTATTTCTATATCATCATTGTTAGTGCGAGAAATATTTAACAAAGATTCATCAAATATAACATGCATTGATTCTTCAACAAGTAAGGTGCGCTTATTGAATACTCTATAAGCCTTACTTGTAGTAGAATACCCAAGAAAAATACCTTTATCGGATTTGGCATCAAATTTGCCAAGGTTGTCCTTACCATTATTGTGAATGAAGCACTTAGAACCAAAAGCCCGAAAGAATGAAATGTTAGGCTTTCTCTCCCTCCATAACTCGTATGGAGTTTTCTTGAGAATTGGCCTTATTGATACGCGATTGATGATGTAACAGGCAGTGTTCATTGCTTCAGCCCAAAAATATTTTGGTAGAGAATGCTCACATAACATGGTCCTTGCAATCTCTACTAGTGTCCTATTTTTCCTCTCAACGACCCCGTTTTGTTGAGGAGTCCTAGGATAAGAAAAATTGTGACCGATGCCTTTTTCTATACAAAAGTTTGAAAAATTCTCATTTTGAAATTCAGTTCCGTGGTCACTACGGATCTGTTTTATTGAAAGATTTTTCTCATTCTCAACTCGTTTAGCAAAAGTTTTAAAATACTCAAAGGCATCATTTTTGTGAGCTAAAAACAATGTCCACGTGTAACGTGAAAAATCATCTATAATGACAAACGCATAAAGCTTTCCTCCTAAACTAGCGTTCCTCGAGGGACCACATAGATCTAGGTGGAGAAGTTCAAGGGGCATAAAAGTGGATACAAAATTTTTGCTTTTAAAAGATTCCCTTGTATGTTTGCCAAATTGACACGCATCACAAACATAATCAAGTTTCAAATCAAGTTTTGGCATACCAACGACTAAGTCAAGTTTTAAAAGTTTTTCGATGGTACTAGGACCAACATGACCCAATCGTCTATGCCAAAGAATGTTGTCATCAACATTCACGGATACAAGGCTTTTTATATTTGATAAAGATAAATTATTTAAAGAGACCTTGTAAACGTTCTCACTTCTATATCCTTTGAAATTTATGGATTTGTCACTAATAAATGATACAGTGCAGTGTTGGGGAGTGAATTTGACTTCATAACCTCTATCGCACAATTGACTTATGCTTAGTAGATTATGCTTAAGTCCTTTCACTAGGAGTACATCATCAATTAGACAAGAATTAGATATACCTATTGAGCCGATGCCTTCAATTACTCCTTTGCTGTTGTCTCCAAAGGTGACAGTCCCCTTCTCCTTTGGTTTGATTGATTGAAGAAGATCCTTGTTCCCCGTCATATGTCTAGAACATCCACTGTCTAGATACCATATGCTAGGGAGAGCATTTTTCTTGTTTCCCTGAAAATAATTGATTTTGGTACCCTTTAGTTCTTTTGGGTCCACAATGTTAGAAAAGAGAGATACAAAATAGACTTCTAAGAGTTCAGTCTCTCATAGCAACATCATCGCCACTTTCCAAGAGTGCTCCCAGTAGTAGGTAGGGCATATGGCCACTTTAAAAACCTATTTCCTTGGACAGAGCAACGTTCAACAGGGAGACCAGCCGCAAGTCAAGGCATTTTTAAGCCGGTCTATATTGAACTCCCTTAGATTTTGATCTCATAATGCCGACTAATGAGTTGTTAAGTACTCTTAGGCCTCCATTTCATATAGCTCTTTTGAACATATTGATATTTCAATGATCTGCATTTATGTCTAACATGACCAGATTTGCAACAATAAGAACAAGTAGGGGTTGATCTCATTTTAGCTTTAGCTATTAGACTAGCAAAGTTTATAGATTTTTTACCATAGCCTATTCCTCCCTTATCAAAGCTACATTTCTGCATGCTAAGTAGGTTGTTCAATTTATTGCTACTCACATTGAATTTATCGAAAGATTTTTCTAAGTGATCTAAGTCATCCTTAAGTCTAAGGTTATCATGCTCCTTAGTTTCTAATTCCTTTTTAAGATTTCTATTCTCTTTTCTAAGAACCTTAACCATATCAAACATATCTTTATAAGCATGTAAGAGTTCATCGTAAGTAGGTACCTCGTCATCGTCGTCAGAGACGATGTCATCACTTTTAGCCATTAAGCAGAAGTTTGCTTCCTCGTCGTCGTCGTCGCTATCACTCCAGGTAGCTAGTAGGGCTTTCTTCTTTCCTTTGTCCACTTTCTTCTTGAGTGGGCATTCATTGGCGTAGTGACCTTGTTGTTGACAGTTGTAGCAGGTCACTTCTTTCTCAGGTTTCTTGTCCTTTTTGAATTTGTTTCCTCGCATGAATTTCTTGAATTTTCTTGCGAAGAGAGCCATGTCATCATCGTCATCTTCTTCGACTTGTGTAGTCAAGGCTATCCCTTTGTGCTTGACATCTTCTTTCTTTGATTCTTTTCTTGTGGACACTTCTAACTCATGGGTTTTTAGGGTCCCATGTAGTTGATCAAGATCATAGGCGGCAGTGTCCCCTTTGTTGGATTCGATGATGGCGGTTCTCTTTGCATCCCATTCTTTTGGTAGGGCACGAAGAGCTCTCCTCCAAACTTGCTTGGTAGGATATTGTTCTCCCAATTGTGCTAACTCATTGATGATTTGAGTAAGCCTTCGAAACATGGTGTCAACATCTTCGTTGGATTCCATCTCAAATGTTTCGTATTTGAGTTGGAGTAAGTCGATCTTTGTTTCTTTCACTTGGTTGGTGCCTTCGTGACATATCTCTAGCTTGTCCCATATCTCTTTAGCAGATGAGCACATCGATATCCGGTTGTACTCGTTCATATCTAAGGAACAATGCAAGATATTCATAGCTTTAGCATTTTGCGAAATTAATTTCATGTCCTCTTTTGAAAAGTCATCCATTCCCTTAGGAATTTCAACCCCATCAACTATTTTCATAGGTGTATAGGGACCTTTCACCGTTACTTTCCATAGGTCATAGTCTACGGATTGGATATATAGGGACATACGATTTTTCCAATACCCGTAGTTTATGCCATTAAAAAGAGGAGGACGATTAGTAGATTGCCCTTGAGCATAATCACTCGCTAGGTTTGCCATAAAAAGGATTTGAAAAGTATTTTCAAATGGCTCTGATACCACTTGTTAGAACCTAATGGGGGGGGGGGGGATTTAGGTTCTATTGGCAACTTTAGCAATTTAAAGTGATTATGCAAGTACGCAAGCGGAAGACTTAAGCAATCAAATAAATAAGTGCGGTAAATAAATACGTAATGTAAATAAAGCAGTAAAAGGGATAAGAGATGTTTATAGAAGTTCGACGATAAATCGTCTACGTCTCCCCTTCTTGGTTAAGTCGATTAACCAAGGATCCACTAGCACTTCGAACGTCTTGGCCTTGATGGCTCCAAGGATAGCCTTACAACTTGACACGATCACCGCGCCGATACAACTCAACACTCTTGGCCTTAAGGGCTCCAAGGATAGCCTCAACACAACACTTGGCTTCACACTCAAGTGCTTACAACGATAGCACAACACACTTGGCTTCACACTCAAGTGTTTACAACAATAGCACAACCAACTCACAAACTATTTTTTTACAAACACTCTCAAATATATCACACAAACACTTTGATAGTGAGAAATTGCTTGCAAAGGAGAGAAGAGATGAGTTGGGATGTCTCTAAATGGTCTTGGCAAGCCTCTATTTATAGTTGGAAAAGATTTGAATTTGAATTTGTGTGCTTGGAGCGTTTATTGGGAAGCCAAGGAGTAGAGACAAAGTGTAGGCGCCGCTGCCTTCTTTTTCCAGCACTGAGCAGCTTTTGTGGAAAAATCATATCTTCTAATCTAACCGTTGGATTGATCTGAAATTTAAACTGAAGCTTTAAAACATCTGGATCTTCAATCTGAACGGTAGAGATTTGATTCTAACGAGTCAAACATTTCCAGTAAATCTCGGAAGTCGCAAAATCACGTTCTCGCTTTTGTTCTGAGCATTACTTTTCAAAAATTCGAATCTCACAATCCATCCGTTGGATTGGCCTGAAATTAACACACAATCTTTGTAACATCCTGATATTATCGTGATTGGTGGAGATTGGATTTGGATGCCTCTATCGATTCCAGTAGTCTTCTGAATCCGATACTTCAGCAGTTAGCTCCTTGCAGAAATAGCTACTGTTCAACATATTTGCAAAAATCATAACTCCATATCCAGCCGTTGGATTGATTTGAAATTTGGATACAAACTTTAAAACATCATAGAAATCCATGTGATTGGTGGAGATCGGATTTTAATAACCGAAGCATTCCCAGTTATTTTCTGAAGTTGAGTCTTCATAGTTCATTCCTTGCAGAAGTAAGTACTGTGCAGCTTTGTTAAAAAACTCATATCTCCATATCCAGCCGTTGGATTGCTATGAAATTTGGAGAGAAGCTTGAGAACATCCTGATCTTGATTTTCATTGTTGGAGATCTGATTTGGATAACCGGAAAGTGCCCGGTGAATTTTGCAAGTTTCTGCTTTATAATATTGGCTTGTCCTTGTCCATTTCTTTTACAACTTCAAAGTAACTTCCAAGAATTTGATTGTTAATATGATCTAATCTGCAAATTCTCACTTTAAATGGTTAGTAACAATTAACCGAGTTTTGTAATCATCAAAACATAATAATATGAGATTTGTTAATGCATTAAAAATATTAATCTCATAACACGAGATTTGTATGCGTTTAAGGCGTAACATATACATATATATATATATAGTACGGTTTTGATATAATTTTGATAAATATATTAATTTCGGCACTTTTTATTTTATTCTATATTTGTTAGAACAAAATTCTTTTTAATATTTATCGAGTTTGACACTCAAAACTCAGGACGAACTCGTCTTGTTTCGGGTAAACTAAAACTCGAATTGAACCCTCCGAGTTTTGTAGCCAAGTTCAAACTCTAAACACATGAGACTACCTTCATATATGGGACTTAGCTATGGCACTAATTTGTGAAAATATAAACATTTAGGATAAGCAGGCAGCGATGGGAGTGGGGCTCAAACAATCTGATGCCATAATTATGCCGCCTCTTCCCATTCTCTAAGAGTCGGCGTTGGCCACCCCCCAAATATTTTGAGAGTTTGGGACCTGCACAACCACCACTCGTATGCATTCGTGCATACTCTTTTTATATATATATATAAAAATATAATAAAATTTTATCTTCATATTATGGATTATATAAATATTTTACTTTTTCGTGGAAAAATATTCCCAACCGCGGCTAAGTGCACATCATTTCCTCGTTTGAGATATGAATCTTTGGATATATGATTAGTAGTATACTATCTAAATTCTAAATATAACAACTCATCTATTGTTAATTGAATCCGCAAACTAACAAAATCATAAGATAGAGCCAAACCACGATGACGCATGTATAACGCAAGACAAAAAAAGAATGGGAAAGAGAAGAAATAATTTGATGGTCAAACTGTGCTGATATTATATATAAGTTCCATTGAAACGTGATTCCCCATCCTTCACACTTGTTGACAAATCAATATACCAATGTCACCAACCTAACAACAAACAAACAAACAAATTTGACGGCAAAATCATTACATTTCCATTAATGTATTCTAAGTACCCAAAACCCATTAGATTACTGCCATCAAATTCTGGCATCTATCTCTCAGCAGTTTGTTGCAACAGAAGAAAGTTATCATCTGTAATATACATGTGCTTCCGAAAGGTTATTCAATGTCCAGTTAGCTGGCAGCCATAGGCATCTTTTAGTCTTAAGGAACGAAAACGCGACTGAAGGGGATCCAGCAGACCATCTTTTGTTGTTTATTTCCCAAAGAGCTGAACAGGGGAGTGAGAAGATTTTGAACAAGTGAAGATACTTGGTGTGCCATCACTCTGTATTAGGCACCCCCAACAAAGAAAAGGTAGTATCTTCAGGGTCACGGAGCGGAATATACTCCGATCCTCTCACATGAACACTAAAGCAAGCTGTATAATTAGCGAGTGTGAGAGAGGAAATAGTTGGTATATCCTTCTACATGAAAACAATAAAAAACAAAAACAATGAATATATAGGGTAAATTTAATATGCACCATAACATAAAAGGTCCTCTTTTTTTCTATTAGTCATAGTTATCCGTAGACAGTAACAACAAATCTAGAATTCAATTTAAAAAATTTATTGCTTGTTTCATCTTTAACTGAACTTTTCAGTGCCAAACAATGCTATAAAAGCAAAATAACTTCGCCAAAGGTCTGAAATTTGATATGGGAAACTGTTACATTATTAATTTTATTGTCCCTATCAGAAAATTACCCATTCAAGGTAACCACAGACATCTTCTCAGATATGCTTTTAAGAACAGCATATAGCAACTAGCCAACTCTATTAGGAAATGAATGAGCAACACAAAACTAACGGTGAGCGATTGATGGAGCGTTTAATTTATATCATAATATTCTCTAAGTAAATACTCTCGAAACCAACATGTGGATTTCGGTGGGTATCACCAAACAAAACAACCATACATATCAAAATAATGTTAGTTAAGATCATACCATTTTCAATTTTCATCACACTTTGAAGCATTGTGTCCATCTTTGTTTTCATGTCTGATGAGTTGTCCATTTTAGGGGCAATAAGCATGAGCTCCCTATAGATTTCACGAACAAACATACATATTTTTATAGCAAAATCAAGTTCACCATCTGATATTCGACCTATCGCCAGCCTCATCAACTCCCCAGTCAAGTCTGCGACCTGAACATGAAAAAAGGAATTGTCATTAGCGACATAGTAGTGAATAAACTATAGCATTACACATGATCTAGGTTTGAAGGTTACGCACAATTTGAGCTTAAGATGGCAGCTAAAACTCATCATACTGTTTTCTATGTTGCGTGTCTGAGCAAAATCTTCTAAATAAACAAAATTTCAGAAAATTACCCCTAGGAAATAATCAAGTACATTAATCTTTAGAGGCTCGACTGTCGGATCACTTAGTGAAATTAAGGAGGCATTGATTGCATTCAGATCTAAAAGAACACCAGTCTTGCAAAAATTACAGAATGTTGCAGCTTCAACATATTCTTGAACCTATAAATCAAAGCAAAACATGAGTAAGTTTGTGAAAAAACTTCCAGTATTGCAAGATAAGAAGACATTAGACACATACCCCAGGAGAATAAGCATGTCTAAGCTTCCAAAAATCTGTTCCCTGGAGCTCTTTTACTAGACGAGATATATGTTGATTTAGAACCATAGATAAATCCTTTTCTGCCTGTTCTATTACTGCATCTTTGTTGTGTTTACTAATCCTGCCAACGTAAGAATTCATTGGATTTTCCAATCAAATGGTAGAAGTAACCTTTTTTCATAGAAAAACGGAATTTTGTATGCGATACTTATGAGATAATATAATGTAAATGACAAAAAATTTCTTTTACCTGTGCACCTGAAAAATGACCTTTTTGCTATTCATTGTAATATCACGACTAGCCTTCACCACTCTTTCTCGCTTATCATTCTACAAATCAGCAGCCAGTGTATCCATGTGCATGAAAAAAATCGCCACAAAAATGTAGATGACGAATTGAAATATTCATGGAAATTTTTATAGGAAGCATGCATCAACTGTAAATAGCATAATTTGTTGCTTCTTGTTTAACGTCATGTAACAAACTTCACATCAACTTGAGCAAGTTGCTAGCATTCAAAAGTCACATCCCAATTAAACCAGGGTCTGACATCATAGTAGATGATAAAGTGCAAATAATGATGTATGAGAGAAAAATTAGCATGACAAACAGTTGTATTGTTGAATATCAAAGACAATAGAGAAGGAACAATTAATGATCTGGAACAACCCCCAGAATTCTTTATGCATAATCACACTGAAATATTAACATTTACACATCACATCCTCTTGAAAGACACCTTTAAAATATTTGATCAGAACCATTGACAAGCGTAGATCACATTTTATGATCCTGCATCGATCGTGGGGGACTCGGATACCCATTTATGTGAATTTGCCTTCTATCTTGACAGCTAGTTTGACATGCTACAAAGAACGGTGTCACACATCCACTGCCTCCCAGTTGCAATAGAAAGTAGACGCCAATACCAACACTTGCACCACTACAACATAGTGTTTGCTGGCCCTTAGATGAGGATAAAGGTGCAACTTCTCAACAAAATTATAACGTTTGCCCCGGTGTAAATCAGTATGCATTAAATCAATACCCTTTTATTAGTTCCCATGTAACACCCCAGCCCAGATTATGTTCAGAAAAGCTAGTGTATGTTAGTGTATTCAGAAAAGGCTATTTCTTGGCTACAACTTACAAGGTTGTTGAGGTAGCTAGTGTATTCAGAAAAGGCTTCTCTCATTGGATTATGTTCAGAATCGGCGGCGCTGACAGTCATATGTCTCGATTTCTTGGCTACAGCTCCAGTCCCTGCAACTGTTCGACGAAATGCGTCAACAAATCACCATGTAGGTCGCTTAAAGATTGAATTTTGAAATAAAATTTACAGGGAGGAATCCGGTGAGGCTTCGAGGACATGAGAGACAGCTTGGTAGCCCAACACTTGTACATCTGTTTATCCCCCAAGCCAAACACCATGCCCTCTGCTGCAAACTTTCATTGTAAATTTCTGTAATTGAAAATATGGTTTATATCTCTTAAATTAGAACTAAGGAAACAAAGTTGCTGTGGTGTAGTGGTTATCACGTCAGTCTTACACACTGAAGGTCCCCAGTTCGATCCTGGGCAGCAACATTATTTTTGTTTCTCTATGAACCGGGCCGGTCTTTTAGTGGACCCTCTCTTGCAAAAGCCCATAAATTATTTGTGGGCAGTTCATATTCAACTCTAGGTTTCTTTCCCCACTCTTGGGCTTTGGTGGTTTATTTTTTTCATTGTCGCACACACAAAACAATTCTTTCATTATTATATATTATTACCATATTATTATGTGCATAGTATAATATCTATTTTGATAAATCGATATGATTCTCGCCCACTCGCAATTTTAATCCTCATCTAATTGTAAATATAGCCTTTCTTCAATTTTTATAATTATACTAACTAGTTAGTAGTTATACACGCAATGCGTGTGTTTTGTTAATGTATGTAATTTTAAACTACTATTTTAAAATATAAAATATATGTAATAGTTATTATTATTATTTAAAAAAAAAAAAAACAAACTCAAACAATTTAATACACGGTGAGAGTTATCTTCAAAATCAGAAAATAATTGAAATTATTGAATTGCATATTTGATTTTTATAAAAATTGTTTATAGGATTATTTTTGGAAGTTCACTTAATTAAAAATATCAAAGTAGTTATTATAACATGCTTTTTCTTTATAATAGTAATAGATATGGTATTAGTATTACAACACATGCCATTTCCATTATCATGTCTTTAATTTTTGTGACACAATTATTCGAACTCTTTGCGTTGTATTTAACATTTCGCGGGAATAATTATCAGCCAACTTTATGTATAGTGTTCAAATACATGGTATACTGTAAATTTTAGTATCGATACTAGTAATTTAACGATGACTTGTTTTCTTTTCTTTCTTTTTTTCGGAGAAACATACTCATCGATTATAAAATCTGGCAACTATTCCAAAGTTTAATATTTTTAAAATAAAACTAAAGTCCACCGATCATTTTTATTTATTTCTCCAAAATTTCTTGTTAAACGGTTTTCATATCCGTGGGACAGGTTGAGCGATCTAAACTGCAAAAAAAATAATACTACTTACATAAAATTAATATTTTTATTGATATTTTTTATTTTTTGGAACGGAAATCAGTCTTATAAAATTAACATGTTAGAGGGTTTGATAAGAGTTTTTGTGCTTTCATGATAATGACTATTTCAAATATTTCACTTCCGAGTCTTTTGTTCACATAACATAAAATCAAATATTTTAAAATCAACAAAACTTTTTTACATTTAGAAAGACATAAAAATTCTTACGAGAACGAGTTAATTTAGTGGGATGGTCTCATATTCAACTCGATTCATTCAATATTATCTTTCACTGTAAATATCAGTCGAATCAATATATCTCATAAATATAAATCCATGAAACTATTTCATAATAGACACACTTTCAAAAAAAAGTTTCATGATAGACACACTCTTAAAAAAAATGCCCATCAGCAAATGATTTGAAATAAAATTTTAATCCACAAAATCATTCTATAAAATCAGTTCTCCCAAGTATTAATACCCCCAAAACATAAATTAAAGATAAACCCAAAAATTCCAACGAATTTAATATAAATCGCTTACTGTCATCAATCCATTTCATAGTACGTAATTGAACTCCAAACCTAAATTTAAAATAATAATAATAATAATAATAATAATAATAAAAAAGTACGATCAAAAGTTGTCATTTTATAAAAGGATTTAACTGATAATAACAGTACAACTCAAATATTTTAAATTATATAATAGTTCAAACGTCACGTACCGATAACTTTATCTTTTTAAAAAAACAACTATTACATCTAACAAAAAGGTCACTTTTCAATTATGCCCCGATTGCATTTATGATTGACTTCGAGTAAAGCATATGAAGAGGGTTTCGAATTTCAATGGCATAGGAATCAGCCTATCTTTAAGGTTAGTTTTTTTTTTTTTAATTGTACGATATTCTACATAGTAATAATGGAAAGGAAAACGTTAATTATTACTTTTTCACCGATGTATTATCAACCGATGTTACCGAAATAAAATATATAACATTCTCGTATATACCGAGAGGGAATGAAGGATTTCAGTTTTCGAATGTGGAAACCTCTTACAAAATAAAGACAAAAGAATAAACGAAAAAAAGTAAAAAAATAAAAATAAAAATTCATCAGTTAAAGATTTCAGTGAATAAATAATTTATATATTTGAAGTATTACAATTTAATAACTAAAAAAAAAGGCTAAAAGAATTTAGCTAGTAGGACATGACCTCTCAGTCGTGAAAGAGAAAAAATATCAAGAATATGACATGCATAAAGTTTTGTTTGTCACTGAGATACGTGTTCTTTTAAATTATTTATAAGGATCATTTAGTTATATATTTAATTCCTCAAAAATTAGTATAAGCCAAAAATAATAATAAGTTCAAAATTTATGTGACGGTGTGATCTTTATCAGCCAGCCCTACACTAAATCCGCCCCTGCTTATATATAACAATATAAATTTGTAAACTGACATAAAATAAAACTTTATATAATTGTGAATGCATTAATTGCATGAGTCCTCTCGGTTGTTGAGTTTCATTCATAGCATACCACTTGTTGTTAAGTTTACCGAACCCCTTCAATGGCCAATGCTCATCATATCTCCCACGCATGAAATTAAAATTGCTTCCACTCTTGTTGTCTAACTAATAACCGATAAATGTGGCAATTTGATCAACACTTATTTTCCATTTCTGGTATAGATGGACATATCACATTTTTCGAGTTTTTATTTGTTTTCCTAAAACATTTACGAGATGTACATGTCCCATTTCTGAAATTTATATAATAAATATGAAAAATAAGGTTATTTCATGCATTAGCCCACTAATATAACTACTTATGGATTGATGTTAGAAGCCCAAAAAATCAATAATGTAAGGTGTTAGAATTTTTTTCTTCCTAAGAGTAATTACTGTATGTTTTTTGGGATTTTTTATTTCATATTTTTTTTCAAAAAAAAAAAAAAATCTAGCCCGGGCAGATTTCAATTCCAGCTCTGCCATTTTGTGCAAGGATGCTAGTAGTACTAGCTAGGATGAGTGACCTCCTAGGAAGCTCTAGTGTGTCAAGTTACTGATGTTGCGTTGTTTGCTGGTGGGCTGTAAAAGAGAGACATCAAATCTTAATAGATAATACTGTCTCTACTGGGGACAGAGCCGAAAGTAGGGAAAAGATAAGACTGAGATATGAGACAGCACCAGCAATAAGTTACGCCTCTCCCTAAACTCATAAGCTTAACAAACAAACACATCTGCGCTGCAACAAATATAAGAAAATAAAGTTGCGTATTATCTAACAACTAAAGATTTTAGCCTAATAGTATGTGTTTGATCATAACACAATATATTACCACAATCAAGTTATCGTATATCGATCTTTCTCCTAGACAGATACGTATTGCATCTCAATATGTAAATGTAATATTGATTACCATTTGGAATTGATAAAAAGCATGGAGAACATAACAAAGCATGATACGTATATAGTACTGCTTAATATTCCATGTAAATTTGGTGTATAGTCTCGTTGTTGGGGTATGGACAAGAAGAAAACTGCATCCTTAACAAGAATTATTGCCAACAGTTCCACATGAAATGTCCAATAAAGCGTGAATTACAACAAGAACAATAGTTTGAGATTGACATTTTATAATTAGCTCGATGAGTTAAAATAATATTAATACTTTAGATATGATAAAAATTGATTAAAAATCCAAGCATTTTGCCGACCATGTCACTTTCATTGTATGATTTTTCGGGATATAATTTGTCCAAAAATGGTTGAGTTTTGGGCACAAAACAAAATGAGAGCACAAATCTTGTCCATTTGTCATAACTCTGGTTTATGTTCTCATTTATTGGCTTCTTATGTTTTTGGGGACAAAGGCTGCATTTTCTGGTAAAAACTTTTGATATGGATTGCTCATTTCCCTGCCCATTTTGACCTTTTGTTGACTCGCCTCTTTTCAATATATGTATATATATATATATATATATATATTTTTTTTTTTTGCGTTTTTTTTTTCAATCTTGGAATATAATAATATTGACACTAACAAAAAAAAAGGCATATTCTCATTCGTATTCGAGTAAAGTATTTCAAAAATATTATTATTTTTTTTGAACTTTTTTTTTATAATGTGACGTGTTTTATTTTGATGTCTTTTATTCGAAAGTCTAATTTTCTTTTTATTTTTTAGTTTACATGGGATAAATATTTAGATTAACACAATAGCCTGCAAATTATATTAATCAATTAAATCGCACAAGACAAATCCAATATGATTGAACAATTGGTTAGTCTGAGAATCTGTTTGTAGAGGAATCAAATCAGTTAAAGGTAATTCAAAAGTTTATTAAGTTTACTTTTCACAAAATTAATAAATATAAAATAAATTTTATTTAGTTATGTGTTCTATTAAAAAAAATCAATTTCATGAATAGATAATTAATTAAACATGTTTAAATTAGCATATATGAGCTGAAATTGATAGAAGTATGATACTTTTGTCCCAGAACTTAATATATATGTGTGTGTTACATAATTATTTGAGAATACGTTAATTATGAGATGATCTCGCGAATAGGGAAAAATAAGATATATCTGTCTCACAAAATTGACTGTGAGAATGTCTTATAAAAATATGTGATTTGCTTAGTTTTAAACAAGAATAGTTGAAAAATAAAAACCCACTAAAGTACAATAATTACAAAAATTTTAAACACAAAATTTTACGATTTCATATGTGGAAATTAATGGATTAGGTGTCATTGAATTTTTGCTTAAAAAATTGGGGTTGAATAAATGAAAATGTTCATGTCATACCAGATTTACGTAAATCAAATTATATGCAAATTCATAACATGTAAAACTCTGATAATCTGGGAAAATAATAAAACATTTGCACTTTTATTTACAGTAATTCATCATGAAAAAGTTCATTCAAAAAGTAAGTTAAAAGTAAAAATAAAAAAATAATAAAAAAAGCAGTAGGTTGATCTTGTTCCTCCCAGAATTTGCTGACCTCACGTCGACATCAGCAACATGTCTCCGAATGGGGACAACTGAGAACGGCGTGCCCCACCCACGGCGCACGATAGCACATATGTTGATGTTCAAGTGGGGACCATATTATTTGGTTGAGTGGGGCCCATATCTGTTCCAACTGTTCTACTGACAGATTTTTATTACTCTAGGATAGGATTATTGTACACCGTTACCTTTGACTTTATTCCAAGACGTATCCCTTTGATCATCTCGTTGATTTTTCCAATTCTACGTACAACATTTTAATGATTTAAAGTATATGTGATTGTAGCAAAAAAAAAAAAAAGATCGTAATTGTTCAGAATATACAGATTGAAGTAGAAAGATTCAATTTGCCTATAAATAAGTGTAGTGACTCGTCTCGGATTACCTATTAAAAGAAACTTAAGCAACCAATTAAACTTAAAATAAGAAACTTAATAAGAGCTAATCACAAAAACTTAAACAAATACTAATTCCGCAAACCGATAATTAACTGAAAACCCAATATATAGGGTACATAATCAACATGATAATGTATGCAACATAATAATCGTGACATAATATATGTACATAAAACATGTCGGATAAACATGCAACACATAGACATGCATACTCAACCAAGATATCTTGGATAGTACTTTCGTACCTCGACAGTTGATCTAGCTGTACAAGTATATCTACATACTACAGTCCATCACGGCATACAAACAATACTATATCACTTACATTTATCTAAAGTTTTAACTAAGTTAATAGATACTCACCAAGATTCTAAGACTGCTGGGGATCTCGAAATATACATGCATTGTCAGTCCACTGATGTCGAAGACCTTGACCCAATCACAGCTCCGCTCAAGCCTCGTAGCACGTCGCTATCGTCTGGCCCTCGTGTGTAAGGCTAAAACACTAAGAATGTAGTGGCCCGTAACCAAATGAAGAGATTAAGGAACTAATCGTATTTACTTAAGTTGAGTTCGGAGGCTCCATTGGTGAGTTCGGACGGTCCGAAGAGTGTTCGGACGCTCCGATCGTGCTACCGACAGTCGTCATGGATGACGTCATTGTGCTGACGTAAGCAATGATGTATTATCGGGTTCGGATGACCCGAAGTAAGGATCGGACGATCCGATCGTGTTCGTACGCTCCGAAGCGTAGTTCGGACGGCCCGAACTCCATCTATAAATAGGAAGGCCGATATTCAGTTTTGAGCACACCGATCACCTCTTCTCTCTCGTTTCTTCAGTCTTCCAGCTTAGATCTAGGGCATTCTAGGCGTCCCGTTGAAAATCCGGAAGTGGCATAGCAGTCCAGGCGTTGTAGCGAAGCTGTGGCCTAGTGTTAAGGCATTCGACAGCAAAAGGCTAACAACGGACGAAGGTATAGCTTTTGCTTCCTAAAAATATTTAGGAGTATACTTTAGCTTAGTTAAGGCTTTTAGAGCGCTTTAATGATAGTAGAATCATTTGGCAGTGTAGCGCAGATTATAGGCGTGGACCTAGGGCTGATAGCACTTGCCTAGTATTTGAGGTACGAAAGTACTGTTCGAGATATCCTGGCTGAGTATGCATGTATTATGTGACTGCATGATTTATATGTCATTGATTTATGCTGCATACATTTGCATATTGAGCTATCTCGTTCGAGACGTCTATAGTAGGGTTTTACCCTATCTTGTTAGTGGTTGGACTTTCATCGATTTGGGTCCGGCATATCCACTGGTATTTTGGTATGGGAGCCACCTCCTGAAGCGACGGCACAACGTGCTCATACCAGGGTCCGGTCTGTCTCTGTTATCTGATCTTTGACCTCGAGTTTATAGGGAGTTTACTTTGCATGCATGTATACTCATACTCTCGTGCTGAGCATTTTATGCTCACGTCTCGTACTCTGTATTTCTGGACACCCTATTCCATGGGGCAGGTTTGCGATTGAACGAGGCGGGTGGATCCAAGAGGGGCTAGGCAGTGGTTGATCAGTTGGAGCTTCGTTTAGGTTTTTATTATGTTGTTTTGGGTTTATACAACTATTCTATTTGGTTGTATATTATTTTGGATATTTACAGATTCCTTTTCTTGGGATTGTATAAATGTTATGATTTCCGCAGTTGAATTCTGATTTCTATTTAATTAAGTTAATTGCATGCCTAAGTTCCGTTTAGTAGGTGATCCGGGTAAGGGTCACTACATTTATGGTATCAGAGCCAGGTTAGTATTCTTGGGATTTAGATTCTGCATAAGGTAACCGTGAGGTACTTTTGTAGATGGCGAGCTACGATGACCAGAGTAGCCATGGTAGTGGAGGTGGACGCTTGGGAGATGACGATCCTGAGCGTCGTCGGGACCGTCATCATCGTCGTCGTGATGAGGACCGTTTTAGCGTGCGCGGATTCTTGCAGATGGGTCCTAAGCCCTTGGTTGGAGGTGAGTCTCCGGAGGATGCGGAGAACTGGTTAGATCGCATGGAGACGACTTTTCAGACTTTCCACTGTACCGAGGAGCAGAAGATGGAGACCCTTGGCTATCTTCCGGATGGGCGAGCTCGTAGGTGGTGGAGGTTTACTTTTGCACCCTTTGTTACGGCGAGAGGAGTGACCACCTGGGCCGAGTTCTGCACAGCTTTTCAGAAGCTGTATTTTTCCTCCTGCACTCCGTCAGTCAAAGGCGGGCAAACTACTGAGTCTGCGACAGGGAGCCATGTCTATTGACGAGTATCAGCAGAAGTTCTTTGATCTGCTATCCTATTGCCCCGAGATTGCTGATAGCTCTGAGATGAAGTATAATCTGTTCCTTCAGGGCCTTAACCCTGAGATCCATGACCGTGTGGCGGTCGGTGATGACATGTCCTACGAGGGTTTGGTGAGCCGTTGTCACCAGGCAAAGGATAGTATTCGGCGGAACAGGTCTTTCTCTCAGTCGAGGCCTGATAGTTCTTTGGGTCCCCGTGCCCAATCTTTCAAGAAGTCCGGATCTACTTCTTCCTCTGGTTATGGAGGTGTTGTTCGCTTTGGGAAGAAGGACAAATGCGACCATTGCGGGAAGAACCATCCGTCAGACAAGTGTCGTAGAGCTTCTGGAGCTTGTTTCCGATGTGGAGAGGTTGGTCATATCCGGAGGGATTGTCCACTATCTGGGGGAGGCGGATCTGGTTCAGGATCAGGTTCTCAGGCCACCGTTTAGCAGAGGTCGCAGGGACAACCTGCTGAGAGTTCTCATTTGAGGCCGCGGGCTTCTGGTCAGGTGTTTGCTTTAAGGCATGATCAGGCCGTGGAGGAGAATGAAAAGGTCATCGCAGGTACATTTCTACTTTATGGTATACCTGCTATCGTACTTATTGACACTGGTGCATCTCATTCCTGAAAGAGTGGGTGCCCGGTTAGCCAACTTGTGGATAAGGGCTTTTGTGACTCTAAGTATAAACAATCTTTGTTTAATATAATTTACATTCATTAATGGCATTTTCTTTGTCTTTCTTCATATTGTTATATTGTGATATACTATTGATGCTTTGATAAAGACCTTGAATATACTATAGTGTAAGTAAGATGAGATAGTGAATAAAGAGAGATCACTATTATGAAACACATCTTATAGTCACTGTATATTCTAAATAGTTCCTAGTCAATTGAGCCGTCCGCTAATAAGGATAAGGATCGCTCGAGATTGAGACTAGCATTTGTGATGCCAAGTACCACGTTTCATTGGTAATGGACATGGAGATGTTCAAAGCATGCAAATAGATATTCATATGATGAATGATCGAACTACCCTTTTCGGACTTTCCAAGTGGTTATCACTTATCGAGTGGATAAAGTCTGCTGTTTTGGTTGTACACCATTAGTCCTTACTACTTGAAACATCATTGAGACTCTATATGCTAGTACTGTACTTTGACTCGTTTACCGACTCTATTGGGGTCAACAGGTATCGGGATTGGCTACAGTTACGACACATATAGGAGTCGATGCTTTGTTGTCAAGGATTCACCACATACTTGAGAGTGTGGATATCCTATGCGATCTGAGGAGATATTAGTGTGACGAATCTCTGGCCAGAGTACATGATGTGTTTTAGGTTACTCGGTTTTCCTAGTAACACATGCGATGTCACTATTTGATCTCCAAGATGTAATGCATAGTTATCGAATCTCGAACGACTCTCGATGCACCAATGGTTGTTGATTCGATCGGGATATATGGATGAAGGGACCGTACTGTACGCTAACCAAAATCTACTGGTTCTTGCAGACACTATCAGTGATACCTAGGAAATCATGGGGCATGTTGCTAGACGCTCTTACCATGATTCGTTGGGCAAGTCGGAAATTGTTGTTCCGAGTCACAAGGAGTTGTGAGCCCACGGCTAGCTGTATCCCTGAACCATTGAGGGTCACACAAGTAATGGATTACTAAACCCCATTGAGATAGTTAAATTTGAAGAGTTAAATTTAATGAAAGAGAAGTTGGACTTCTTAACTAAAAGGGAGTGAAATTTCCTAAAATGACATAGGGATGGACATTTTTGGAAATCACTGAATTCGGATTCAGAAAAATTATCTTGACTTTAAAAGATGCAGAAATGATTTTTGTGCACATTGGTAAAATCAGTTTATTAATCGGAGTCACGATGAATTTTATATTAATTTCTATAATAACAGGCTTGGCTTGTTGGGCTTAAGTTATGGATTGTGGACCCTAAGGAGTTAGAGTCCTAATACAATTATAACTTAATCTAGTCTAGAAATTATCTATAAATACATGTGTAGTGTTCAAAAATCATAAGTTTTCAGTCTTGAAATTTTCGAATTACACACATATATTTTAAAGGGGATTTTTCGAAAATCCTCTACTCCTTTTTGAGATAATTCAGTCTGTGATTTTTCTGAAAATTACATTCTGAATTGACAGATCAAATCTGTTTAATCTCTTCGATAAACATCTGATTGATTTCTAGTGCAATCAATCAGAGGGTTTCTGTTTTCTATTCGTGGACTTAATTCCGGAGGTTGATCGTGATAGTCATCGGTTCCCGGGATTTACAAAAAGAGCAGATTAAATTCTGTTGGAGTCCATAATCAAGCCTTTGCTTGAATAGGTAAAATATTTAATTGTGAATTTATATTTTTACTTGCAACAATTTTAATCGTTAGAATTTGATACCCACGATATGGAATCGTTCCATATCGAAAAATAAATTTTTAAACTTCCGCTGCACCGGGTATCAATTCTTAATTGATCTGAACACGTTTTTCCAACAGTGGTATCAGAGCCAGGTTGCTCAGATCAAACGATTAAATTAATCGATTGTACAAAATATTTGGCCTCGGTTTTTTGAAAACAAAACGAATTTTAAAAAAAATTAAAATTTTGACGGAACAAGGGCACCGGGGCAGCGATTTGATCGCTGCCCACGGGCAGCGACGAAGCTGCCCGCCTCCACGTGGGCAGCCCTGTCCCACGTGGAGGAGGGGGCTGCCCGGGAATGCCCCGGGCAGTCCGGGAAAATTAAAATTCATTTTTAATTAATTAAAATTTTGAAATTTTGAAATTCTAGTTTTTGGTCCGATCAAAAATTATTTTTGATTGGTTCACGAGGCATCGGATCGAATTGTTTGAGTCCGAAATTTTTAAAATTGATTTTTGGATAAATTTGAATTTTTGGAAAATTTATAAATTTTATCCGTTAAATTAGATTTTATAAAATCAATTATTTTGGTACAATTGATGATAAGATATGATCTTATGAAAGGATAAGATAAAATTTGATTTTATCTTTTAAATATGATGTCATTGCATGTTATCCAATTATTTAATTATTGAATTAATTATTGGATAAAAGGATGATCGATTGCCATGACCAAGTTTGTAGGTGTATGTTAGGTTATTTACATTTGGTTTTATTGTTGTTGGGTTTTATTAATGGGCTTGGTTTATAGCCCAATTTGAATTGTCATTTGTAATAAAAAGTGGGCTTGGTTTATGGCTCGTTCCCACCCCTTAAATATGTATCCCCTACTTGTCATCAAAATTTATTGTAAATTTGTTAGACTTAGTGGGAGATAAAAATTTGAAGACAACGGTGGGCCCAGCAGACGATGAAGACCAAAGAAATGTAAATGGAAGCTCAATGTAATAGGATTGCATTGCATACTTGCATATTACCTAGGATTGGACTTAGACTCGTGATTGGCAACCACGGGTCGAATAGATAATGAGATCGATCATCCTTAAATAATATATGATATTATTGATGTATGCATGTTTAGACTAAATTATATGAATCCCGCAAGCATACATAAATTGCATGATGAGACAAATTTCAAAAATTTAAAATCCCTCATTTTAAATATGATTTAAAATTGATATCAAGATAAACAAAAGGGAATTTAAATATTGTTTAAATATTCCTACCTTCCATCAACGATCAATGTATGAGATGCTACCCGCGGGCACGGTCCGGCTCATATTATTGGAGGGGCCCGTTCGTCGGAAAGCTGTACATTGGATCGACACATGTTGTAAGTTGGGTGGAACTCCCATGGGATTGGCTCATATTATTGGGGATCCACATGACGACCGTCCATCACAACTTAATATTGATGGGTCATCTTGACATGTTACATTAAACGGCGTCATATTATTGGACCCTTATTGGACATGAGGTAAAAACATGGGGGTTGCTTTGGAAGCAATTGGGCTCTACCTTTTGAAAATTATGGTTGACTGATATTATTCGGGACTATAGTTTGTCAATTGGACTCCATGTTCCCACTAAGGAAACAAGTTTTTCGTTTTCACTAGAGGGTAGTGAAATCGTTAAAATAGTGGGAGTGAAATTCATAAAATTAAATTTCGCCATATTTTATGTCTTAGTAAATTAATTAAGCAATCATTGATTATTGTCTGTTTCATCTCAGTATATCATTATGATGAATCTTCGTAATCCACATGTTTCAATTCTAGAACAAAACAAACTTTCTGGCGCAAACTATACGGAATGGTTCCATAAGTTAAGATTATCCTGAGTTTGGAAAAAATTTTCTAAGTGTTAGAAAAGGCTCCTCCGAAAAACAGCCCCGGCTGATGTAACTTCGGAAAGGTTGGCCGAACTAGAGAAATGGTAGGACCATGATCTCAAGGCCAAATGTTACATGCAAAGATGGACAAGTCTAAATAAGTTTGCCATCACTGCAAGAAACCCGGTTACTGGAAGCGCAACTGCAAAGAATGTATATCGAGTAGTTACGAACTACAAAGGATATATTTTATAAATGTTTCACTTAATACTATTTCTTGGGTATTGGATACCAGATGTAGATCTTACATTTGCAATGAGTTGCAGATGATGACAAGAAGTAATAGGCTAAGGATGGGTAAGACCCAGTTAAGGCTCGGGAATGGTTCCAGAGTTGAATCCAAAGCTGTGGGAAACATTTGTTTAATTTTGCAAAACAATTTTAAGCTATATTTTGAGAGAGATGTTTTTATTTGTGCCAAGATTTCATTAAAACATTATTTCTGTTTCTATGCTTGATAGAGATGGTTTTTCTTGTAATTTTGCGAATGAGATTTGAAATATTTACAAGAATGAATGTTTGATTTGAAATGAACAATTTAAAACGATCTATATAACTTAAAATTAAAAGACGTTCCAGTTGATTATGTTGATAAACCGGTAACAACAAATAAAAGGAAAAACGATAGTCAAAACCCGGCAAACCTTTGGCATGCTAGGCTAGGTTATATTTCCTCAAGGAGGATGAACAAGATAGTGGGAGAGGGTATGTTTGATATGTCTGATATTAACTCTCTACCTACTTGTGAGTCATGCCTAAAAAGGAAAAATGACTAAATCTCTTTTCAAAGGGAAGCCTGAGCGTAGTCAAAATCTGTTGGATTTGATCCATACAGATGTTTGCGGACCATTTAGTATCGGTACTAAATTTGGTCACACCTACTTCATTACCTTTACTGATGATTAATCTAGGTATGTGTATTTATATTTAATGAAATATAAGTCTGAATCATTTGAAAAGTTCAAAGAATTCAAGGCTTAAGTAGAAAACAAACTAGGTAGAATTATTAAAGCACTTCGATCGGATTGAGGTGGAGAATACTTAAGTACCGAGTTTTTGAGCTATCTAAAAGAGAATGAGATTCTCTCTCAGTGGACTCCTCCTATGACACCTCAGCTGAATGGTGTCTCGGAGCATCGCAATCGAACTTTGTTGGACATGGTTCGATCTATGATGAGCTTCACTGAGCTCCCACCTTCGTTTTGGGGCTATGCACTTGAAACGGCGGTATTATTGTTGAACAATGTTCACACCAAAGCAGTGAATAAAACTTCATACGAGTTATAGAATGGCAAAGCTCCTAAGTATTCGTACTTAAGGATTTGGGGATGTCCTGCTTACGTGAAGCAGACAGTGGGAGATAAGTTGAATAGTCAATCCACCTTATGTTATTTTGTAGGATATCAGAAGAATTCAATCGGATATTATTTCTATCATCCTACTGAAACAAAAGTGTTTGTTTCGAGGAATGCCACCTTCATGGAGAAGGAGTTTTTATTAGATAAGAAAGGCAAGATGATGGAACTCGAAGAAATTCGAGAAGAACCCGAGATACAAAATAACGACCACACACCTCAAGAACCTTCAACGGACACGCCTATATCTAGGAGATCCGAGAGGACTTCTAGACCTCCTATTCGATATGGTCTTCTTCTTGAAGGGGATCAAAGTGAACCCGACATTGGATGTGATCCAAGAAACTTCAAGGAAGCAATTTCTGATGCGGATTCGAATTTATGGCTTGATGCTATGCAGTCGGAAATAGACTCGATGCATACAAACCAAGTTTGGTCTTTAGTAGATCCTCCCGATGGAATTGTTCCAATAGGGTGTAAATGGATCTACAAGAGAAAACTTGGGCCTGATGGCAAGGTACTCACCTACAAGGCACGATTGGTAGCAAAAGGTTATACTCAAAGACAAGGAGTTGACTATGATGAAACCTTTTCACCAGTCTCAATGTTCAAGTCCATAAGAATCCTTATTGCCATAGAAGCATGGTATGACTATGAGATATGGCAAATGGATGTGAAGACTGCATTTCTTAATGGAAACATTAAGGAAAAAATCTATATGATGCAGCCCGAGGGATTCACATCCATGGGAAGCGAGCATAAGGTATGCAAGCTTCAGAGATCAATTTATGGTCTCAAACAAGCATCAAGAAGTTGGAACCAGAAATTTGATGAAACAATAAAGGACTTTAATTTCATCAAAAAACCGAAGGAATCGTGCGTGTACAAGAAAGTAGTTAAGGATGCGGTGACGTTCTTAGTGCTTTATGTTGATGACATCCTACTCATTGGGAATGACGTAGGGATGTTGCAGTCAACAAAGATATGGTTATCAGGTAGATTCTTGATGAAGGATTAGGGTGAGGCCTCCTATATTCTAGGGATACAGATCTATAGAGATAGATCTAAGAGAATAATAGGACTCACTCAAGCAACCTATATCGACACCATATTGAAAAGGTTTTCTATGGATGAGTCCAAAAGAGAGGACATCTACCTATGTGTCATGGAGTTTCTCTATCCAAGTTTATGTGTCCCAAGACTGACGAAGAGATAGAGAAAATGACACACATACCATATGCGTCAGCCATAGGTAGTATTATGTATGGGATGATATCTACCAGACCGGATGTAGCCTTTGCTCTGAGTGTCACGAGCAGATATCAGGCCAACCCCGGTCAAATGCATTGGAAAGCCGTGAAGGATATTCTTAAGTACTTGAGAAGGACTAAGAATATATTCATGGTTTATAAAGGCAGAGAATTGAAATTGGAAGGCTATACCGACTCTAGCTTCCAAAGCGACGTGGATGACTCGAAGTCAACCTCTGGATTTGTATTCATGCTCAATGGCGGTGCTGTCTCTTGAAAGAGTTCCAAGCAGGACACCACAGCGGATTCCATCACTGAGGCAGAATACATTGAAACATCAGCTGCTGCTAAAGAGGCCATTTGGATGAGGAATTTCGTCCAAGAGTTGGGCGTAATTCCTGAAGCTGTTGGTCCAGTTCCGGTGTACTGCAACAACACTGGTGTCGTTGCTCAGGCAAAGGAACCAAGGTCTCATTAAAGATCCAAACACGTACTGAGGAAATACCACATCATCCGGGAGATTGTGGAAAGAGGAGACATCACTGTCGAGAGAGTGGCCTCTACAGACAATATCGCTGATCCACTTACTAAGCCCTTGCCAGGACCATTGTTTGACAAACATCGCGAAGCAATGGGATTATGTAGTATGACTAGATGGCTTTAGGGCAAGTGGGAGATTGAAAGAGTGGGTGCCCGGTTAGCCAACTTGTGGCTAAGGGCTTTTGTGACTCTATGTATAAATAATCTTTGTTTAATATAATTTACATTCATTAATGGCATTTTCTTTGTCTTTCTTCATATTGTTATATTGTGATATACTATTGATGTTTTGATAAAGACCTTGAATATACTATAGTGTAAGTAAGATGAGATAGTGAATAAAGAGAGATCACTATTATGAAACACATCTTATAGTCACTGTATATTCTAAACAGTTCCTAGTCAATTGAGCCGTCCGTTAATAAGGATAAGGATCACTCGAGATTGAGACTAGCATTTGTGATGCCAAGTACCACGTTTCATTGGTAATGGACATGGAGATGTTCAAAGCATGCAAATGGATATTAATATGATGAATGATCGAACTACCCTTTTCGGACTTTTCAAGCGGTTATCACTTATCGAGTGGATAAAGTCCGCGGTTTTGGTTGTACACCATTAGTCCTTACTACTTGAAACATCATTGAGACTCTATATGCTAGTACTGTACTTTGACTCGTTTACCGACTCTATTGGGGTCAACATGTGTTGGGATTGGGTACAGTTACGACACATGTAGGAGTCGATGTTTTGTTGTCAAGGATTCACCACATACTTACGAGTGTGGATATCCTATGCGATCTGAGGAGATATTAGTGTGACGAATCTCTGGCCAGAGTACATGATGTATTTTAGGTTACTCGGTTTTCCTAGTAACACATGCGATGTCACTATTTGATCTCCAAGATGTAATGCATAGTTATCGAATCTCGAACGACTCTCGATGCACCAATGGTTGTTGATTCGATCGGGATATATGGATGAAGGGACCGTACTGTACGCTAACCAAAATCTACTGGTTCTTGCAGGCACTATCAGTGATACCTAGGGAATCATGGGGCGATGTTGCTAGACGCTCTTACCATGATTCGTTGGGCAAGTCGGAAATTGTTGTTCCGAGTCACAAGGAGTTGTGAGCCCACGGCTAGCTGTATCCCTGAACCATTGAGGGTCACACAAGTAATGGATTACTAAATCCCGTTGAGATAGTTAAATTTAAAGAGTTAAATTTAATGAAAGAGAAGTTGGACTTCTTAACTAAAAGGGAGTGAAATTTCCTAAAATGACATAGGGATGGGCATTTTTGGAAATCACTGAATTCGGATTCAGAAAAATTATCTTGACTTTAAAAGATGCAGAAATGGTTTCTGTGCACATTGGTAAAATCAGTTTATCAATCGGAGTCACGATGAATTTTATATTAATTTCTATAATAACAGGCTTGGCTTGTTGGGCTTAAGTTATGGATTGTGGGCCCTAAGGAGTTAGAGTCCTAATACAATTATAACTTAATCTAGTCTAGAAATTATCTATAAATACATGTGTAGTGTTCGAAAATCATAAGTTTTCAGTCTTGTAATTTTCGAATTACACACATATATTTTAAAGGGGATTTTTCGAAAATCCTCTACTCCTTTTTGAGATAATTCAGTCTGTGATTTTTCTGAAAATTACATTCTGAATTGACAGATCAAATCTGTTTAATCTCTTCGATAAACATCTGATTGATTTCTAGTGCAATCAATCAGAGGGTTTCTGTTTTCTATTCGTGGACTTAATTCCGGAGGTTGATCGTGATAGTCGTCGGTTTTCGGGATTTACAAGAAGAGCAGATTAAATTCTGTTGGAGTTCATAATCAAGCCTTTGCTTGAATAGGTAAAATATTTAATTGTGAATTTATATTTTTATTTGCAACAATTTTAATCGTTAGGATTTGATACCCACAATATGGAATCGTTCCATATCGAAAAATAAAAATTTTAAACTTTCGCTGCACCGGGTATCAATTCTTAATTGATCTGAACACGTTTTTCCAACAATTCCTTCATTTCTGCACGTTTTGTTAAGAGACATAAGTTACCATGCATTGCACTAGACGTAGTAGTTTCTATTTCTACTCCGACGGGTCAATCTGCTTTGGCCAAGTGTTTAGTGATGGGTTTCCCTTTAGAGTTCGAAGGGAACATTCTGTTGGCGAATCTCATGGTCCTTGCGATGGACGATTTCGAAATTATTCTTGGGATAGACATGCTGACTACCTATCGAGCTTCAGTGGACCGCTATCAGATATTAGTACGCTTTCATCCAGATGGGAGTGATAGCTGGTTTTTCTATGGTGAGGGAGCGCGACCCCAGATGCCTTTGGTATCAGCTTTGTGAGTCTGTCGAGCTCTAGAGTCTGGCGGGGAAGGCTACTGTAGTAGCCCAGTTCCAATTTACAAGATTAATTGGTTAATTATATTTTATTAACAAGAGCACAAGTTAAGATCAAGAACACATGACATGAGTAGCTCGGGTCAGTCATGAGTAGCTCGGGTCGGTCATGGTTGTTCAACAATAGCTCGGGAATTGAGCAAGAGCTCGGGCATTTAGCTAGAGCTCGGGCTTGGAGCTAGGGCTCGGGAATGTGTTAGTGCTTGGCTCGGGTCGGGGCTTAGGGTGCTCAAGAAAGTGATGTGCAAGGCCAGGGTAGTGTTCGGTCATGGAAAGAACACATGGTATTCAGGTCGGGAATGGACACATGATTGGAGCTAAAACATGATTAGTGTCTTGCTAGGTGTCATGCACTCGATTGACACCTGTCCCGGCTCATCCTCTATAAATAGAAGTCGAGGGTTCGGTCATTTTACACCATTTCATCTCACTTCTTAGTTCTACTTGGACCAAGGAGTAGCTCAGGAGCTCGGGAAAGAGTTGCTCGGGAGTTCGGGAAGGAGTAGGTCGGGCTTGACCAGGAGTAGTTCAGGTCGGGCTTGACCAGGAGCAGTTCAGGTCGGGCTTGAAGGGAGAGGTCAGGTCGGGTGGGACTTGAACCTAAGGCAGCTAGGGGTTGTCTTCTTCTAGATTAGTTCAGACTTCGGTGTTAGATACGATAGTACTGTTCGAGATATCCTGACTGAGTATGCATCTATTATGTGACTGCATGATTTATATGTCATTGATTTATGCTGCATTCATCTGCATATTGAGCTATCTCCTTCAAGATGTATATTAGTAGGGTTGTACCCTATCCTGTTAGTGGATGGACTTCCATCGATTTGGGTCCGGCATATCCACTGGTATATTGGTATGGGAGCCACCTCTTGCAGCGATGGCATAGCGTGCTACATACCAGGGCCCGGTCTGTGTCTGTTATATGATCTTTGACCTCGAGTTATAGGGAGTTAACTTTGCATGCATGTATACTCATACTCTCGTACTGAGCGTTTTATGCTCACATCTCGTACTTTGTGTTTCTGGACACCCTATTCCATGGGACAGGTTTGCGATTGGACGAGGCGGGTGGTTCCAGGAGGGGCTAGGCAGCGGTTGGTCAGCTGGAGCTTTGCTTAGGTTTTTATTTCTGTTGTTATCAGATTGATACAGCTTTTCGATCTGGTTGTATAATCTAATTGGATTTTTACAGATTCCTTGCCTTGGGATTGTAGTATTTGTAATGTTTCAGCAGTTTATTCTGATATCTGTTTAATTAAGTTAATTGCATACATAAGTTCTGTTTAGTAGGTGATCCGGGTAAGGGTCACTACATTTATGGTATCAGAGCATGCATAGTTTTCTTGGGATTTAGATTTTGCATAAGATAACCTTGAGGTAATTTGTGTAGATGGCAGATCGTGACGATCAGAGCAGCCATGGCAGTGTAGGTGGACGCTGGGGAGACGATGACCGAGAGCGTCGTCATGAGCGCCATCATCGTCGCCATGATGATCAGCATTTTAGCATACGCCGATTTCTTCCGATGGGTCCTAAGCCCTTGGTTGGAGGTGAGTCTCCGAAGGATGCGGAGAACTGGTTAGACCGCATGGAGATGACTTTTCAGACGTTCCGTTGCACTGAGGAGCAGAAGATGGATACGCTGGGATATCTTCTGGAAGGGCGAGACCGAAAGTGGTGGAGGTTCACTTCTGCACCGTTCGTCACGGCGAGAGGGGTTGCTACTTGGGCTGAGTTCCGCACAGCTTATCAGAAAGCTGTATTTTCCTCCTGCACTCCGTCAAACAAGTGCCGCAGAATTTCTGGAGCTTGTTTCCTTTGTGGAGAGGTGGGTCATCTTCGGAGAGATTGTCCACTATCTGGGGGAGGCGGTTCTGGTTCTGGATCAGGTTCTTAGGCCACCGTTCAGCAGAGGTCGCAGGGACAGCCTACTGGGAGTTCTCACTTGAGGCCGCGGGCTTTTGGCCAGGTGTTTGCCTTGAGGCACGACCAGGACGTGGAGGAGAATGAGAAGGTCATTGCAGGTACATTTCTGTTATATGGTTTACATGCTCTTGTACTCATTGACACTGATGCATCTCATTCCTTCATTTCTGCACGTTTTGTTAAGAGACATAAGTTACCTTACATTGCACTAGACGTAGTACTTTCTGTTTCTACTCCGACGGGTCAGTCTGCTTTGAACAAGCGTCTAGTGATGGGTTGTCCTTTAGAATTCGAGGGTAACATTCTGATTGCGAATCTCATTGTTCTTGCGATGGACGACTTTGATTGCATTATGGGAATAGATATGTTGACTACCTATCGAGCTTCAGTGGACTGCTATCAGAGATTAGTACGCTTTCATCCGGAGGGGAGTGATAGCTGGTTTTTCTATAGTGAGGGAGCGCGACCCCCGATGCCTTTGGTATCTGCTTTGAGAGCCTGTCGAGCTCTAGAGTCTGGCGGGGAAGGTTACCTCATCTATGCAGTTGATTTGTCCGCTGAAAGTGTAGGGATAGAGAGCATTCCGGTCGTGAATGAATTTTCAGATGTATTTTCAAATGAGATTCCAGGTTTACCTCTTGTTAGGGAAGTCAAGTTTGGCATAGAGTTGATGCCAGGTACTTCGCCTATTTCTCGAGCACCATATCGTCTGGCTCCGTCAGAGATGCGTGAGTTGAAGAATCAGCTACAGGATCTTTTGGACAAGGGGTACATTTGTCCTAGTGTATCTCCTTGGGGAGCTCCTGTTCTCTTCGTGAAGAAGAAGGATGGGTCGATGCGGCTGTGCATTGACTATCGTCAGTTGAACCGAGTTACTGTGAAGAACAAGTATCCTTTACCTCATATAGATGACTTGTTTGATCAGTTGCAGGGTACTTCAGTCTATTACAAGATTGACTTGAGATCTTGGTATCATCAGATGAGAGTACGAGATCAGGACGTAGCCAAGACAGCATTCCGTACTCGCTATGGGCATTACGAGTTTCTAGTGATGCCATTTGGTTTGACTAATGCGCCGGCTATATTTATGGATCTGATGAACCGTGTCTTCAGGAAGTACTTGGATAAGTTTGTCGTGGTCTTCATTGACGACATTCTGGTGTATTCGCGTAATGAGGACGATCATGTTTCTCACTTACGGGTGATACTGCAGACTCTTCGGGACGAGCAGTTGTACGCCAAGTTGAGTAAGTGCGAATTTTGGATGGATCGAGTGGTCTTTCTTGGCCATATCATATCCAGAAAAGGGATTTCTGTCGATCCGAGCAAGATTGAGGCTGTGCTTAATTGGTCACGTCCGATGACAGTTGCTGAGATCTGTAGTTTTCTGGGTCTATAGCAGGGTATTATCTTCGTTTCATTCTGAATTTCTCTCAGTTAGCTCGACCTTTGACGCAGCTTACCCGCAAGGGTGTGGATTTTGAGTGGTCCTCCGAGTGCGAGGAGAACTTCTGTGAGCTTCGACGACGGTTGACTTCTGCGCCGGTGTTGGCATTGCCGTCAAGATCTGGAGGGTATGTGGTGTACACTGATGCTTCTCTTCAGGGGTTAGGTTGTGTCCTATCTCAGAATGGGCATGTGATCGCATACGCTTCTAGACAGCTGAAGCTTTACGAGGATAATTATCCGGTTCATGATTTGGAGTTGGCAGCGATTGTGTTTGCTTTGAAGATCTGGCGTCATTATCTGTATGGCGAGAAATTTGAGATCTTCACAGACCACAAGAGTCTCAAGTATTTGTTCACTCAGACAGAGTTGAACATGAGGCAGAGACGTTGGATGGACTTGCTTAAAGACTATGATTGAGAGATTAAGTATCATTCGGAAGCTGCTAATCTCACTGCTGATGCCTTGAGTTGCAAGGTGCGTCTTTCCGCACTGCAGACTTGTTCGATATCTAGTGCGATCGAGGATTGTTGTTCTTCAGGGTATACCTTCAAGCACAAGAAAGGTATGCAGTGTATCAAGATGTTTGCAATTTTATCTGAGCCAGCTTTGTATTCGTGAATTCGAGATGCTCAGATGTCTGATTCGAAGACCCAACGTTTGGCTCGCCTAGCCAACAAGGGTAGTACGTCTGGATTTCACTATCAGTCAGATGGTTTTCTGTGTTTGTCTGGTAGGCTTGTGATTCCGGAGGATGAATAGTTGCGAGATGATATTTTGTCTCAGGCGCATCGCACTAAGTTGAGTATTCATCCAGGGAGCAACAAGATGTACAAGGATCTACGTACTCGTTTTTGGTGGAAAGGAATGAAACGCAATGTGTATCAGTATGTTTCGAGATGCTTGGTTTGTCGGCAGGTCAAGGCAGAACACCGACGACCTGGAGGTTTGCTTCACAGTCTGCCTATTCCTGAGTGAAAATGAGAGTTGATCACGATGGATTTTGTGACCCATTTGCCAATGACCTCGAGGAACTGTGATGCTATCTGGGTGGTGGTAGACCGACTCACCAAGTCAGCACATTTCATTGCCTATAGCCGAGAGTATTCTGTGGATCGTATGGCGCGGTTGTACATTCAGGAGATCGTTCGACTTCATGGCGTGCCTGTGAGCATTGTCAGTGATCAAGACCCCAGGTTTACTTCTAGGTTCTGGGGGAGTGTTCAGAGTGCGATGGGTACTACTCTCAGTTTGAGTACTGCTTATCACCCGGAGACAGATGGTCAGGAAGAGCGCACTATCCGTACTTTGGAGGATATGCTTCGAGCGTGAACTATGGACTTTGGTTCAGCCTGGCAAGATCATTTGCCTTTGATTGAGTTCGCGTACAACAACAGCTATCATACTAGTATTGGGATGACACCTTTTGAGGCGTTGTACGGGCGACGTTGTCGTACTCCACTCTTCTGGGAAGAAGTGGGAGAGAGACAGGCTGAGGGACCGGAGTTTATCCAGCAGGCGGTAGACATTGTTGATCAGATCAAGAAATGGATTAAGACTGCACAAGATCGTCAGGCCAGCTATGCTAACACCAAGCGTAGGCCTTTGCAGTTCGATATCGGGGAGAAAGTGTTTCTGAGAGTGTCACCTTTTCGAAAAATTCTCAGATTTGGCCTTTAGGGCAAGTTGTCTCCCAGGTTTATCGGTCCGTTTGAAATCTTGGAGAGTATTGACGATTTGGCTTATCAACTAGCTTTGCCACCGCATCTTTCCAGTATTCACGACGTGTTTCACGTATCTCTGTTGCGACGGTATGTGGCGGATGAGTCTCATATTCTGCAGCGGTCTGAGGTTCAGGTGAGCAAGGATTTGACCTATGTTGAGAAACCTATTTGTATCCTGGATCATAAGGATAAGGTTTTGCGGAATAAAGTCATTCCTCTGGTTTTAGTTCAGTGGCAGCGTCGAGGCACTGAGGAAGCTACTTGGGAACTCGAAGACTGGATGCGCACAGAATATCCTGAGTTGTTTTGATTTCATTTTCGAGTTGTATTCAGTTGTAATCGTTTGATTAGAATAAAGAATGTTTCTGATTTCTGTATTACATTCAGTACTTAAGATCTTATTTCGAGGACGAAATATCTTAAGTAGGGGAGAATGTAGTAGCCCAGTTCCAATTTATAAGATTAATTGGTTAATTATATTTTATTAACAAGAGCACAAGTTAAGATCAAGAACACATGACATGAGTAGCTCGGGTCGGTCATGAGTAGCTCGGGTCGGTCATGGTTGTTCAACAATAGCTCGGGCATTGAGCTAGAGCTCGGGCTTGGAGCTAGGGCTCGGGAATGTGTTAGTGCTTGGCTCGGGTTGGGGCTTAGGGTACTCAAGAAAGTGATGTGCAAGGCCAGGGTAGTGTTCGATCATGGAAAGAACACGTGGTATTCAGGTCGGGAATGGACACGTGGCTGGAGCTAAAACACGATTAGTGTCCTGCTAGGTGTCATGCACTCGATTGACACCTGTCCTGCTCATCCTCTATAAATAGGAGTCGAGGGTTCGGTCATTTTACACCATTTCATCTCACTTCTTAGTTCTACTCAGACCAAGGAGTAGCTCGGGAGCTCGGGAAAGAGTAGCTCGGGAGTTCGGGAAGGAGTAGCTCGGGGCTTGACCAGGAGCAGTTCAGGTCGGGCTTCACCAGGAGCAGTTCAGGTCGGGCTTGAAGGGAGAGGTCATGTCGGGTCAGTCTTGAGACCAGGTCGGGTCGGGACTTGAACCTAAGGCAGCTAGGGGTTGTCTTCTTCCAGCTTAGTTCAGACTTCGGTGTTAGGTACGATAGTACTGTTCGAGATATCCTGACTGAGTATGCATGTATTATGTGACTGCATGATTTATATGTCATTGATTTATGCTGCATTCATCTGCATATTGAGCTATCTCCTTCAAGATGTATATTAGTAGGGTTGTACCCTATCCTGTTAGTGGATGGACTTCCATAGATTTGGGTCCGGCATATCCACTGGTATATTGGTATGGGAGCCACTTCCTGCAGCGACGGCACAGCGTGCTACATACCTGGGTCCGGTCTGTCTCTGTTATCTGATCTTTGACCTCGAGTTATAGGGAGTTAACTTTGCATGCATGTATACTTATACTCTCGTACTGAGCGTTTTATGCTCACATCTCTTACTTTGTGTTTTTGGACACCCTATTCCATGGGGCAGGTTTGCGATTGGATGAGGCGGGTGGTTCCAGGAGGAGCTAGGCAGTGGTTGGTCAGCTGGAGCTTCGCTTAGGTTTTTATTTCTGTTGTTATCGGATTGATACAGCTTTTAGATCTGGTTGTATAATCTAATTGGATTTTTACAGATTCCTTGCCTTGGGATTGTAGTATTTGTAATGTTTTCGCAGTTTATTCTGATATTTGTTTAATAAGTTAATTGCATGCCTAAGTTCTGTTTAGTAGGTGATCCGGGTAAGGGTCACTACAGCTACCTTATCTATGCAGTTGATTTGTCCGCTGAGAGTATTGGGATAGAGAGTATTCCTGTTGTGGATGAATTTCCAGATGTATTTTCAGATGAGATTTTGGGTTTTCCTCCTGCTAAGGAAGTCGAGTTTGGCATAGAGTTGATGCCGGGTACTTCGCCTATTTCTCAAGCACCGTATCGTCTGGCTCCGTCAGAGATGCGTGAGTTGAAGAATCAGTTACAGGATCTTTTGGACAAGGGGTACATTCGTCCTAGTTTATCTCCTTGGGGAGCTTCTGTTCTTTTTGTAAAGAAGGGTGGGTCTATGCGGTTGTGCATTGGCTATCGGCAGCTGAATCGAGTTACTGTGAAGAACAAGCATCTGTTGCCTCGCATTGATGACTTGTTTGATCAGCTGCAGGGTACTTCGGTTTACTCCAAGATTGACTTGAGATCTGGGTATCATCAGTTGAGAGTTCGAGATCAGGACGTAGCCAAGACTGCATTCCGTACTCGCTATGGGCATTATAAGTTTCTAGTGATGCCATTTGGATTGACTAATGCGCCGGCTATATTTATGGATCTGATGAACCGTGTCTTTAGGGAGTATTTAGACAAGTTTGTCGTGGTCTTCATTGACGACATCTTTGTGTATTCGCGTAATGCGGAAGAGCATGTTTCTCACTTGCGAGTGGTACTGCAGACTCTTCGGGACGAGCAGTTGTACTCCAAACTGAGCAAGTGTGAGTTTTGGATGGATCGAGTGGTTTTTCTTGGCCATATTATGTCCAGGGAAGGGATTTCTGTTGATCCGAGTAAGATTGAGGCTGTGCTGAATTGGTCGCGTCCAACGACGGTTGCTAAGATCCGTAGTTTTCTGGGTCTAGCAGGATATTATCGACGCTTCATTCTGAACTTTTCTCAGCTAGCTCGACCGTTGACGCAGCTTACCCGTAAGGGTGTGGATTTCGAGTGGTCCTCCGAGTCTGAGGAAAATTTTTGTGAGCTTCGACGACGGTTGACTTCTGCACCGGTGTTGGCATTACCATCAGGATCTGGAGGGTATGTGGTATACACCGATGCTTCTCTTCAGGGGTTAGGTTGTGTCCTGACTCAGAATGGGCATGTGATTGCATACGCTTCTAGACAGCTGAAGCTTCACGAGGACAACTATCCAGTTCATGATTTGGAATTGGCAGCCATTGTGTTCGCTTTGAAGATCTGGCGTCATTATCTGTATGATGAGAAATTTGAGATCTTCACCGACCACAAGAGTCTCAAATATTTGTTCACTCCGGCGGAATTGAACATGAGGCAGAGACGTTGGATGGATTTGCTTAAGGACTATGATTGCGAGATTAAGAATCATCCGGGAGCTGCTAATCTCACTGCTGATGCTTTGAGTCGCAAGGTGCGACTATCCGCACTGCAGACTTGTTCGATGTCTAGTGCGATCAGTGACTGTTGTACTTCGGGGTATACCTTCAAGCATAAGAAAGGTATGCAGAGTATCCAGATGTTTGCGATATTATCTGAGCCAGCTTTGTATTCGCGGATTCGAGATGCTCAGATGTCTGACTCAAAGACCCAACGTTTGGCTCGTCTAGCTAACGAGGGTAGCTCATCTGGATTTCACTATCAATCAGATGGTTTTCTGTGTTTGTCTGGTAGACTTGTGATTCCGCATGATGAAGAGTTGCGAGAGGAGATCTTGTCTCAGGCACATCTCACCAAGTTGAGTATTCATCCGGGAAGCAACAAGATGTACAAGGATCTATGAACTCGGTTTTGGTGTAAGGGGATGAAACGCAGCGTGTATCAGTATGTTTCGAGATATTTGGTGTGTCAACAAGTCAAGGCAGAACACTGATGACCTGAAGGTTTGCTTCATAGTCTGCCTATTCCTGAGTGGAAATGGGAGTTTATCACGATGGATTTTGTGACCCATTTGCCGATGTCCTCGAGAAATTGTGATGCTATCTGGGTTGTGGTGGACTGACTCACCAAGTCAGCGCATTTCATTGCCTACAGTCGATAATACTCTGTGGATCGCATGGCACGGTTGTATGTTCAGGAGATCGTTCGACTTCATGGAGTGCCTGTGAGCATTGTCAGCAATCGAGACCCCATGTTCACTTCTAGGTTCTGGGGGAGTGTTCAGCGTGCGATGGGTACTACTCTCAGTTTGAGTACTGCCTATCATCCGGAGACAGATGGTCAGTCAGAGCGCACTATCCTTACTTTGGAGGATATGCTTCGAGCGTGCGTTATGGATTTTGGTTCAGCCTGGCAGGATCATTTGTCATTGATCGAGTTCGCGTACAACAACAGCTATCATACTAGCATTGGGATGGCACCTTTTGAGGCGTTGTATGGGCGACATTGTCGTACTCCACTCTTCTGGGAAGAAGTGGGGGAGAGACAGGATGAGGGACCAGAGTTTATCCAGCAGGTAGTAGATATTGTTGATCACATCAAGAAACGGATTAAGACTGCACAGGATCGTCAGGCCAGCTATGCTAACACTAAGCATAGGCCTTTGCAGTTTGATGTCGGGGAGAAAGTGTTTCTGAGGGTGTCACCTTTCCGCAGGATTCTCAGATTTGGCCTTAAGGGCAAGTTGTCTCCCAGATTTATCGGTTCATTTGAGATCTTGGAGAACATTGGCGATTTGGCTTATCATTTGGCTTTGCCACCGTATCTGTCCAGTGTTCACAACGTGTTCCAAGTATCTCTGTTGCGACGGTATGTGGCAGATCCGTCTCATGTTCTACAGTGGTCTGAATTTCAAGTGGATAAGGATTTGACCTATGTTGAGAGACCTATTCGTATCCTGGATCACAAGGATAAGGTCTTGCGGAACAAAGTCATTCCTCTGGTTTTAGTTCAATGGCAGCGTAGAGGCGTTGAGGAAGCTACTTGGGTGCTCAAAAGCAGGATGCGTAAAGAACATCCTGAGTTGTTTTGATTTCATTTTGAGTTGTAATCAGTTGTAAACTCTGTAATCATTTAGTTGAATAACAAATGTTTCTTCATGTTATTTTACATTCAGTACTTAAGATTTGATTTCGAGGATGAAATATCTTAAGTGGGAGAGAATGTAGTGGCCCGTAACCAAATGAAGAGATTAAGGAACTAATCGTATTTACTTAAGTTGAGTTCGGAGGCTCCGTTTGTGAGTTCGGACGGTCCAAAGTCCGAGTTTGGACGGTCCGAAGAGTGGTTCGGACGCTCCGATCGTGCTGCCGACAGTCTTTATGGATGACGTCATTGTGCTGACGTAAGCAATGACGTATTATCGGGTTCGGATGACCCGAATTCAGGATCGGACGATCCGATCGTGTTCGGACGCTCCGAAGCATAGTTCTGACGGCCCGAACTTCGTCTATAAATAGGAAGGCCGAGATTCAGTTTTGAGCACACCGATCACCTCTTCTCTCTCGTTTCTTCAGTCTTCCAGCTTAGATCTAGGGCATTCTAGGCGTCCCGTTGAAAATCCGGAAGTGGCATAGCAGTCCAGGCGTTGTAGCGAAGCTGTGGCCTAGTGTTAAGGCATTCGACAGCAAAAGGCTAACAACGGACGAAGGTATAGCTTTTGCTTCCTAAAAATATTTAGGAGTATACTTTAGCTTAGTTAAGGCTTTTAGAGCGCTTTAATGATAGTAGAATCATTTGACAGTGTAGCGCGGATTATAGGCGTGGACCTAGGAATGATAGCACTTGCCTAGTATTTGAGGTACGAAAGTACTGTTCGAGATATCCTGACTGCATGATTTATATGTCATTGATTTATGCTGCATACATTTGCATATTGAGCTATCTCGTTCGAGAGATCTATAGTAGGGTTTTACCCTATCCTGTTAGTGGTTGGACTTCCATTGATTTGGGTCCGGCATATCCACTGGTATTTTGGTATGGGAGCCACCTCCTGAAGCGACGGCACAGCGTGCGACATACCAGGGCTCGGTCTGTCTCTGTTATCTGATCCTTGACCTCGAGTTTATAGGGAGTTCACTTTGCATGCATGTATACTCATACTTTCGTGCTGAGCGTTTTATGCTCATGTCTCGTACTCTGTGTTTCTGGACACCCTATTCCATGGGGTAGGTTTGCGATTGGACGAGGCGGGTGGATCCAAGAGGGGCTAGACAGTGGTTGATCAGCTGGAGCTTCGTTTAGGTTTTTATTCTGTTGCTTTGGGTTTATACAGCTATTCGATTTGGTTGTATATTATTTTGGATATTTACAGATTCTTTTTCTTGGGATTGTATAAATGTTATGGTTTCCGCAGTTGAATTCTGATTTCTGTTTAATTAAGTTAATTGCATGCCTAAGTTCTGTTTAGTAAATGATCCGGGTAAGGGTCACTATAAAGAATATACACTAAATTTATAAAACCGAACACCTAAAACACACACTGAATTATGAGTTGCCCCTATTTATTGACCATGCTCGGAAGCTCCGATCCAGAGTTCGGACCTTCCGAACTCGCATGATTCCCACGTGTCAATGGCATCTTGACACCTTGCTGACCAGCTGAGTTTGGACCTTCTGAACTGAACTTCAAACCTTCCAAACTAATGTGTCCGACCACTATTGACACCTCACTAGCTAGTGTGTATGGCCTAATTGAGTTCGCAGATTCCGAACTCTCCCTGTGAATCCGAAGTGTACATCCTCATCCAAACTCGTTTGGACCATTCGAACTAGATCTCTTGGGTCCAGGTTTGGTGCTTCCAAACTACCCGGACAACTTTTGTCCTACTGACAATTTTCGGACATCTCGGAGTCATTTTTTCACTTGGTTTTTTCATATTTTTTTTTGAAAGCGATTTTTTCATATTAAAACTCCTTAATCATGTTTTATTTGTTTTAAATATTTTTACCCACTTAATCTAGTAAAACGGATTTTGGGTTACTACAATAAGTTCGCATAGTTATGGATTGAAGTAATGATATCGGGATGATTCGTAAATCATCATGCATAGCTGTAAATCGGAATAGGAAGTTCTGACTGACTCGTAAACAAGTCTACGCATTCGTAGCTCAGATTAGAAAGATAGAATCATTCGTAAATGAGTCTGTAAAATGGAGAAGGAAGATACGAATGGCTCGTAGATGGGTCCAAGTAGTTAGTTAACAACAAACTTCGTGAGCTATCACATTTGTCACAAAAAGATGTCAGAGACGTCGGAGATTACCTGTCATATACAACGTAGACATTCCGATGCTCAGATGAGAAAATAATTTAAAGATATTCTTTGAAAGCTAGAAAGTTTAAGGGGAAAAAAATGAAAATGTACATGGGATAGTCACGTGCTCCTCTATTTATATGTATTTTTTTTTTTAAGTCTAACGGGTATTATATTTTGTTGGCGAAATGAGTCAATAATTAAATTGAGCTTATAATCCACGAATATTAAAACCTAGAGCAACCAACTTCTAAGTTAATGTGAGTTTTTTGAATCAAAAGAAATATCTCTATCAAATTACAATTCCTTTTTGAAATTTTAGTAAATTTGTACTTTATTTTTAACTATTTATATTATTAGATTTTAAAAATTTTAAAAAATTATTAAATATATCTTTATGGTCATCGAGATTTTAGAATTTTTACATCATTTGATCATTATATATTTATATAAAAATAAATAATTATTGTAGAAACCCGTGAATCTTATATTAAAAAATTATTCAAACAACCAAAATGTAGTGACCCGACTCGGATCACCTATTAACCAGAACTGGTTCGGCTCATTCTGAACTATTCGGGCTCTCGGAACACCCCTATCATTTTCGGACATTCAGGAGCTGAGTTTTCCACTTATTTTTACAACTTAATAATGATCTCTTAATCACATTTTGATATTTTAAATATATTTTGTCATTTCAAACATGTAAAACGAAACTCGGATCACTACACAAAAAATTATAAATATATGCATGCCATGGTTCAAGCGACATCATAAAACTCAAATGTGATACATTGCACTTGTTATAGTGTGTACATCAAAATAGTTATTTTCAACCCTAAAGATAGCTCATGAGTAGAGGATTGTTCAATTCTATATATTGAACTCTCAATGAATTTATCCAACTAATGAGACAACTAACAAATTTCTCACGCTCCGAAATGAACAACTAAAACATGGAGACATTAACGAGTGGTCTATGAGTAGTCCAATACATCACATTGAGTCTTGGTTCTGATACCATGTTAAGATTATGAATTTGGGCCTAACACACTCCTCTCACGTTTAGGAATGAACAACTAGAACGTGGAGACATTAATGGATGACCCAACGATGGATAATCCAATACATCACGGTGAACTTTGGCTCTGATATCATGTTAAAATTATGGAGTCGGGCGGCCTAACACCCCCTCGCGCCCATGAATGAACAATCGGAACGAAAAGACATTAACGGATAAGCCAGTACTATGGACATGCCAATACATAATAGTGGACTTTGACTCTAATATCATGTTAAGATTTTGAACTTGAACATAACTCAACCACAACGAGTGGTCCAACTATGAGCAATCCAAAACATAACAGTAAGCATCGATTCTGATACTATGTTAAGATTATGAACTTGTGCCTAAATCAACCCCAACGGATGGTCCAACAATGGGCAGTCCAACACATAACAGTAGGTCTTGATTCTGATACCATGTTAAGATTATGGACTTGAACTAAATCAACTCCAAAGCTAGCTCAAAAGGGAGGATTGTTCAAGTCTATATATTAAACTCCTAAGGACTTTTATCCAGCTAATGTGAGACAACTAACAATTTGAATTGTGAAACCATCCCTCGAAAGAACGTCTCTCTTATGAGACGTTATTACGTATCTATATTCGTGAGATTTATAACTCGATTCATATTTATAGTACAAACTACAAAGTAATAATTTTATATAGTTTTTATTTAATTTGGTGGGGTCAAAGATCCACTACACATAATTGACTCATACAACGATCTTAAAAAAGTTTTTTGCACTTCTAAAATTGTTGCGAATGGATTAATTTTAATTATAATAGAGCTTATTTATATTATTTATTATGGATTTAATCGAATTTAAAATATCATTTTTCATTTGTGGTACATCGAATTTTTTATTTTCTTTGTAATTATTCGAATTAGTATATAGCTGCTCTAAAAAAAAGAATTTAGTATATAGCTGCTCTAAAAAAAAAAGAATTAGTATATAGCTAGTATTAGCTGTACAACTCAATCTTTGAAAATCATCAAACATTCCCATTGCATTTTTTTTCCATGATTTTCATATAATAATAATAGCATCATAGATTGTTTTTACATCAAATAATACAATAAAACTTATTATATTTGAAAAATCTTCAAATTGATTAGTTCGTTTCATTAATTTTCTAAAATTTTAAAAATATTCGAAGGAAGTGAAATCGTTATTTTGTAAATAATTATTTTTATCTTTACTTAAATCTTGTGTTGTAATTAATAAATACTATTATTTCGTTGCACGCGTTGCGTGTTCGTATAATATGTTTTTCTAACAAAACAAAAAATAATAATAAATTGTAGAATTTAAAATTTAAAAAATACAAAAAAATATAGCGTTTTTCTGAACATATATTCACAAAACAATAGATATTATCAATTTTATTAAAGTGAGCTTCATTTTTGTAAATAAAAAAATCAAAGGTCACAAAGTTAGCGTCATTTTGATAAATAACAAAACATCAAATGACTTAAAAAAAGGATGTCATATAAAATGAATAATTTTCCTAATAATTTTGGTTTTATTGAAACTTAATTTAGAATATATAATGATAATTTCAAATCAAGTTTCATCAATTAATTATAAGTTAGTTAATTAGAGTATCTCTACTAATAATATAATGAGATAATATGTGATAATCAAGCTGTATTCTTCTTAAAATAATAATAATTATTATAAGATTTGAAAAAATTATAAAATCTAATTTTCCTTGAAAAAATATAAAATATATTTTATAGGAAAACTAGAATAGAAATAAAAAATTTAACATTCTATTTTATTTTCGATGACGTAAAAATAAAATGATGATTTTGTAGTTTTACTTATTTATTAATTATTAAAGCTGGATCCCATCAAATGACTCAACCTTACCGATACAAATATAAATAATATAAATAAATATAAATAATATTTACTTATTGAGTCATGACAAGCAACTTGCATGTCCTGGAGGACACCACTTGACCGTTATGAAACTAAATAAATAAGTTCCATTAAAAAAATATATATTTACCCAACTAATCGCTTGAAAAATATTTTTAAATATTCTATTTTTTTTTATCCAAGAACAAATTTATTTTCGATTTTCTATTCAACGTAAGAAATAAATATGGGATCAATTTATTTTCGTCTAACTAGCCTTAAAAATTAAATGAAACGTAGTTTGTTTGAAAATAAATAATCTATTTGCAAGTAACTTAAATCTCCGTTTGGACAATTAATTTTAATTATTTTATAAAAAAATTTATTAAGCTTTTTTTATAGAATTTTTTGAAGTTATTTTAAGAATAATATTTGTTGAAACAACTATTTTATAAAAAGAATTTTGTTATTAAAAGATAGCATGTTTCGTTCTCTATCATAAGTTTAAATTTTAAAAACATTAAAAAACATATATATCTCTATTGTTCTCTAAGAACTATACTTATTCTCTAAGAACTACAATTGAAGAATTTTTTTAAAAAATATTTTTCAAAAATCTTATACAAAAATCTTGTCAAATCACATACTTTAAATTTATTTTTTTTTTATCATAAAACAATAAAACTATTTTTTAAGTACGTGTAAAAACATAAGCTTATATTATTATACTCGGTTTCTTAAGAAAAAAAAACTGCATTTCAATATTTACAAAGGAGTTTCGCTTTCATTGATGTTTATTTTTTCTTGAGAAGGTAACCGATTGTGTTGGAATAAATGTATTAATTAATATATAATTTGACCATGAATATAAATTTGAAAACGCCATTTAAATGGGATCAGGAATAAAAGGCCTTAATTATTTTCTTAAAGGAATTTAAGTGCATGTTATCCTAGTTTAGATCCTATACTAATTGTAAAATTGCATTAGGAACCTATGACTCGAAAATTCAATATTATCAAGATCACAAGTGTTTAGGATCAATAATTGTCTTGCTATGCAAACAATGGACAAATAATATTTAGATTGCTAGTTGGTTTAAAATATTAGAATTATAATATGGGTAATGCTATGTGTACATATAAACTGTTACATAAAGGGTTACACGAACTATTAAATTCGGAAAATATCCTAAAACTTTTTTAAAAATTCTTTTTTTCAACCTACAATTGTTAGTCTTGCTCAAAAAAACTTTTAATAAAAATAATATTTTTTATTTTATTATTTATTATACAGTTCTAAGGATGTCAAATTTAACGCGACCCGAGCTGACCAGAAAAATATTGGATTAGTTTGAGTTTTTTGAGTTCGGGTCAGATCCGGTTGGACCCAAAATTTGACCCGAAAAAATTAATTATGAAATAATTATTTTTAATAAAAAATGATTTTTATTTTTTAAACAAAATAATTGAATACACATAATAATAATCAATATATTTTGATTTAAATACATGATAACAAAGTTTATAAATGTTAAAGTTTAATTGTACAAAATTTAAAATATAATTACTACAGAAAAATAAAAAATTATTTTTAAAAATCAAAGTTTTAAAAAATAATTATTACATGATGAAAATCTAATCCGATATTTTCTGGTCAACTCGGATCGGTTTCAATTTTGAAAGCCTAAAACTGCACAATAAATAATAAAATAAAAAACAATATTTTCATTAAAAGTTTTTTTGAGATAGAAAAATAATTGTAGGAAGAAAGAATTTAAAAGAATTTAGAGATATTTTCCAAATTTAATAAAGCGTGTAACCCTATATGTAAGACTTTATGTACACATAACTTTATCCTTACGCAGTGTTTGGTACAAGGGATTAGGTAGGTTTGTGTGTGATTTTTTATTTAATCCATTGTTTGGTATGATTTTTATTAAAACAAGTTAATCTAACCTAGAAAGGATAAAGTTGTTTTTATAGTAGGTTAACTGTACCCTTCCCTCACCCTAGTATTATTTATCCTTGTTTTTATCTTACACATAAATTTCATAATTACCCTTTCCCTCCAACCTAAAAATCACTCATCCAATAAAATATAAATGGTATTTTTGGCAAAAAATTTTAAACAATTACTTAATCTTATTCCTAAAAATCAAATCAAACACAATACTATTTTCAACACAAATTACCAATCTTTATTTATCATGTTTTTTATCATTCATTTAACATCTGCTATTTTATTTTTATAAGATATTAACGTTTCAACTCATTTTCTAGCTAGCATTTAATAATAACAGTTTGGAACTTTTTACTCATTTTGTTCAAAATAAGCATATGCTATAGGAAGTGTATCTCTCTTCACTTTTTTTAACATGTGAGAACTCATAGCCGCTATCATTCGGTGTGCACTGGGTACACTCCTGAACTAACGCAATAACTTGCAAATTACGCTCTAACCAATAAACCGTACAAGACAAGTTTTGTGCGACATGCTAGTTCAAGAAAGTGTTTTTAATGAAAATCAAATCCCTAATCTCTGGTCAAACACTCTCTTATTCCACCCACTTAAATGTCCCGAGAACTAAGTGCATATCTTCACTTGATGTCTCATAAGTAAGATGCTGCGAGCGCTAACTAAGGTAAGTTGGAAAACGAAAATTGTACAAATTGCTTGCAAATGAAGCTAGTGCAATTTACACATATACCCTCGGAAGCCGAGCTCAATATAGAAAACCAATAGAAGATGTCGGTAAATGTAGATATAAGCAACGCAAAACGAACACTTTAATCTTGTGATAAGAAGTATTGGCATGGAGAATCTCAACGTTAAACAACAAATTGTTAAATTTTTCTCACTTATATTTGAAATGTAATTTTTTTAAAAGAGATCATTTGAAATGTGATTTAAAATACTCGGAGATCGTGTGGGATATGCCATAGCATTTAATCGTGATATAATGCTGATAATAATAATAATAATAATAATAATAATAATAATAATAATAATAATAATAATAATAATAATACTACAAAATCTGAAGCTTCTTAAAAAAAATAATCATTAAATAACAAATGGAATTTCAGCGTAGCTTTGACTTCAAATTTTTTTTTCTGCCACCTTAAAAAAAATGAATTCTGTTAAATTTAAAAAAAAATTTATGACAACCAATTCCAGAGTCAGACCTTTCCCACAATAATATATTTGTTTGGATGTCCATGCAATGCAATTGATCAACTACTGTACAAAACATATATTGTCTCGAAAAACGCGTACGGAAATACGCCCACGAAATTGCTGGGAATTTTTTCAACAGTTGACTCACTTCTTGGTTGAATTTTTTAGATTTAATTATTTAACAAATTAATTCATCTTTTATATCCTACTGATATAATTTATAAATTATAGTTTATAAAAGTATTTGTTTAGATGACATTTATTTATTAGTTTTACTTATAAAGGTTATCAATATTTATTGTTTTCATTTTCAATACTAAATATGTATCTGCTTTTTTTTAAAAAAAAATATATATATATATAACTGATTTTTTTACTTATAAAGAATAGTGAGTATGCATGTCTTTAGTGAAACAGTCTCATAGATCTATATCCATGTGATATGTCAATCCGGTCCTTATATTAGGGATGTAAATAAAGCAAGTCACTCGTGAGATATTCGAAGCTCGATTCGATAAATATCGTTTGAGATCGTTTAATGAAACTCATTAAGATAAATGAGTCAAGCTCAAACTTTACGATATTTGGTTCGTTAGCTCGTGAACAAGTTGGTTAATTAGTAGGTTGTGAGTAAATTCTTAGATGGAAAATAATAGTTTTGATATTTAATTTATAGATTTCACAGTTTTACTTATGATGAATATATAAAAATCTATTTACTAGAATAAAATTACAAATTTTAATAAAAATATTATATATTTTTTCTAAATATAAAATTTATTTTTTAATAAAATTAATGAATATTAAATGTATAAATTATATTTATTAAGTTCATTAGACTCAATAAAAACTCGAATAAGCTCGTGAACTATGAATATATTCGTTAAATAAAATTCGAGCTCGATTCGATTATAAACAAGTCAAAACCAAACATTCAAGATGATTACATCCATGCATATATACAATGAAAAATAAAAAAAATTTACACAAAAAATTAGTATTAAATTTTATGGATCGAGTTTAGGCGGTTCATCTCATAGAATTAACTCATGAGACGATTTCACAAAAAAATTGATGAAAAATAATTCTAATTCCAAGAGGTAAATATATTCAATAATCAAACAAAAAACATCAATGTAACAAACAAGATCACATTTGGATATAAAAAAATAAGGACAAGTATCTTGTGAGACAGTCCCACAATTTTTATCATGAAATGAGTAAACTCTATTCATATTTACAATTAAAATTTGTACTTAATTTTGACATAAAAAATAATAATTTTTCATGTGTGACTCAAGCAAAAAATCTATCTCAAAAAAATTGACTCATGTAACCGTTTCACAAGAGTATTTGTGTGTGAAAACAATATGAACTACAAACATTTTGCCTCAGAGAGGCACTTTCTTGAAAAGAAAATGTATGGTCCATGCCATTTACACATAAATCTCAATCCCCATCAATGAGATGCGATCTTTAGATTAATATTTTAAGTGTAAATTGAGTTTAATCCATGAACCTAAATTAAAGTTTGTGTTCAATCTCTATTAGAAAAAAATGTGTTTACACTTTTTGATTCACAAAAAAAAATTTATGCACTCCTGAGCCCACACGTGTTTTTCTCGAATGAAAGTTGGTATAAAACATTAAAAATATGATACAAATACATGATATTTACATATAAACTGTTTCAAATTTGGTACTAATGTATTATTTTGATCAGTACTCAACATGTAAGCAAATATCGATATTAATGACACATTTGTCTTATCTGAATGAAAATCGATACAAAACATTAGAAATATGATACTAATATATGATATCTGAGTAACAAATGTGTTAAATCTGGTATATATATATGATTTTTGAGTACTTAAATATATGTTGCAATTGTTGATATTAATAAACATGTTCAGATTTATATTTAAAATCTTATCTTTGTACCATATCTAAACCAATTAATGCTCAAATATCATATATCAATATTATATTTTTAATGTTTTGTGGTATTGAAGTTCGCTCGAGAAAAGACATGTAGGAGTGTAGAAACACATTCTCGTGGATCAATGAGTGTAAACAATTTTTTTTTTTACAAAGATTGAATACAAACTTTAGTTTAGGTTTAAAGATTTAAAGTCAATTTACCCTAATTTTAATCGTATATCTAATGTCCATATAAAATATGAGTAATATTAATATCGATAATATTAATACTGAAAATTGAAATAATGAGATTTAAAATTAAAATTACAGTAATAGTAATAGTAATAGTAATAATATCTTAAAAACAGTTTGAAGTGGAGCATGAACGGTCAGAGATAAAAGAAACGACCAAATAACGTACTATTAATGTGATAGCTAGGCTAGGGGTAACATAACATTTAGTATGAAAACCGACACCCAATTTATTTACTTATTTATATTTATTACCCCCACTATACATACAGAATTCTGTATCTACACCTAGAGAGAGAGAAACGAAGGAAGGTGTTGACTATCATCACTTGATCGCTGTCTACGCACACTAAATTATATGTATTATACAGCGCAAATCCCATTTCATTAATCTCCTCTCCCTTTCTCTCTCTCTAGGAATCTATCTCTCTCTCTGTAGAGGAAGAGTGTATCCATCTGTATCTAACAATCAAACGGCGTGATGCTGTGTCGTTTATGCGGCTGATGTTTCGCAGCTAAGGTTTGTTGTTGATTCTTCATGTTTAGATCTTCCTCTAGTAGTCGCTCGTTTCTGATAAAATTTCCAACTGATATTCTTATTTTTTTTTATTTTTTTAAATTTGGGGAATTTTTTTTTTGAGCTGATCAACTTCTGAAACGTCGGAGCTTCTTTTTCAGAAATTTGTGAAAACGTGGGTTTTTTTAATGTTGATCGAGCGGGTAATTTAGCTACTTCCATTTTGGGCTTTTTTTTTTTTTTTTTAATAATTCTCTTACGTGGGGAAAATTTGTGGGTTTTGCTTCTGAATTTGATTTTCTGGGTTTTCTTTTTTTTTTTTGGGGGGTTTTGGATGGGGCGGTGCGCGTTTTTGCATTTTAAAATTTTCGGGGATTTGATAAAAATGAAATCTGTCAGGCATTAAGGATTTGGGCGGATAATTGTAAGTGAGATTATGGAATGGTTAAAAGATTAAAAAAGTTATATAAAATTAGGGTGTAGCTTAGATCTGGGAGGTAGAGGACAAATGATGTGGGGATTGGGGTTTTGACTTTTAATAAAATGTGAGTATATGTATTCTTTTAGCTGCTGGGATGTTTGAAGAATGGGGTGACTTTTTCTTGTCCTCTTCTTCTACTTTAGACGAAGGGAAGATTCCAATTCCAAATAGTAATACGTGTTTTGTTCAAGCAAGTTAAAAAGAGAAAAAAAGATAATTTCTTAGTCTTTCTTTATCTTTTATTTTTCTGGATATCCAGTTACATTTTAAAAATATATAACTTTTTTTAAAACTATGACTTTTACTGTTCCACTCGAGGAAAGTTAAAGAAATCAGTTCGGAAGTTATGTTTTCCGTATTTATATATTCATATTCAAAGTTACCACTCGTAGCCAAGATTCTAAACTGATGGAATCATGAGGTCTTTGTTATGTATGTGCTTATTTTACTATATCTATTGATTTTACTCACTCGGGTCCGGCCAAGATTCTAAACTGATGGAATCATGAGTTCTCCTTCGTTTTTTTAAATAATAATAAAAAAAAACCCTTTCGTTGTAATCTGAGATTGGCTCTGTTCTATGTGTTGTTCCCTCTCCGTGGCTTGCATTTGTTTGCGGCAAATCGTTTTTCCTTTATGTTTAATCACCAATGACATATTGTCATTACGTTATCTGTTATGACATTCTGTTGTTTTCATCCGCTCTAACTTTGCCAACATTCTGACTGGCAGATTGTTTTGAGTTTTATGTGCCTGCCTAGTGGATACTTGCTTCACAGCTGCTGAGAGTTTTCGAAACGATGCCAAGTGAAATGAAGCATGAAACTTGGTATGAGCCCGTTTTTTAAAATTTAAATCTCGATTAGTTAGTTTTTCATGCGACAAATTTTCTAACTACATGAGTACTTTTATGACTTTCCAAACTTCTGAATGGGCAAGAATTGAAATGCCTGGCAGATTTTAAGCCTTTGTTTTGCACCCTCTTTGTTTCTGAGATTTTTCTAAACCATTGAATTTCAATGACAGTGTCCTCGATGCAGAAGAGCAAAACATGAACACGAAGGAAAATCAGAACGCAACAATTTATGATTCTAAAAGTTTTGGGAAGGAAGCAGATCCCCTGCCCTTTGAAGGTAATGTAGTATGCCAAGTAAATGGTTCCAAAAGGACAAATGATCATATGGGGTTTGAGGTACGTGGTGGAGGCAAGCATTGGGACATAAATATTGTCGATGATCATGTAAACAATCGTGAACTTGGAAGGTTAGATTCTCCTAGAAAGTCTTCTTTAGCAGAAGACGAAGAAAAGTTGCAGAGCAGCCCGGCTCTTGAATTTTCCAATGTTGATAAGAAAAGTGAATCGAGCGATTTCAGCTCGCCACAAATGACTACTTCAGACCTGTTGGAGAAAGATCCGGATTTTTGTACTGACAAAAACGTCTTGGAATGTGAATCACCTGAGTTGACTGTCCGTGACAAAGAGATTAATTTTCACGTTGTGAAGGACATATGCATTGACGAAGGGATGCCTACAAAGGACAAAATTTTGATCGAAAGTTGTAAAGATGATCAACCTGGCGCAGAGGGAGACATCAACAATGTGTTTGTTATATCAAATGGATTAGAGGCAGCATCTTTAGGAAATACCAGAAACATTGGTGCGACTGAATGTGGAAACATTGGAGTGAGCTATGATGAATTACTCGCTCAATGCAGGTCAAAATTGCCCTCAGGAAACTTGTCTGCCAATGACAGTGCTACAAATTGTGAAATGGAGGACTCAATGCAGGTAGGTGAAACAAACTGTGGTTGCGATAATTCGAAAGAGGAATCTTATGTAGATAGCAAGCTTCCCATTCAAGAGTTTGGTACAAGGAGTTTCCTTCGTTCTTTTCTGAAATCTTTGGATGATGAGGGAAATAAAGCTGTGGAACAGCATGATGAAGTATGTGTTACTAATTTTGCACTGGTTCTGCATTTACGTATTAATTGTCTGATATACAGCTCTGAAATCTGAATCTTGGTTTTAGACAAAGTTGTTTTTGAATCGTGGTTTTAGACAATTTGATAGCAATTATTTGTAATTTTACTCGGGTAGTATTTTACCATAGCATGCTGCATTCAGTTTCGGACTTGAATCTCACTCGATTTTACCTAACGACAATGCTGACATGCTCATGCAATTTACTTGCAGATTTTTTCTGGAGAAGAAGTTTCTAAGATTCCAGAATCGGCTGTAGAAGTAGAATCAGAAGCTGGAGCAAAGGAAGATATCGAACCCAACCCCGTGTCGCACGACAGCATTACCTTGGATTTCAATTCCCCTGAACAAATGGTCTCGAACATTACAAATGAACGAACAGAAAACTTAGAGGAACAGTTTGTTGAATCAGGGAAAGTGCACGCTCATAGAGATGGAACCGCTGACAATATATCAGATAGTTCGTCAGCTCAATGCGCTAACATTAAGGACAACACCACTGGAGATGCTCAAGAACAAGCCGTTGATGTTAAGAATGAGGACTCTGATAGGTCCTCCGAAGCTACCCTAGTTCAGCACGTCAACGACAAGGATGTGAAAAACGAAATGACTCATGATGGCCAAGGTATAGAGCAACAGTCTATCAAGCATGGGCGTAAGAATTCCGATGAGGTTTCAGTCGTCAGCCAACTTCGACATGACGAGGGAGAATCAAGCTTCACTGCTGCGGGTCTTATTACTTTTTCAGGGCCAATAGCAAATTCCGGGAGCCTCTCCCTTCGATCTGATGGCAGTGCTGCCAGTGGCCGATCATTTGCCTTCCCAATGTAAAATTCTTCTCAATGTCTCTGCAGTTCCTCCCTTCTTGACATTTTTGTTCATATTGGTTTATTTGTTTCATCTGCAGATTACAATCTGAATGGAATAGCAGTCCTGTAAGAATGGCGAAAGCCGATAGGAGACATTTTCGGAAACACAAAGGTTGGAGGTCAGGCCTTCTTTGCTGTAGATTCTAAAGGTCTTCTTTTCATCTTAGGAACCATTAGGGTGCAGTTATATGACGGGTATCTTTAAAATTCGAAGATACGAGCATTGTAATTATGCATGTCGATATTTCTTGGGCTCGGTTTGCTTGAAATTTCTTGAATTCATCATGTGATCTGAACTTGTGAGCTTGGAGGTGTTGCTTATGTCAATTTTTTTTCCCTGTTATCACATTGTTTGATGTCAATTTCCAGGAGAAAGCTTGTAAATTTTGTGTAGCATAAAAAAGATTATTTTTGGTTCTTTGGTTTGGAAATGTAATGAAGCATAATTGGTGTCTTTTGGTGGTATTGATTTGTAAAGTCTCCAAGCATATGCAGGTTTGGTGCAATCCTTTTGAAATAATGTGTACTGATCAGGAATTAAAATTCTGAATAATTAATTAATATATAATAATAATAATAGGTATTTATATTTATGGGTAAGTTTCCTGTGCGATGACTTTATTGTATCCGTTACGATGGTCTTTGCAGAATTTATCTAAGAAATAGATTTATACGATTTATATATAGAGTGAAAGTAATGCTTTTAAAATAAAAAGTTATATATTTTTTTGATCGAATAAAGAAAATCTCGTTTTATAAAATTAATTTATAAAATGGTGTTAGAAGAATGTTTTCATACATTTAAATTCAAATTAAATTGAACCGAAAGTACACCTATAAACTGTCCTACCTATCCTACGTTTTATGTCCCCCCCTTGATTGATAAGTTTAGCTAGTTGTACATATAAATGTAATATCATTATCCCACCTGCAATTTTTTAAATTATTATTATCTATATTAATAAAGAAGAGTCGTGAATCCTTTTTCATGATTTCGATATTACTTTCTTCATGTTTTTTTTAAAATGGAAAATAAGAAATGCTAGAAATTACCTGAAAAGACACAAATAGAAAATTTTGACGGGATTTACTTTGAGTTTGTATGGTTAAATTTAACAAGAAAGATTAAAATATTTATAATATATTACATAGTGTAGATTTATATAAAATAACATGTATTGCTCATGTACGTAACGTGTTTGCTTCAACCCCTAGGCATAAATTATGTTTGAAAAACAAAATTCTCACGTGAATTTGGACGTGCATCCTTTGACTAGAAATTACATATATAGGAAGACTTATTTGCACCAATCACCCATGTGAAATATTGAAAATGTACACTTTTTTCCTATGAAATTTTAATAGGCATCTTCAACCCTAACCTTTTAAAAAATTAGCACACTCGCCCCTTCAAATGAGTGATTGTTGCGCACGCGCCTCTCATGCGACTGGACAAATATTTTGATATTTTTTTTGCATCAAATACCCCTGTGAAATATTAAAAATGCATATTTGACCCCTGTGAAAATAATTTTTAAATCTATTTAACTCATAATACACAATTTTTAATAAAATCCAAGTATAAATATTTAAAAAACATTTTTTTGTTTTATTAAATTTTTATTTTTTATTTTAAATGTATTATAATTAATTAATTATCATCTAAAAAATATTATTACTTTATCCTATTATCATTATTTTATTAAAGTCACTTCATATTTCCAAATTTTCCATTAAATATGCATTCATAAACAAGTATTTAAATAATTTCAACTTTCAAGTACCAAAATATTGAACTAAACTGATAAGTTCAAACATATTGTTTTTTCGATTTAGAACTATATTATTGAACCAAAATTTAAATTTTTCGAGAAGATGCATTGCATAATTTGTAATAAATAATAAAAAAAATAACATGATTATATAATTCTAAATCGAAAAAGTAACATTCATTAACTTATCATTTGGTTCAATATTTTGGTATTTTTAGATATTTAAATCCTTATTTATGAATCATGTTTAATGGAGAAGTTGAAAATACGAAATGATTTGATAAAATAATGATAACGAGATAAAGTAATAGTTTTTTTAAAAATAAATTAATTTAATATTATAAATTTAAAATTAAAAAAAATAAATAAAATTAAAAATATTTGGTACTTATCTTTCACTTATTATTTTGATTTAATATTTTGGTACTTTTAGGTATTTAAATCTTGTTTATGAATGCATTTTTAATGGAAAAGTTGAAAACAAGAAAAAAGTTTAATAAAATAATGATAACAAGATAAAATAATAATATTTTTTAAAAAAACAATTTTATAATAATAATAAATTAAAAATTAAATTAATAAAACGAAAAATTTTTGCTAAATATTTTATAATTAGATTTTAATAAAAATTGTGTATTATGAGTTGAATATATTTAAAAATTATTTTCATAGGGGTCAAATATGCATTTTTAATATTTTACAGGGGTATTTGGTGCAAAAAAAATATCAAAATCTTTGCCCAGTCGCATGAGGGGCGCGTGCGCAACAATCACTCATCTAAAGGGGTGAGTGTGCTAATTTTTTAAAAGGTCAGGGTTGAGGATGCTTATTAAAATTATACAGGGAGAAATATGCATTTTTAATATTTCACAAGGGTGGTTGGTGCAAATAATTCTATATACGAACACAGTTCACCTTCCTGATAGTAATTGATCGATCGATGCTGTCAGACGGATACTATCCATTTGTCAGCATCAATTGACCGGATCATATTTACATATCAATTGATTACATATCAATTCAATTGATCTGCAAAGAAATATAGTCCATTCGATTACCCTTCCGGTAACCATCCGTAGGGCAATGTCATAAATTACACGAAGAATATGTAGTAAAGTCGTAGACAGGATAAATTGGTTTTCTAACAAACCTAGTGGCTCGTGAATCGTGATACTCTTGCTAGAATCAACATCGATCCTCTTGAATAAAAGATAAATAAATTCAAGGAAAAATATATTTTTTTGGTATACTATAAATTGTTTTGGTGGATCAACATTTTAATTTTTGGTCTTGCTACATTAACTTTTGAATTTCGGCTATTTTAGTTCATCTACCACTGGAATATTTAATTTTTACCAAAAAATACTAATTAGATGTTGACTAAAACATATTTTCGTGTCGCAATCATTGACTTTTTCTGATGGAATGAATAGAGCTTATAAAGTTTATGTTAATGTGTTAAGTTGTCCCACATTGGTTACCTAAAGTACATGAAGTTTTATATATAGACAATGACAATCTTCCTCCACTAAGCTAAAAATCCACAATTTTTTTCACCATGTCAGCTACAACCACGTCCTAATAATCATTTTCGGACGAAAATTAACATTCTGCTGGTCGATGGACCAAAATAACAAAAATCTATAAGTTATTATACAAACACCAAAACAAAAAAAAAGTTACTTTCCCTCGATTCAAAATGAAAATTTTCTCGAAGATATAAAATTTATCATTAGAATAAGATATTTTTTCCGTTCCATATATGTTGTCTTGTTTTATTTTCCACACGAATTAAAAAAAATTTATTGGGAAAGTAAATTTTATATAAACTTTCTATTTTATCCCTATTTAATGTATTAAAAAATGATTGCACAATTTTCAAGGTGTAGTTAATAGAGGTATATTAGTAAAGAAGTGTAAAAAAATATTACTAAATATGATATATGACTATATATTTGAGACAAACAAAAAAGAAAACGTGAACAATATAATTAAGGTGTAGGTATTAAAAAAATACGAGCAAGCATCAATTCCCTATATCGCACACCAAAGTCAATTCAACGTTTTGAGGTTTCCCAAAAAGTGAGTATAAAAATAAGGGTTATTAGTGTACTGGTCTCGGGACACTGAATTTTGTGTTTTGTGTATGTCCTCTCTCTCGCTAGCTAAAAATACCACTACTTCCATTTCTTCTTTCCTTGTATAACATTGTAATTAAAGCTTTCGTCTAAGCCATTTCCTATCGTAGGAAGCTATGCATTTGTTGAGCCTTTTGGCTGCATTTTGTTTCATGTTTGTACACTGCGCCTCCGACCAAGCACATGTTCTTCACCAAAATGAAGCCAAGTACAGTACTACAGCTTCTTCACTGCCAAGGAAACTAAAACTCAGTGAAGAGGCCGAAACTGAGACGGCGGTACCGGTTAAACGACTTGCTGTCGAAAATGCTGTCCCATACAACAACTTGAAGAATATTGATCATGAAGCTTCATCAGGTAAGGAAGAAGTTAAAGGTTCTTTTTCATCAAATCCGCAATTTCTCGGCCTTTCGTGTATATCCTATCTTGGTTGTTGGAAACTTTTCCAAAGGGTTCGTGCCTGCAGAATCGATATATATGGTTGAAGATCCATATTGCTCTTGGCTGTTTTGTTTTGCGTTATAACAATATATATTTGAAATGAAAATTCTAATTATAATATGATATATATCATGCGTGACATTTATTTAGGTTATAACAATCTGAGGCCACAAGAGAATGCGATGCATGCAAAAGGAAAAGATGAATGGAGAGAAATGTCCAAGGAATCAGAATATTTTACTATGGATTATCCTTGGGTTAGAAGAAGACGACCTATTCATAACAAGCAAGTTCCATTTGTCCCATAAAACACGGGTTTTTGTTCTGCTATACATATATATATATATATTTAATTCTAGGTAACTAATTTTGTGACAAAAATAGTTGAATATTGCATGTATGGTTAAATAGGGCATGAAATGAGGATTTTGTGTGCCTTTTAGCTTTAGAAGGTGGCCGACACTTATCGGGGCAAGCACCCTAAATTTTGTTCCATTGGCCTAATTTGTTGTTTTTCGTTTGTTTCATATATATATTATGAAATCTTATGATGGCGCACGAGTATAACAGAGCGTATGTAATGAACATGGCGTAAACTTGCACCTTGGTAGAGGCAAGAACTCTACTGTCTCCTCGAGGTCCGGGAGAATATTTTTTGACCATTCAAATTTGCAAATATATATATATATATATATATATATATATATATATATATATATATAATATTTAGACTGAATTACACATGAAGTTGTTTCTGAAAAACATGTGGACTTTTTTGGAACTTTGCAAGATAAATAAGGAAAATACTGGGTTTAGTTCTAATTAAGTTGTGTTTTCTGTTTTGGTTTTATAATTTGTTAAAGTTATGTGAAAGTGTGTTATTTTGTAATACAAGCTACAAATACTTTCTTAAGTCATTAATTTTGTACAATAGTTTTAAATCAAAACCAAATTAAAATTATCAGTTTTTTAATAAAATTATTACGAAAATCATAAAATTTTGTTGGCTCATAAAATTGAAAGACGTTAAATTTTTGAATAAATACAATCTAAATTTTTTTGTTAACTCTTTGAATAAAATTGATTTTTTTTTTAGTATTTTCAATTATTATGTAAACTAACATATTTTTATTCAGATCTTAAAAAAACCATATTTTTATTCAAAATTTATATTTACACAATTGTAAATAGTTTTTTTTAAATATATTTTTGACATGAAGATATAAACTAATTTTACATATACATATTTTTTTTTTATGAATTTTCATATGAATATTGCAAAAAATCTATTGCACCATATTTTGTTGAATATAATTTTCTAAACTTTGTTAGTAAATTTTATATGGTTTTTTTTATATTTCGGTAAATTTAATTTATTTTTTGTATTATTTAATAAAGTTATTTATAACGTAATTAATATCATAAGTAAGTTATTTTAAATACTATTTATTTTAATTAATCTTATTGTATTTTTATTTTGATAAAAAAATAATATAGTTAACTAAATATGACTAAATAAAAATTCGATATCTTACATTGTAAATATTAAATTTCAATAATAATGTGTCTTGTAGATGAAATTATTTTTTTCAATAAAATATTGATAACATTGTTACCATTATTTTAATTATTTTTATGCTATCAACTATTTTTTATCAATTAAGTTTCAGATGACAACTAAATTTTTAATTTCATTCTATCTCCATTAAAAACGGTGAAAATCGAATAAATATATTTTTAAATTTTGTGGAAATAGAATGAAAAAAAATAGTGGATATACGTAAAAACTCACAATTAATGTTGATACAAACATCAATTTAAGATAATAAATTGAAGATAAAGACAATTTCGACAATACACAATTCATCTCACCATTTTTAATAAAACTATAACTATTAGATATTTCGGTAAAGTTAATTTATTTTTTGTATTAATTAATAAAATTATTTATAACGTTATTAATATTATCGATAAGTTCTTTTACATAACTAATTATTTTAATTAATATTATTATATTTTTATTTTAATAAAAAAACAATATAGTTATCTAAATATTATTAAATAGAATATTGATAACATTGTTACCATTATATATTTTAATTATTTTTATGTTATAAACTATTTTTTTTTATCCAATTAGGTTTCAAATGATGACAACTATATTTTTAATTTTCATTCTATCTCCATTAAATTCGGTGAAAATCAAATAAATAAATTTTTTAATCTAGTGAAAATAGAATGAAAAAAATTTAGTGGATACATAAAAAATCACAATTAATGTGGATACAAACATCAATTTAAGACAATAAATTAAACATAAAGAGAATTTGAACGATACACAAAAATATTTACACTGTGAACTTAAAAAAACATAGTTTTATTTTATGTTTTCACAATAAATCAAAGAGAACATGACAACAAAATTTAATTGAACAGTGAGAGGCAAAAATATTTGAAGGATAAAAATTATCTAACAGGACAATAAATTAAGAGGAAGACAATTAAGAGGAAGACAATTCACCTTCTTTAATTTAATATTGACACAAGAACAAAATGAGCATGACACAATTAAACTCTCACTTCTTTAATTATTTCAACAAAGTGGACATTACACAATTAAACTCACACTTTTTAAGATACTAGGAAAGTTGTAGTAACCCGTATCCATAATTAACGATTAATGAGTATATTAATCGTATAATCATGTTTTGATTTATTAATACATGATTAAGAAAGTTTGGGTTGGATTAACGGACTTCAGAAATGGATTCAGAATGATCGGAAAAGGCCCGAAGGGTGACCAACAACGGAAGAAACGTTCATGGAACGGAAGCAACGTTCTGGCAGTTGATGTCATCCGTGACGTCAGCATGATGACGTCATTGCTTACGCACTTGATGGAACATCGGAAGCAACGAAGAGGAACAGACGCAACGATGGGGAACGGACGTTCCGTTCCGTGTCTATAAATAGAGGGTCCGAGAGCTCATTTCTTGCACCTCTCTCCTCTCTTCTCTCTCGATTCCCAGGCCTTCTAACTCAGATCTAGGGAGATCCAGGCGTCCTATGGAGAATCCGGAAGTAGCATAGCGATCCCGGCATTGTAGCGGAGCTGTGGCCTAGTTTTGAGGCAAGCGACAACAAAGGACTTCCTTTTCGTGGGCATGATGAATCTCAAAATTCAATCAATCAAAGAAACTTTCTCGAGCTTCTAAAATTTCTTGCACATCATAACGAATAAGTGAGAAGAGTTTATGTAATGACCCTGCAAAGAATCACCTACTAACTGACAACTAATAGCATGCATTAAACTTAATACAACAAAATACTTAACAGAGTAAAACGTGCGGAAACATAATCCATAAATTACATATCAGCTTAGTAAAATATATCCAGGCTTAATACTGTAGTGATACAACCATATCGAAAAACTTAAAAGTAAACATTATACAACTATATCGAATCCTGCTGTATAATAAACTCCTCAAGGCTCCTGCTCCCTAGTCCTGCCTTGAACTACCAGCTCCGTCCATCCTGCGACCTACCCCGTGGAATAGGATGTCCAAGATAACAACTAGGACGTGAGCGCTAACGCCCAGTACATAAACATGAGTAAACATATGTATATAATGCATGCAACATGATAACTGGTAAAAGGTCATCTGAAAAGTCATGCTCACTACCGGCGCCACATGAGTGCTGCCACCGCATGGATCAACCTCTGGGTGCAACCACACTCGTCTAGTACACCAGAGTAGTCAGACATACATGTCCCCACCGTCGCGGTACTCTCAGTGATAGACTATCGAGTATAGAGTTGAGCGGCTCTATAATCAGGTATAACAAGATATAGGCTCAACGTGTATATGCACATGACATATGAATATGGAAAACGGTAAATCATATATCATGCCATATAATAATGCCAAATAAATGCAACATATAAACATGTATACTCGCTGGCAATCTCAGTCAAAGAGAACATGACAACAAAATTTAATTGAACAGTGAGAGGCAAAAATATTTGAAGGATAAAAATTATCTAACAGGACAATAAATTAAGAGGAAGACAATTAAGAGGAAGACAATTCACCTTCTTTAATTTAATATTGACACAAGAAAAAAAATGAGCATGACACAATTAAACTCTCACTTCTTTAATATTGAAATAAGGACAAAGTGGACATTACACAATTAAACTCACACTTTTTAAGATACTAGGAAAGTTGTAGTGATCCGTATCCATAATTAACGATTAATGAGTATATTAATCGTATAATCATGTTTTGATTTATTAATACATGATTAAAAAAGTTTGGGTTGGATTAACGGACTTCAGAAATGGATTCAGAATGATCGGAAAAGGCCCGAAGGGTGACCAACAACGGAAGAAACGTTCATGGAACGGAAGCAACGTTCTGGCAGTTGATGTCATCCGTGATGTCAGCAAGATGACGTCATTGCTTACGCACTTGATGGAACATCGGAAGCAACGAAGAGGAACGGACACAACGATGGGGAACGGACGTTCCGTTCCGTGTCTATAAATAGAGGGTCCGAGAGCTCATTTCTTGCACCTCTCTCCTCTCTTCTCTCTCGATTCCCAGGCCTTCTAACTCAGATCTAGGGAGATCCAGGCGTCCTATGGAGAATCCGGAAGTAGCATAGCGATCCCGGCATTGTAGCGGAGCTGTGACCTAGTTTTGAGGCAAGCGACAACAAAGGACTAACGACGGACGCATGTATAGCTTTGGCTTCCTAAAAATATTTAGGAGTATGCTATAGCTTAGTTAAGACTTTTAGAGCTTAATTATTGATGCATGAGTAATTGCATTGTAGTAGCAGTAGACTGGACTAGTAGGCTTGAAGTCTAGACCAGCAGTGTTAGAGGTACGTAAGTACTGACCGAGATAGCCGGCATGATATATTTGCATGTATGTTGCATGAGTATGTGCTATATGTTTTATCATGTTTTAGCATGTTTTACCACCTTAGCACATACACGATTTTACGTATGATTGCATTATGAGAGATGTGAGTCATTGACAGTCTCCATAGGGAACAGTGATCTCATGTTGGACTCGAGTCAGGTATGACAGTTTCCATATGGGTCTTGTATCCTGTTTTGAATTCGGGTCAGGATGGGGTTGGCTCAGCCCTGATATAGGATATACGAGTACCCCGCGGAGTCGCTCTCTAGCCGGTACTGTATATTCCTGGCGCCATGAGCAAGTGTTTTACCTGGGATTTTAAATCATCTGCGTGCGCATATTTGTACATATATCATTGCTTATGTATTGAGCGTTGTCGCTCACGCCCCTGTGTTTGGGTATTGTGGTGTACCTTGTGGCGGGGCAGGTTTGAGGCTGGACGGTCCAGGTGGCTCTCAGCAGGATTGAGGATCCGAGAGTGTGAGGTTTTAGAGGGTAGGGATTTGTTTACCCTGAACCTTCGATTTGGTTGAATAATGGTATTTATACACTTATGTTATCGTCGGTTGTATTCTGTCGATTGGATTTGTTGTATTTTAAATTATCCGCTCCTTACGCTTTTAATATATTATTGCATGCGGTAATTAACTCTGATTAGATAATGGATCCGGGTAGGGTCACTAGACTTTTTGGTATCAGAGCGCATTGCACTGGGAATTACGTAAATTGGATTAAGTAATTATCTGTTCTTATGCAACAGATGACAGATTACGATGAGAGCCACGATAGCGGAGGCGGCAGTCGATGGGGCGATCCGAATGATCGTAGACGTCATCGAGGTCAGAATGAGGAGCGCAAATGAGTGAGCATGCGCATATTTAAGGAGGTTAGCCCGAATCCCTTGGCAGGTGGTGAGATGCCTGAGGAGGCGGAGGATTGGCTCGAGAGAATGGAACAGTGTTTTCAGGAGTTTCGTTGCACAGACGAGGATAGGATGGAGATTCTTGCCTTCATTCTTGAGGGACGAGTAAGGAAGTGGTGTAGATCTACTTTCGCACCATTCATAGCAGCGAGAGGAGTAGCTACGTGGGGTGAGTTCCGTACAGCTTATCAGAGACTGTATTTTCCTTCAGCTCTACGACAGGCGAAAACCAGTGAGTTACTGAGTCTGCGACAGGGTACGATGACGATCGAGGAGTACCAGCAGAAATTCTTTGATCTGCTACCTTATTGTCCTCACATTGCTGATAGTTCTATAACGAAGTACGACCATTTTCTTCAGGGTCTGAACCTTGAGATTCATTGGATGGTTGCTGTGGGCAGTGATATGACCTACGAGGGCTTGGTGGACCGTTGTCGCCAGGCGAAGGATAGTATCTGGAGGAACAGGGAACTCTTCTCTTCTTCTTCCAGACCAGCGAGTTCTAGCCCTTTGGGTCCGAAGGGCCAGTCTTTCAAGAAGACAGGAGGTGCTTCTTCTTCATCTGGATCCGGTGGAGTGCATCGTTTTGGTGGACAGAGACCGAACCGATGTAATCAGTGCAGACGCAGGCATCCTCCAGGACAGTGTGGTCGATCGACCAGTGCATGTTTTCAGTGTGGTCAGGAGGGTCACATGAAGAGGGATTGTCCGATGCTGATTGGGGCAGCGAGTGGTTCAGGAGGTTCTCAGGCATCTGTTCAGCCACCTCTGTTCTAGCAGCCACCTTTTCAGCAGCAGTATTCGCAGCAGCATCAGCAGCCGCAGTAGTCTCAGTGGCAGCCTGCTCAGACTCCTTTTCGAGGTCATTCTTATTTGCGGCCACATGCCCAAGGTCAGGTCTTTGAGCTTAACCAGGAACAGGCAGAGGCTGACAGTGATCGGATAATTGCAGGTACCTGTAGTTTATGTGTTTTTCCTGCGTATGTTTTGATTGATACTGGTGCATCGCATTCTTTCGTCTCAGCACGTTTTGCTAAGAAGTATAAGTTGCCATTCATTCCTTTAGACGTCTTGCTAGTAGTTTTTATTCCTATGGGTAGGGAGATTTTAGCCAAGCGTCTAATTGTGGGTTGTGTTTTGGATTTCGAGGGGCATCAGCTTAGTGCTAACCTGATGGTTCTAGCTATGGAGGATTTTGATTGCATCATTGGGATAGATATCCTGACTACCTACCGCGCGATAGTGGATTGATATCAGAGATTTGTTCAGTTCCGACCAGAGGATGATGAGTCTTGGTATTTCTATGGTGAGGGAGCGCGACCCCCAATTCCACTGGTTTCTGCTCTGAAAGCCTGGCATGCTTTAGAGTCTGGCGGGGAAGACTACCTTATCTACGCCATTGACGCATCCTTAGGGAAACCAGATATCCAGGCGATACCAGTGGTTCGTGATTTTCCAGATGTGTTTCCGGAGGAGATTCCAGGTTTGCCTCCAGTGAGGGAGATCAAGTTTGGCATTGAGTTACTGCCAGGGACTGCACCGATTTCCAGGGCTCCTTATCATTTAGCACCATCAGAGATGAAAGAGCTGCAGAAGCAATTTCAAGATCTTCTTGATAAGGGCTACATTCAACCCAGTGTTTCGCCATGGGGAGCACCAGTGCTATTTGTCAAGAAGAAGGATGGTTCGATGCGGTTTTGTATTGATTACCGTCAGTTGAATCAAGTGACAGTGAAGAATAAGTATCCTCTTCCGCGGATAGATGATCTCTTTGATCAGTTGCAGGGTACTTCTGTCTATTCGAAGATTGATCTTCGGTCTGGGTATCATCAGTTGCGAGTTTGGCAGGAGGATGTTCCTAAGACATCATTTCGTACACGGTATGGACACTATGAGTTTCTAGTGATGCCGTTTGGTTTGACGAATGCTCCAGATGTCTTTATGGATCTGATGAACAGGATGTTCCGCGACTTTTTGGATAAGTTCGTGGTGGTGTTTATCGATGATATCTTGGTTTATTCTCGAAGCATGGATGAGCATGCCTACCATCTCTACACTGTACTCCAGGTCTTGAGGGAGAGATAGTTGTATCCGAAGTTGAGCAAGTGTGACTTCTGGATCGACCGAGTTGTATTCCTTGGTCATGTCATTTCTCAAGAGGATGCATCTGTTGACCCTAGCAAGACAGAGGCTATTCTGAATTGGTCGCGTCCGACTACAGCTTCTGAGATTCGTAGTTTCCTTGGTTTGGCAGGATACTACCGGTGTTTTGTGGAGAATTTCTCTCAAATAGCTAGGCCTTTGACACAGCTGACGAAGAAAGATGCTTCTTTCATGTGGTCTGATGCTTGTGAGGATAGTTTTTGTGAGTTGAGACGTCGTTTGACGACAGCTCCATTTCTTGCTTTGCCTTCTGGATCAGGTGGGTTTGTAATCTACACTGATGCTTCTCTCTAGGGTTTGGGGTGCGTGTTGACTCAGAATGGCCACGTGATTGCGTATGCTTCCAGACAGTTGAAAACGCACGAGGAGAACTATCCCGTACATGATCTAGAGCTTGTAGCCATTGTCTTTGCTCTGAAGATATGACGTCACTATTTGTACGGAGAAAGATTTGAGATCTTTAACGATCATAAGAGTTTGAAGTATCTGTTCACTCAGGCTGAGTTGAACATGCGGCAGCATCGTTGGATGGATCTGTTGAAGGATTATGATTGTGAGATCAAGTACCATCCAGGTTCATCAAACCCCGTTGCTGATGCACTTAGTTGCAAAGTCTATGTGAGTTCCCTTCGTACCAGTTCGGTTTCGAAGGCAGTGGATGAGTGTTGTTCTTTGGGATTCACATTCCGTCATAAGAAAGAACATCAAGGGATTCGCGTTTCTTCTGTGCTTGCAGAGCCAGCCTTGTATCGACGAATCCGAGAAGCTCAGAATTCTGATCTGAGGACTCAGAAGTTAACCCGTTTGGCTGAGGGTGGAAATACTTCTGGTTTCCATATGCAAGGAGACGGTGTGTTGTGTCTTTCTGGTCGAGTAGTGGTACCCGAGGATTCTGCTTTGAGGGAAGAGATCTTATCACAAGCTCACCGCAGTCGATTTTCTGTACATCCAGGCAGCATGAAGATGTATAAGGATCTTCGCACACGATTTTGGTGGAAAGGGATGAAGCGCAACGTTTATCAGTTTGTATCCCGATGCCTTGTGTGTCAGCAGGTCAAGGCAGAGTTTAGACGACCCGAAGGGTTACTTCACAGCTTAGAGATTCCTGAGTCGAAGTGGGAGCATGTGACGATGAATTTTGTCACCCACTTGCCCATGTCTTCCAGGAATTGTGATGCTATTTGGGTGGTCGTGGACCGATTATCGAAGTCAGCCCATTTTCTTCCCTATAACCGCGATTATACCTTTGATAGGATGAAACAATTTTATGTGCGAGAGATCGTTCGATTGCATGGTATTCTGTTGAGCATTGTCAGTGATAGGGATCCGAGATTCACCTCGATATTTTGGGGTAGTTTCCAGCAAGCCCTTGGTACTACTTTGAACTTGAGTACGGCTTATCATCCAGAGACGGATGGAAAGTCCGAGCATACTATTCGCACTTTGGAGGATATGCTTCGCGCAGCAGAGATGGATTTTGGTCCAGCGTGGCATGATCATTTACCATTGGTGGAGTTCGCTTACAACAATAGTTACCATCGCAGTATTGGCATGTCACCATTTGAGGCTCTTTATGGACGACGTTGTCGTACACCTCTGTTTTGGGACGAGGTTGGCGAGAGTCAGGTTGAGGGTCCTCAGATGATTCAGCAGATGAATGATACAGTGGAGTTGATCCGACGCAGGATTAAGGCGGCCCAGGATCGACAGGCTAGTTACGCGAATGCTCACCGGATACCGTTACACTTCGAGGTAGGAGAGCATGTATTCTTGCGCGTGTCACCTTTCCGAAAGGTGATGAGGTTCGGTCGCAAGGGTAAGCTGACACCGAGATTTATTGGCCCTTTCAAGATTCTCGAGAAGGATGGGGACGTGGCTTATCGTCTAGCATTGCCACCAGATCTTTCGGGGATTCATGATGTGTTCCACGTGTCTTTGCTGAGACAGTACGTGATGGATGAGTCGCATATTTTGCATCCGACCGAGGTGCAATTAGATCAGGATCTGTCATATGTGGAGAGGCCCTTACGGATTCTAGACAGGAAGGACAAGGTACTTCGTAACTGGCGTATACCATTGGTGATGGTACAGTGGTAGCGTAGAGGTACAAAGAAAGCTACTTGGGAGTTAGAGAGCCGGATGCGAGCTGGGCACCCCGAGTTATTTTGAGATTTTTTACTTCTTTGTATCGAATTTATACTTGGACAATTGTAATAAAGAACATTTAGTTGACTATTCATGTTTTTCCTCTAGACTTAAATTTCGAGGACAAAATTTCTTAAGTGGGGGAGAAACTTTATCCATAATTAACGATTAATGAGTATATTAATCGTATAATCATGTTTTGATTTATTAATACATGATTAAGGAAGTTTCGATTGGATTAACGAACTTCAGAAATGGATTCAGAATGATCGGAAAAGGCCCGAAGGGTGACCAGGAACGGAAGCAACATTCATGGAACAAAAGCAACGTTCTGGCAGTTGATGTCATCCGTGACGTCAGCAAGATGACGTCATTGCTTACGCACTTGATGGGACATCAGAAGCAACAAAGAGGAACGAACACAATGTTCGTCAGGCAGAACGGATGCAACGATGGGGAACGGACGTTCCGTTTCGTGTCTATAAATAGAGGGTCCGAGAGCTCATTTCTTGCACCTCTCTCCTCTCTTCTCTCTCGATTCCTAGGCCTTCTAACTCAGATCTAGGGAGATCTAGGCGTCCTATGGGGAATCCGGAAGTAGCATAGCGATCCCGGCTTTGTAGCGGAGCTGTGACCTAGTTTTGAGGCAAGCGACAACAAAGGACTAACGACGGACGCATGTATAGCTTTGGCTTCCAAAAAAAATTAGGAGTATGCTATAGGTTAAGGCTTTTAGAGCTTAATTATTGATGCATGAGTAATTGCATTGTAGTAGTAGTAGACTGGATTAGTAGGCTTGGAGTATAAACCAGCGGAGCTAGGTTTTTGACCAGCAGTGTTAGAGGTACGTAAGTACTGACCGAGATAGCCGGCATGATATATTTGCATGTATGTTGCATGAGTATGTGATATATGTTTTATCATGTTTTAGCATGTTTTACCGCCTTAGCACATGCATGATTTTATGTATGACTGCATCCTGAGAGATGTGAGTCATTGACAGTCTCCATAGGGAACAGTGATCTCATGTTGGACTCGAGTCAGGTATGACAGTTTTCATAAGGGACTTGTATCCTGTTTTGGATTCGGGTCAGGATGGGGTTGGCTCAGCCCTGATATAGGATATACGTGTACCCCACGGAGTCGCTCTCTAGCCGGTACTATATATTTCTGGCGCCATGAGCAAGTGTTTTACCTGAGATTTTAAATCATCTGCGTGCGCATATTTGTACATATATCATTGCTTATGTATTGAGCGTTGTCGCTCACGCCCCTGTGTTTGGGTATTGTGGTGTACCTTGTGACATGGCAGGTTTGAGGCTGGACGGTCCAGACGGCTCTCAGCAGGATTGAGGATCCGAGAGTATGAGGTTTTAGAGGGTAGGGATTTGTTTACCCTGAACCTTCGATTTGGTTGTATAATGATATTTATACACTTATGTTAACGTCGGTTGTATTCTGCCGATTGGATTTGTTGTGTTTTAAATTATCCGCTCCTTACGCTTTTAATATATTATTGCATGCGCTAATTAACTCTGATTAGATAGTGGATCCGGGTAGGGTCACTACAAAAGTGCACGTGCGAGAGCTAAGTTTTGCATGCTCTTGTGGAGTATTTGGCGACAAAGAAATGAAAAAGTGTGGAACAACAACATCAATTCGATCCAAACAAATAAGCTGGCACATGAGTATTTATGTGATTGGATGGGAGCCAAACAGATTATACATGAGATAAACACACATGAAAATATGGAGGACACATGCAAATTGTGGCATAAACCAGCACGGTCATTCTTCAAATGCAATGTGAATGCGGCCTTTTTCGATGAGGCACAACAGATTGGGATTGGATGATGCATACTGAGGGATGAAGAAGGACGAGTGGTAAACTGCAGAACTCAGTGGCGGCTCCATTAACTGCACCCTTAAATTTGTGATATAAAATTACCAAAATACCCTTAGAATTAAAAAAAATAATATTTAATAAAATTAAATTAGGAACAAATCCTAATGAAAGGCAGAGTCAGATTCATTACCGCATGTATGCAAATTGGGCCGGTAAAATTTTGTGTCCATATTTTGTAAAAAAAAATTATGGCCCAATTATAATGTTTTATGCTTAAAAACAAATAGGTTTTTTTAACTCTTATAATTGCTTTTATTTTGTGAATTGTGATCGTCCATTCAATCTCCTCTCTAGCCTACAGCCTACAGGTACGTTCTCCATTATTCTCGTTTTCTTTTATTTTTTTTAGATTTGTCTCTTTTATCAATTTTTCTTTTATGTTGATTGACTTGTTTTATGTTTAATTTATAAAATTCTAATATTTAATGGTATTGGTTATTCAATTGTCGATTTGCTTTTGTTTGATAGCCATTGGTAAAATTAATTTTGATTATTGAAAGTACTTAGGAATTTGGTTTATCACTTACTTCTGTTATGTACTTATAAGTTATAACTTATGTTGTTTTATTATAGTTTATCAATGTATAATATGCACTCTGATTTATTTTTAATATATTTTTAATAATAATCATAAAAAATATCTTTAAAAAAATTAATTGGATTTGTTTATAGTTATTTTGGTAGATATGCTAAGATAAATAAAAAGAAAGGGGGAAGAAGATGGATGCTCAAAAGAAAGAGACTCAAGATTATTGATTTTGATCCAAATATTCGTGAAAAAGTTAGGAGAAAATACTATTTAGATGGTGCTTTCCAACCTCGAGAACATGAATTTCCACAATCATTAATCCAAGGAACTTTGAGAAGATTTAATCGTGCTTGGTTTGATAAATTTAAATGGTTGGAATATAGCATAGAAAAGGATGCAACATTCCGTCTTTATTGTTATATTCTCAAGAACGATTTGGGTCACCAAGGAGGTGGTGATGATACTTTTGTCAGTAAAGGTTTCAGAAATTGGAAAAATAAAGATAAACTTCATAAACATGAGGGAGGACATAACAGTGCTCATAAAAAACTTTGAGTAAATGCCAGGATTTACTAAATCAAGAGCAGCATATTGAAACTAGTTTAGCTAGATCATCTGAACAAAACATACTAAATTATAGTATTTGGTTAAAAGCAGTAATTGATTGCATTAGATGGATTTTTGCACAAGGACTTCCTTTTCGTGGGCATGATGAATCTCAAAATTCAATCAATCAAAGAAACTTTCTCGAGCTTCTAAAATTTCTTGCACATCATAACGAATAAGTGAGAAGAGTTTATGTAGTGACCCTGCAAAGAATCACCTACTAACTGACAACTAATAGCATGCATTAAACTTAATACAACAAAATACTTAACAGAGTAAAACGTGCGGAAACATAATCCATAAATTACATATCAGCTTAGTAAAATATATCCAGGCTTAATACTGTAGTGATACAACCATATCGAAAAACTTAAAAGTAAACATTATATAACTATATCGAATCCTGCTGTAATATAAACTCCTCAAGGCTCCTGCTCCCTAGTCCTGCCTTGAACTACCAGCTCCGTCCATCCTGCGACCTACCCCGTGGAATAGGGTGTCCAAGATAACAACTAGGACGTGAGCGCTAACGCCCAGTACATAAACATGAGTAAACATATGTATATAATGCATGCAACATGATAACTGGTAAAAGGTCATCTGAAAAGTCATGCTCACTACCGGCGCCACATGAGTGCTGCCACCGCATGGATCAACCTCTGGGTGCAACCACACTCGTCTAGTACACCAGAGTAGTCAGGCATACATGTCCCCACCGTCGCGGTACTCTCAGTGATAGACTATCGAGTATAGAGTTGAGCGGCTCTATAATCAGGTATAACAAGGTATAGGCTCAACGTGTATATGCACATGATATATGAATATGGAAAACGGTAAATCATATATCATGCCATATAATAATGCCAAATAAATGAAACATATAAACATGTATACTCGCTGGCAATCTCAGTCAATGTGTACGTACCTCTAAGCTAGTTCAAGTATAGTAGATCCTAGGTTCCAAGCCTATATTCAAAAGTTCACCGTATCACTACATAAGTTCTATAAGCCTTAACTAAGCTAATAAGTACTCCCAAAACTTAAATAGATTCCAGGACCATACTTTCGTCCATAGATAGCCCTTTGGAGTCGCTGGTCCCGGATGACTATAACCACACCTTGGTTATTCCAGAACCTCGATTATAACCGATAGGGCCCTCAAGTGTATAACTCAAACTATATAACTGGAGAAGGAAACTCGGAAATTTGTAATTCAAATTGAAATCGAACGAGTCCTATTTATAGGAAAATTTCTGGTCGAGTTCGGGCCCTCCGAACTGGGGTTCGGATCGTTCGATCCAACTCACTGCCTGCATGCGAGACACGTCGAGTTCGGACCGTCCGATCACCACTTCGGGTCGTTCAAAGTGTCCTAAATTCGACACTTGTCAAAAACCATGGCTGAGTAATCCTGCCTACTTGGCAAAGGTGAAGTTCGGGCCGTCCGATCCTACTTCGGATCGTCCAAAATTGCCTTAACTTCGAAGTTAATAAGCTCACCTTCGGAGCCCCCGGTGTGCTGAGTTCGGGCTGTCCGAATTCCTCTTTGGACCATCCGAACTGGCTCAGAAAATGAAAATCTAATTCTTGATTCTGAAGTCCGATTAAACCCCGAAATTGGTTAATTACTAATCCTAAATCATGTTTAACATATTATTATCTTAAAATAGAATCTGGGTTACTACATTCTCCCCACCTTTAGATATTTCGTCTGCGAAATAAAATCTAAAGACAAATCAAGATAACAATATGAAAAATCAAACTATGTTTTATTACAACAACTGTAATTACATCTTTACATGGTAATCAAAAGTACAAAGCAAACAACTCAGGATATTCAGCCCGCATATAGCTCTCGGTTTCCCAAGTTGCTTCTTCAACACCTCGGCGCTGCCACTGTACCATCACAAGTGGTATAGTCTTGTTCCGAAGAATTTTCTCCTTCCTGTCTAGGATACGGAGTGGTCGTTCAACAAAAGACAGATTTGGTTCTAGCTGAATATCAGTATGCTGGATAATATGGATTCATCAGCTATGTACTGTCGAAGTAACGACACATGAAAAATATTATGTATACTGGAAAGAGATGGCGGTAACGCCAAACGATATGCAACATCTCCAATTTTCTCCAGTATCTGGAAATGCCCAATGAAACGAGGTGATAACTTGCCTTTCACACCGAACCTCATCACCTTCCTAAAAGGTGACACTCGTAGGAACATATATTCACCAGGCTCAAACTGAAGTGGCCTGCGGTGAATATTAGCGTAACTGGCTTGTCGATCTTGAGCGACTTTGATCCTCTGCTTGATCAAATCTACATTGTCTACAATCTGCTGCACCAATTCAGGACCCTCGACTTGTCGTTCCCCGACTTCATCCCAGAATAACGGAGTACGAAACCGTCGACCATACAATGCCTCGAAATGTGCCATATCAATACTACGATGATAACTGTTATTGTAGGCAAATTCGATCAAAGGTAACTGATCCTGCCAAGATAAGCTAAAATCCATGACAGAAGAACGTAGCATATCCTCCAGCATACGAATAGTTCGCTCTGACTGCCCGTCAGTCTCCTGATGATATGCAGTGCTCAAACTCAGAGTGGTACCCAACGCCTGCTGAAAACTACCCTAGAAACGTGAGGTAAATCGTGGATCTCTATCACTAACTATGCTCACTGGAATCCCATGTAATCGCACTATCTCCTGGATATATAAGCGTGCCATGCGATCATAAGAATACTCTCGGTTGTAAGGAATAAAGTGTGCTGATTTCGTCAAACGGTCAACAAAACCCAGATAGCATCACACTGACGTGAAGTCATAGGCAAATGGGTGACAAAATCCATAGTCACATGCTCCCACTTCCATTCGAGAGTCTCAAGATTCTGCAGTAATCCACCTGGTCGTCGGTGTTCAGCCTTGACCTATTGACAAACCAAACATTTTGAAACAAACTGATATACACTCCGCTTTATCCCTTTCCACCAGAATCTGGTTCGCAAGTCCTTTATATTTTCATGCTTCCAGGATGAACAGACAATTGACTCCTGTGAGCTTGAGATAGAATATCATTCCTGATCTCCGTAACATCAGGTACAACCACTCGATTTGATAAGCACAATAAACCATCTGCCTGAAAATGGAATCCAGATGTATTACCCCCATTGGCTAAACGTGCCAAACGCTGAGTCTTAACATCAGATATCTGAGCATCTCTGATCCGAGAATACAATGCTGGCTCAGATAATATAGTATACAAATGAATTCCATTTCTTCATTTCTTGTGCTTGAGTGTAAAACTCAATGAACAACACTCTTGAACCAAATGAGATATTTCACTAGTCTGAAGTGCAGAAAGTCTCACCTGCCGACTGAAGGCATGCATCAGCAGTAAGATTAGCAAAACCTGGATGATATTTGATTTCACAATCATAATCCTTCAAAAGATCCATCCAGCATCTGTCGCATATTCAACTCCGCCTGAGTGGATAAATAATTCAAACTCTTGTGAGCCGTGAATATCTCAAATATCTCACCATAAAGATAATGCCTCCAAATCTTGAGTGCAAATACAATGGCGGCTAACTCGAGATCATGTACTAGATAATTATTCTCATGCGTCTTCAACTGTTGAGAAGCATAGGCAATAACATGTCCATGCTGTGTAAGAACACATCCTAACCCCTGACCAGAGGCATCAGTATAGACAACATAACCTCCTGATCCAGAAGGTAGAGCTAACACAGGTGCAGTAGTAAGACGTCTACGCAACTCGTGAAATGACTCCTCACAATCCGAGGACCATATGAAGGAAACATCTTTCCATGTAAGCCGTGTCAAAGGCCTGGCCAACTGTGCAAAATTCTCGATGAACCGACGGTAATAACCCGCTAGACCCAAGAAACTTCGAGTCTCAGCAACCATCGTCGGACGAGACCAGTTCAGCACTGTCTCTATCTTACTTGGATCAACAGATATTCCTTCACTAGAAATCACATGACCAAGAAACACTACCCGATCAAGCCAGAATTCACACATGCTCAATTTCGCATACAATTGCTTATCTCGTAACGTCTGCAAAACAATTCTCAGATGTTGTGCATGCTCATTCTTGTCATGAGAATAGACAAGAATATCATCAATTAAGATGATGACAAATCTATCCAGATATTCTCGAAATACCTGATTCATCAGATTCATAAAGACTACCGGTGCATTCGTCAAACCGAATGGCACCACCATAAATTCATAATGGCCGTATCTGGTCCTGAAAGCAGTCATAGAAATATCTGAGTCTCGTACCCGCATCTGGTGGTATCCAGATCTCAGATCTATCTTCGAATAAACAGAAGTACCCTGTAATTGATCGAAAAGATCATCAATCCGTGGTAAAGGATACTTATTCTTGATGGTGACACAATTCAACTGCCTGTAGTCAATACATAATCGCATCGATCCATCCTTCTTCTTGACAAATAAAACAGGTGCTCCCCACGGAGAAATACTCAGACGAATATATCCCTTATCAAGCAGATCCTGAAACTGCTGTTTCAATTCCCTCATCTCTGACGGTGCTAGACGATAAGGTGCTCGGGATATAGGCATCGTTCCTGGTACTAGATCAATACCAAATTCAACCTCTCGAACCGGAGGAAAACCAAGAATCTCATCAGGGAATACGTCAGGAAACTCGCTGACAATCGGTAGCTGATCAATACTCAAACTACTCGTGGACATATCAACTGCATAAATGAGATAGCCCTCCCCACCTGACTCCAAGACATGACATGCCTTCAGAGCTGATACAAGTGGCATTGGAGGTCGCACACCCTCACCATAAAAGTACCATCTATCACCCTCATCCTGATGAAACTGTACCAGACGTTGATAAAAATCCACAGTAGCATGATACAAAGTCAGCATATCTATTCCCAAAATACAATCAAAATCTGCCATTGCTAATATCATCAAATTAGCCGATAACACATTACCCTCAAACTCTAGAAGGCAACCCATCACTAGACGCTTAGTTACTACCTCCTGCTCTAGCGGAGTAGATAAAAATAAATCCATATCTAATGATACATAAGGTAATCTATGTCTCTTAACAAAGCGACTAGAAATAAAGAAATGTGATGCTCCAGTATCAATTAAAACAAGTGCAGGAATACCACATAACAAAAAGGTACCTGCCAACATGCGATCGCTTCCCTTAGTAGCCTGCTCCTGAGACAGAGCAAATACCTGCCCTTGAGTTTGTGGACGGTAACTAGAAGAACTCTGTGGTGCTGTCTGCTGACGTGGAAAAGTAAAAGCCTGAGATCCAACCTGTGATCCCGATCCACCAGCAGAACCCATGCGCTGAGGACAATTTCTCCGCAGATGTCCCTGCTCACCACAAATATAACAAGAACCAGTAGCTTTCCGACACGAAGCTGCAGGATGCTTCCCACCATAGTGGCTGCAAAATTCCTCCTCCTCCTCCTTCTTATTCTTCTTCTTCTTCTTCTTCTTCTTCTTCTTCCCAAAGAGGAAATTACCTCGTGAACCACGAGAACCAGACGAAGTAGTAGAGTAGAAGAAGACATAGGTCCAGATTGCACAACAGATTGAGCCCTAGGCCCAAGAGATCCACTAGGCTGTCCTGGCAACATCAACAGTGCCCGCCTATTGCTGTTCTCCACTTGACGGCAACGGTTCACCAAAGTCTCATAAGATGTCGGATTATCACATACGACAACTTGTGAGTAGATATCTTGATTCAGGACTTGCAGAAAGATATCATACTTGGACGCATCACTGTCATTGATATGAGGACTAAAAGGTAGCAGATCAAGAAATCGTTGCTGATATTGATCAATAGACATTGATCCTTGCCTCAGAGTCAGCAACTCCATAGATCGTGCCTTTCGAACTGCTGGAGGAAAATACAGTTTCTGAAACTGCTGACAAAAATCCCCCCAAGTCATCCGTCATCTCTCAGTACGTGCTTGAGTAGCTTTGGCATCCCACCATAAGCGTGCTCGATCCTCTAGAACGAATTCTAGAACTTCCAGTTTCTGCTCCTCAGTGCAATCAAAAGCTCGAAACGCACTCTCGAGTTTAGATATCCAACCTCTTGCCTGTTCAGGATTCTCACCTCCCAACAAGGGTTTCGGTCCTACTTGCATGAACTTATTGATAGAGTAACGACTTCTACCCTCATAAGAACGATATCGATCATCATGATGGCGATGATGACGATGATGACCACCTCCCTGGCCAACACTATCGTGACTCTCGTCAGTCATATCCTGAAAAGAATTGCACATTAAAATCCCAAATGCGCAAGAATTAATCAAGACTAAACTAAATCCCAAGTACTAATTCCCAAAATCTATGCATGCTCTGATACTAAAAATGTAGTGACCCTGCAAGGAATCACCTACTAACTGGCAACTAATAGCATGCATTAAACTTAATACAGCAAAATACTTAACAGAGTAAAACGTGCGGAAACATAATCCATAAATTACATATCAGCTTAGTAAAATATATCCAGGCTTAATACTGTAGTGATACAACCATATCGAAAAACTTAAAAGTAAACATTATACAGCTATATCGAATCCTGCTGTATAATAAACTCCTCAAGGCTCCTGCTCCCTAGTCATGCCTTGAACTACCAGCTCTGTCCATCCTGCGACCTACCCCATGGAATAGGGTGTCCAAGATAACAACTAGGACGTGAGCGTTAACGCCCAGTACATAAACATGAGTAAACATATGTATATAATGCATGCAACATGATGACTGGTAAAAGGTCATCTGAAAAGTCATGCTCAGTACCGGTGCCACATGAGTGCTGCCACCGCACGGATCAACCTCTGGGTGCAACCACACTCGTCTAGTATACCAGAGTAGTCAGACATACATGTCCCCGCCGTCGCGGTACTTTCAGTGACAGACTATCGAGTATAGAGCTGAGCGACTCTATAATCAGGTATAACAAGGTATAGGCTCAACGTGTATATGCACATGACATGTGAATATGGAAAACGGTAAATCATATATCATGCCATATAATAATGCCAAATAAATGCAACATATAAACATGTATACTCGTTGGCAATCTCAGTCAATGTGTACATACTTCTAAGCTAGTTCAATTATAGTAGATCCTAGGTTCCAGGCCTATATTCAAAAGTTCACCGTATCAATACATAAGTTCTATAAGCCTTAACTAAGCTAATAAGTACTCCCAAAACTTAAATAGATTCCCAGACCATACCTTCGTCCGTAGATAGCCCTTTGGAGTCGCTGGTCCCGGATGACTATAACCACACCTTGGTTATTCCAGAACCTCGATTATAACCGATAGAGCCCTCAAGTGTATAATTCACACTATATAACTGGAGAAGGAAAATCGGAAATTTGTAAATCAAACTAAAATCGAACAAATCCTATTTATATGAAAATTTCTGGTCGAGTTCGGGCCCTCCAAACTGGGGTTCGGATCGTCCGATCCAACTCACTACCTGCATGCGAGACACGTCGAGTTCGGACCATCCGATCACCACTTCGGGTCGTCCGAAGTGTCCTAAATTCGACACTTGTCAACAACCATGGCTGAGTAATCCTGCCTACTTGGCACAGGTGAAGTTCAGGTCGTCCAATCCTACTTCGGATCGTCCGAACTTGCGTTAACTCCGAAGTCAATAAGCTCACCTTCGGAGCCCCCGGTGTGCTGAGCTCGGGCCGTCCGAAGTCCTCTTCGGACCGTCCGAACTGGCTCAGAAAATGAAAATTTAATTCTTGATTTTGAAGTCCGATTAAACACTGGAATTGGTTAATTACCAATCCTAAATCATGTTTAACATATTATTATCTTAAAATGGAATCTGGGTTACTACAGTTTCATTTGATAATGCTCCTGGTAATGATAAGTTAATTTGTCACAACATTCAAAAAGATATTGTTAGAGCTTGTGCATTGGAAACAACCAATGTGATATTGAAAGATCTTGGTTATATATTTTTTTATCCCTTTTACTGGATGAGTCTCGTGATGTTTCAGTAAAGGAGCAACTTGCCGTTGTTTTGAGATTTGTAGATAGCAAAGGATGTGTTGTTGAACGTCTTTTGGGCTTTAAGCATGTCGCTAGCACAACTGCTCAAGCACTTAAATGTGCCCTTCTAGATTTATTATCTGCACATGGATTAAGCGTATCTAGGATAAGTGGACAAGGATATGATGGGGCAAGTAATATTCAAGGTGAAATTAATGGACTAAAAACTCTTATCTTAAAGGAAAATGAATGTGTGTATTATGTTCATTGTTTTGCTCATCAACTCCAACTTGCTCTTGTAGCCGTGACAAAGAATCATATTAATATCGCCTCACTTTTTCACGTGCTTTGTAATATTGTTAATGTGGTTGGAGGCCCCTGTAAATGCCATGATGCTTCGCGAGATAAAAAGGCTGCTAAAATCATACAAGCCTTGGAAAATGAAGAAATCACCAAGGGTCGAGGTTTGAATCAAGAGAGCACACTCGTTCGGCCAAGTGATACATGTTTGGGATCACAATATAATACTATGCTTAGTTTGATTCAAATGTTTGGGTCTGCAATTGATGTTCTTGATGAGATTGTGGAAGATGGATCGCATTCAGATCAAAGAGCCGAAGCATTGCGTTTGGTAAAAGATATGTAATCATTTGAGTTTGTGTTTAATTTACACTTGATGAATTCAATATTAGGAATAACAAATTATTTGTCCCTAGCACTATAAATAAAAAACCAAGATATTGGGCAAGCCATGTTATTAGTTGGTATATGTAAGAAAAGAATTCAAGGAATGCGGGATGATGGATGGAATACATTACTTGAACAAGTTTTCAATTTTTGTGAGAAGTTTCATGTCGACACTTTGGATATGAATGATTTATATGTTGGTGAGATAAGATCACGACGAAAAGCTAAAAAAGTGACAAACTTACATCATTATCAAGTTGAATTGTTTAACACAATTATTGATATGCAATTGCAAGAGCTGAATTTCAGATTCAATGAGGTAAATATAGAATTGTTGCTTTGTGTGGCATGCCTAAATCCATCAAATTCATTTGCTGCTTTTGACAAACAACGACTGGTTAAATTGGCTCAATTCTACCCAAAATATTTTCACCCATTCAGCTTTTGTCACTTCCGGATCAACTTGAGAATTTTGTGATGGATATGCGTGTGAATATTGAAGCTTATGAATTACAAGGTCTTGGTGATATTTCTAGAAAGAGGGTTCAAACAAGAAGAGATGTGGCATATCCACAAGTATACTAGCTTGTGACTTAGGCTCTGATTTTACCAGTCGCAACCACTACAGTCGAGAGAGAATTTTCTGCTATGAAGATTATTAAGAATCGCCTTCGTAATCGAATGAGAGATGAATATTTGAATGATAGTTTAATTACTTATATTGAAAAAGATATATTTCGTAGCTTGTCGAATGAATTTATTATGAATTATTTTCAAAAAATGTCAAATCGTAGAGGTCAATTGTAATTTAAGTTTGAAATTTAAATATATTGTTTAAATTTAAATATTATATTTTAACTTATGTTACATGATGATTTTTATATATATATTTGTGATAATTTTGGTTCTTCTCTTGGTTGCCCCCCATAACAAATTTTCTGGATCCGCCCCTGAGAACTCGCATTATAAATGGAGTCGTTGACGTAAAGGAAGGAAAAGCAATGGGTCTTCTTAAAGAGCTATCATGAGTTTGAAGTTTGGGTTGGAAGAAGGTACGTTTTGAACTAGATGCGAAGGGAGTTGTGGACACAATCAAATCAGCGCATGTTGGCGTATCAGAATCTTGATCGTGCAACAATGCAAAGATATAATCAGTAATGAGCACGATTTCTCAATTAGTTTTGCTCGGCGACAAGCGAACGAGTGTGTTCATGTTTTAGAAAAAGCCTCTTGTTCCTATGCTAGTCCTATGACTTGGAGAGAGCCTCCGAATTTCATTTCATCTTATTTGAATCAGCTTTGTAATAACCCCAATCATTATTAATAATATTGATTTCTGGTTTGGGTTTCAAAAAAAAAAAAGAAAAGTGCACGTGTGCTGCACGTGGATGACTAACCGTTGAAAACATGATTACGAAATTTAGATAATGTTTAAATTCGTTTAATAATACTATTTTTAGAAGTATTTATCAATCTAAATAGAGAAAAACACAATAGATAAAAAAACTATGTGCATGACAATAAATCATATATATTCATCTATCCATATGTGAAACTCTTTAATCGATATTTTTGCGTGATTTTGATATAAAGACAACTCTCTTCAAGTGAAAAAAGATATATACTTCATTCGTCTCAATTATATAGACCTACTTTTTTTCACACGGAATAAGAAAAAATCACTGGGAAACAAATTTTGTACAAACTTCCTATTTTATCCTCATTTACTGTATTCAAAAAATTATAGAACAAGTTTCAAGATGTAGTTAATAGCGGTATATTAGTAAATGAGTATTTTTTTCCATCCAAATACTAATCATAAAGAAAAACAATAAAAATAATGTAGGACCGAATGTATGACGCTTACCAATAGCTATAGATGGTGGTGACGGTGCAACTCAAATATTTTAAAATACACAACAACTCAAGCTCCATGTTTCGAAAAAGTTTCTGAATTAAAAAATGATCATATTAATGTTAAAATAAAAACCCTAAAATTGTTATTAAATTCAATATCACTCATGTTTGTGCTAAAATCTTAACCATTTAAAATCTTTCTCTATTTTTTAGAGTTACATAATATAAATAATTAATTTTACATCACAATGATTCTTCTGTAAATTAATATTGATGAATGTTAATTTTATGGGAAATAAAATTTCTCAAATAATAAGAATTAAATAAATGTGCAATAAAACACATATTTTAAAGATAAAAAATGCAATATGTGTTTTAGGAAAAAATGACACTATTAAGTTGGTGCAAAAAAATGACATAAACAACTTTATGAACCACAAATAAATAAGAGGGTAAAATTATAATCTCACAAATCAAACTCATATATTTATAGTTATAAAATAAAATAAATAAATATAATATATACATAATGTTAGGATCAGTTTAGTGTGTGTGTGTGTGTGTGTGTTGGTGTGGGGGGGGGGGGGGAGCAAGTGGTGAATATACTCTAAAAATTGTTTCGATGAATTGATAACGAATTCAATCGGTTTGGTCATTGAATTCTAGATTTATCTTGGTGTCTAATGCAGGTTGACAAACAATATATGTGCGAAAATATGTCAATATGCATATTCTAAACACTTGATGTAAATGTGTATGCAAGATTGATAGTATGTATGTAAACTGATGGAAAACACAGTGAGATGTTTATGGATGTTCAAAGATTTCAATCACTCATAAGTAACTTTTTTTCCTTCTCAGAAGGATATCACTAGAAGACTTTGACTGTGACAAGCAATTTGCAAAAGCTCGATCCAAGACTAAGACTTATACACGACAACCTATCTCAGAACTCATAGTTACAACTCAATTTCATTCCTACACCGATAAGATACAAATGCTACAAATTTAATCTTGCACAAAAATTATCCTTGAATGATCAGAGTAACAATTGAAGTGTTGTGCTTCGAGTTTCTTGATCAAAACACTTCACAGACTTGAAGGCTTGAATGTTGAAATATTCACAGAAGCAAGAGTTTGGCCAAAAGTTATTCTTCATCTGATCAAGATGCCTATTTATAGGCTTCGGATTTCAACGGTCATTAATTTAAAATGTCTCTGATAGAATTTGAAATTTACCCGTTGCTTCGTCTCTTTCACCGACATACTCTGAGGTTGACATTATTTTGGATCGCGGTACTACGTTGCAGAGGGTGTCAGAGTACGGAAAACCTTATCCAATTCAAATCGCGATGGTAAACTGATGATAGATTGATGTAGTGTGAGGCGTTCGAAAGACCAGTTTACTACCTTGATAAAGTCTTTGCGTTAACAGTTGATGACCCAACTTAGTATCTTCAGTTTAGTTGATCTTCGAAGGATTCAGTTTAGCTAGCTTAAAATCGTGCTTTTCAGTTTAACGTTTTTCTTAATAAAATCGCTCTTTTTCCTGAAGACTTGTTTAGGCGATTTTACTCATAAAATATTTTTGAGATAGTTTAGACATATAATTTATCTTCAATTTAGCTCACTACAGTTTAGCTCGTGCCAATTTGACGTCTCACTACCAGACTGAATCCAATCAGTTTAGCAGAAAACACATCATCAGTTTATCTCATCAGTTTATCTCTTATAAACACCAAAATTTAATTCTCAACACATACATACATATATATATATATATAATAGAATAAAGTATTAGATTAGATATTAGATATATATAATAGAAAAATTAAATCAAATAATTAAAAAATTAAATAATAAATAGTAGATGCACAAAATTTTAATTTTTTATGAGAAAGAGTGCATATCAAATAAGAAAAAAATCAAATAATAAATAGTATATGGATAAAATTTTAATTTTTTATTTGAAATAATGCATGATATAATTTTTTAAATAAATTACTTAATTAGTTGAAGAGTCACATAAATAATTGAAAAAAAATTAATTATGTAGTATTAATGAAAAAAATTAGTCATATAAATTTACAAATAAACTCACATATTTATATATGTAATAGCCGACGGGCACGGGTGCTCCTCAACGTGATTTTACGTTTTTCGGTGACTTGTTCTTTATATTAATTGTTAAAGAACACAAAGATACCAAAATTTTAAGATGATTTAGTGCAAAAATATGGACTCCGATGGGCACGGGTGCTCCTCAACTTGATTTTATGTTTTTCGCGATGTTTGATTGACACGGGGACGCCTGTCTAAGCGTCGGGGGCCGCGGAATTTGGCACGGGAGCACCATTGGTTCTGATTTCTTTTTCTCTTTAAATTTTTGTCTTTCACTCTTTTCCTCCTATCTTTCAGTCTATTTTCATTACATTTTATGCCTAAAAAATTATTATTATTATTTTATAAAATTCCATGCAAACGACAAAAATGACAACAAAACACATAGTAACGCTCAATAAATAACAAAATCTAATAAAGTCAAACACATGCAATAGAAGTGCAATAACTTGAACTTATCAAATCACCTTCTCGTCCAAGTATATTCCTGCAAATAAAACAAAACATTCCTGATGTCAAGTGAAAGCGTGTTATTTTGCAATGTTGGTGACCTGTTCTTTATGTTGTTTATTACGTGCCTGAATAGTAAAATAAAGAACACAAAGATACTAGAATTACCATGGTTCGATTCAATAGACTTACATCCATGGGACACACCCAAATATCAAGCGAATCCACTAAACCCAAAGAACGTTACAATCAAACAAGACTTGAATAAAACTATCCTCTCTTTTCTAATATCACATTTTTATTGAACACATTTCGATAGATCTCACTTGACGAGTACTACTCATGTAGTGATCCGTCTCGAAATAACATACTCAGGGGCGGATCCAGGATTCAAAAATACCTGGGGCTGGCTCCGCCCCGTACTGGAATGTATTGACAAAATAAATAATTAATTAAAAAATATGTAAATATTAACTTCATGAAAACATGCAACAAAAGTATTTAATATTTAATACCTTAAAAAACACAGAGCTAAAACACTACTAGAGTTGCGATCTTCGATTCTTCTTAGAATCAAACTCAAAAATGATTAAATCGTTATCAATTTTTTCGACCAAATCCCGTTCAATGTAGCTCTGCTTCCATCTTATTTCGAAGAGCTGTTTTAACAAGCTTCATGGCTGAAAATGCTCGTTCTGTTTTTGCGGTAGAAACTGGGAGAGTTAAAATAAGACGAATCAACCTATCAATTAAATAAACATATTAGATTAATATATAAGTAAACAATGTATTTATGATGCAAATATAAAGTATAACACATGAAAAAATAAACTGTCAATCAAATTTTAGGTTTCTGACTTATTTGTCTCAACCAATCTTCGACACAATTCAGAAATAGATGATAAATTCTGAAATCTTTCATGGCCAACAACATCAAGTGTATAGTGATCCAATTGCAATCTCAAGTGATGCAAATCTTGTGCATCGAAATCAAGGGAGTAGAATTTCTCAGCAAGTCGATAAACATGATCAAAATTAAGAAACTTAAAGTTTTCTTTAGGTTCCAAAGCACAATTAAGTTTAAGAAGTTCAACTGTCCCATCATTGAATCTATTATTAAGCTCTCAACTTGAAAATCTATTGCAGTTGTAAATACATCAAATTGATAGTGGTGCTGAACTGTGATTGAATCTTTTTGTTGACAAGAACGACCCGTACCAGATTTATTACGAGCTTCCATGTGTGGTATCTCAATATCATGATTGACACAAACTTATTTCACATAACTAAGTAGGATAACAAATCCTTCTTCTCTCAAACTATGCAGTAAAGTTTTAGTAGTTGAAACACAATCCATTGCACTTAAAATATACAGAGATTTCTCTCAATGATCGACAAAGCAGATTTGTTTGCCCCATTATCTTCTGCATCAAGTGTAATATGAATACGAAATCAAAAGACTTCATCGCAATAAAAATACAACTAGCTTCACCACAGATAGAATTAGAAGCCCCATCATTCACCATGTTTTCTAACACAGTAGTGACAGATCTATACATATCAATCATGATACAAAGTGAGTCAAAATTAGAACTCCAACGAGTCTTTCCAGGCCGTAATAAATTTCCAATTTGATTACATCCTCTACCATTATCACATTCACCAGTAGCTACCATATGCGCAACTTCAATTCTTTGAGCAGAATGTAACTCGGCGTGGCGTTTAGGAGATGCATTGATGAGATTACAAATGGAATTCAATTTTGAAAAGAATAACCAAATGGATACCTCTTTTTCAGCAGCTGCAGTTAATGCTAGTTAGAGCCGATGAGCGAAACAATGTACATAATATGCACATGAACAATCTCTCAAGAAAAGAGCTTGTAATCCATTCCAAGAACCGCGCATATTTCTAGTTCCATCATATCCCTGTCCTCGCATGTAGTGGATATGCAAGTCATAACGACCAAGAGCATCAGATATTTCTTTCTTAAGTATTGTAGCAGTTGTATCTGTTACATGTACAATGGGAAAGAATCGCTCTCTTAAAAATCCATCACTATCTACAAATCTTAATACAATTGCCATCTGCTCCTTGTTAGATGCATCTCTTGCTTCATCAACTAAAATGCAGAATTTTGCATCCCCGATTTCTTTACGAATCTTGGTTCTCACTTGGTTGGAAATAATATTCAAAATATCTTTCTGAATATCTGGTGAAGTATACTTTGCATTCTTTGGAGCTTTCTCCAAGACGATCTCTCCAATAATCTCATTCATTTTTCCCATAAATTTTATCATCTCGATAAAATTTTCACAATTTTTAGAAGCTCGAGATTCGTCATGTCCTCTAAGTGCACATACTTGCAAAGTGAGCCATCGAATGCTTTCAATAGTTGCTGTAAGACGCAATCTGTTCTTCTACTTTTCTTATGAAGATTGTGCATTTATCACTTTGTCAATATGACAAGGTATATTCATCAAATTATTAATATATTCCGCAGACTTGTTATGTGGTGAAGTATTGCATCCTATATGCATCAAAAATATGCATCTATCCCCATCATTAACTCTCTTTCAATATTTGAATCCATCTATCGTAAACGTAGAATTGCGAGGTTTTTTATGTTCAAACAAGAAACACGGAAAACAAAATGCTGCATCTTTCAAAGGAGAATACTCTAACCAAGTAAATTTCTTAAACCAATGACTTTGGAACCGTTGATTTAGACTTCCAAATTTGGTCGATGGATACTCATTCTTAAAAGGTTGATATGACCCCATCTTGATATAAGCTCGTCTGATTTCATCCATTTGATTAACAGGATATTTCCATATCGGAGTGCGTAATGCCGGATCAGGTTCAAGAGTACTCACATCAATATCAATTCTAGGAGATTTGTTCGGTTGTTGATCACTGGGATTTGAGATGACAATACTGGATGGAGAATGCTCCTGATTTGTCGATGTCTGCTCTTTTGGTTTAAAAAATAAATCGATAGTTTTTATTTTCTTTATTTGAGTTCCTTTATAATCTATTAAAATAACAAAAAAAGTAAACAATGAGAATTAATTTAATACATGATTATACAATATTCAATTAGCACAAACAAATCTTAGAAAAAACATTTAACTGAGCATTTAAAAAATCCTAATAAAGAGATTCCACCAAAAAACTACCTTAATTTTAAAACAAAAAAAAAAAACAAGATAAAAAATATTTCATTTAATTTATACGAATATATACAAATTCATAACAAAAGAAAAAAAAACAAGATAAAACAACAAATATTTCATCCCCAACCCAACCCTTCTGTTCTATCGGCTAACTTCCGAGTTCCGTCTAAATTTTTTTTTCAAGAGATTTAATTTATTAATTACTATCAAATAATCTAAAAACAATAAATTCTTTTAATTGAAGAACCAAAATAAAACAATCAAACCAAAATCTGGGTCACCTCTTTTAAATCTCGTGTTAAGGCAGAAAATAATTTTTCACAAAAGTAGTGTCAGAAGATAACTTGCAATGAGAGCTTTCCAACTATGTGATCGATTATAAATTTTGGCAACCAAATATGATGTATCAATTGATTAAAGATATAGGAGTGTTTGAGAATTTTTTTTTCCAGAACACTTTTCTCAGGGAATACGGGAGAAGGAAAGAGGAAATATAAGGATGGGTGTGGGGCTACACATATATTATAAATAATAAAAAATATATATTTTTTATTTTAGGTGGGGCTGGAGCCCTCCTTAGCCCCTAGGGTGGCTCCGCCCCTGAACATACTAACAGAGTCTTAAGTATGCAATTAAAACTTAAATAACAATTAATAAGGGAAAAATGCGGAAACTTAAATCGAATACTAACCCAGCAGAATACAACCGATAAATAACTGCAACCTCAATAAATGTACAACCCAATCAAAAAATCCAAAAATAAGAAGGTCAATCTTAACTAACTCTGCTGGCACCAATTGAGTCCATAACTCCCTGGTCACCAACTACAAACTGGTTCCCTAACTTGGGAAACCTGCAACTGCCCCGTCGAATGGAATGTCCAATAAAAATACACGGACGTACGTGAGCTAAAAACGCTCAGTACAGATGTATGAGTATACGCATGCTATGAATGCATAATGCAAGTGAAAGGTACCGGGAACCTATCATTAATAGAATACTGCTTAGTCAAAGGCATTATGGTATGTAGTACGCTGAGCCTTTGCATCAGGAGGCACTCCCATACCATAAACCGTGGACTATCAGGATCAAAAACCATGACATCCATCCACAAAATATCATCGAGCTGAGCGACCCATTTACAGGTAATATCAATGGTCAAAAGGCCCAACAAGATAATGCATGCAACATAATATCCATGACATAATCAATGCACATATCAGTAATGCCACATAAAACATGCAAACATAGAATATGCATACTCAACTAAGATATCTCGGATAGTACGTCCGTACCTCAAAACATGTAACTCAAGCAACCTAGCCACCCGGGTACTCGAGTCCAAGCCTATAAGCATATAATCACTATATCACTTATAGTGTTCTAAAAGTCAACTAGACTAATAGCTACTCACAAAAGCTTTTCAAAGTCTAGAAATATACCTACATTCTTCATTAGCCCTTTGATGATGATGACCTCAAAACATAGGCACAACTCCACTAAGATCCTGGTAGCACCTCGCTATCGTTCGGACTTCGAAGCGACTCTTAAATGGCCTAAAAGCCCAATAGAAACACCTAGGGACGAGAGAGAAAAGAGAGGAATGAGCATTTGAAAATGAGCTCTCGGCCCTCTATATATAGGCGACAATCGGAACTAACGAACTCGTGATCGGAGCTTCCGATCTCCCTTCAGAGCTTCTGATCATGCTTTCGATTGTTCTCCACCAACCATGTGTCTTTGATTGGACAACTTAGCTGCCGAAAACCGTTCGGAACTACCGATCTATGGTTCGGAGTTTAAAATTTTTTGCCTCTAACTCAACTTTGTTTGATAGTTCAAATTGATTTTCCATAATTTCTTCAAATGCTAAACATAATATTTGATATTCATTAGCCATATCATGCAATGCATTAGCTAATTATTTTTGAGTAAAATCAGTAGGTTACCTGTTCACTTGTAGATGAAGGAGTAATCACTTGTTTTCTTGTAGAAGGCTGATCTTCATGAGCCATGAAACAACTATCTACCCCTTAATTTGAACTTGATGAACAACATAATTCTTCAACATCTTTTGCAGAAAAAATCTCGGCCTCTTCAGTATTTTCACTCTTGACATGCTTAATAAATTTTTGCCACATATTCTCAGCAGTTGAATATGCTTCCATGGTTTTGATTGAGCAATTATCCATGATAGTATTCCAGAAACTCTTAGCAATTTCTCCAAAAGCATCCATATGAACTTGTTCAGATACAAAAAGAAACCCGCTCTGATACCACTTGTTAAGGTCGATTTGGACTGCTCCTATGCAACTTTTGTGAGCAGTTCTCTTGAAAAACTTCTTATATGAAAACAGTGGTTGTTAAACGACTAACTCTATTCTTTTCTGAAGCTTTCACATGCATTTATATATGCATATTTGCAACGTTCATCTTTGTCATAAATACATGTCTCTTTTGCCTCTAAATCTTCAATAAGTCTTTATGAGAATTTTAATGATGTTGCTCGTTCTTCAATAAAAGTGTCTAGATCTTGCAACGGTCATTAATTTGAAATATGTCTTGGATAATTCGTTTCCTCAGGATTCTTGATATTTGGACTAGATATGTGAATTAGTCTTAAACTGTATCAATATAATTTTTGATTGGACTGCTTGCATCTCGATTGCTTGCAAATATTTCTTCATGTTTTGTCAAATACCAAAACTTATCCCAATATTTTACTTTGGGTTTCCAATTGTTTTCCGATTCTATTCTGTTGGGTTAGTCTTTGGTTTAAGTTTCTGCGTTCACTCTGATTATTTTATGTCTAAGTTTAATTGCATGCTTAAGTTTTTGATTAGTAGGTGATCCAGGACGGGTCACTACATATACATTAGGATACACACATCAATATCAAAATACATAATATTTCTTGGATAGTGGTTCAAAAATTGAATAAGACTTGTCTTTTCTTTGTTGGTATGGAAATCCGGACTTCGGAAATGCGATTCTAGCCTTCTCACGATCGAACGATGTAAATGACAAATTTAAGCGAGAGTTTTCTGGAAAAAACTGTTCCCTTTATTTACAAAAAGGATTACAATATATAGACATCAAACATAATCAAATCCCTTGATCCTAGCCCTATTATTAGAATAAATATAGCATAATTACAGCAAGAATATATACAATAATATAATGGAAATCTTAAAGATATATTCAAGGGATCAAATAAGGAAAGAATATATTTACATCCCCTCTCAAATTGATGCGGGTAAGTCTATCAGCATCAATTTGCCACTGAGAAACTTGTGTCGTTGGCGCGTCAAAGCTTTTGTAAAGACATCAGCTATTTGAAGATCAGTAGTGAGATGAGGAAGAGTGATAACACCATGTGTGGAGGCCTACCTGATATAATGACAGTCCACCTCTATGTGCTTTGTGCGTTCGTGGTAGACTGGATTCGCAGCTATTTGAATGGCACTGGTATTAACACCATGAAGTGGAGTAAGAGCAGTTTGAGTAAATCCAAGTTCAAAAAGAAGACCACGTAACCACACAATTTCAGAACAAACTGCAAACATGGCCCTATACTCAGCCTCCGTGGAAGATTTAGAAACACAATCTTGCTTCTTGCACTTCCAATAAATCAAGGCATCTCCAAGAAAAATGCACCAGCCTATGGTAGACTTCCTAGTATCCGGGCATCCAGCCCAATATGCATCACTGTATGCAGTCAAATGAACAACTGATTGGGCAGAAAAAATCAACGCACGAGCAGGTGACCCAATTAAGTATCGAATAATGCGACGAACTACAACCATATGAAGATGTCGAGGCGATTGCATAAATTTGCTAACAATATGGACATCATAGGAGATATCAGGCCTTGTAATGGTTAGGTAGATAAGACTACCAACAAGTTGCCTATATAAAAAAGATCAGATAAAAGCTCGCCTTCATATTTTTGGTATTTCACATTCACCTCCATTGGTGTATCAACAACAGTAGCATCCTTTAAATCATCTAACTCAATGAGATCTTGGATATATTTATGCTGATTTAAGAACAAATCATGAGAATGAGAGTGAAATTCTAGGCCTAGAAAATATGTGAGATGCCCAAGATCTTTCATTTGAAAATTACTATGCAACATATTTTGAAGCTTAGTGATCAGTCCATTGTCATTACCAGTGATGATAATATCATCAACATAGACAAAGAGAAAGACCATACTTGTGGTTGTCTGATGAAAGAAGAGAGATGAATCATATTGACTTTGTGTGAAAGAGAAGTGGAGAAGAGTGCTGCGAAACTTCTCAAACCAAGCTCTAGGGGTCTGCTTCAACCCGTACAAAGAACTTCTAAGCTTGCAAACTTCATGAGGAGCTGTTATTTACATACCGGATGGAATTTTTATGTAAATCTCTTCTTTAAGGTCTCCATGAAAGAATGCATTTTTTTTACATCCAGCTGATGTAAAGGCCAAAATTTAGAAGATGCAATAGCGAGAATGGTTCTCACAGTGGTCATCTTAGCAACTGGTGCAAATGTTTTGTCATGGCTGAGACCATATTCCTATTTATTGCCAAGAGCAACCAATTGAGCTTTGTATCTATCTAAGGAGCCATCAGACTTGAGTTTCACAGTATAGTACCAATGGCCTTAACATTTGGAGGACAAGAAAAAATATCCCAACTATGATTTTCCTCAAGTGTTATAAGTTCTGCTTCCATTGCTTGCTGCCAACACTCATGTTCTATAGCATGTCTATAACAAGTGGGAATAGAAATAAATGACAAAGTAGTAGTCATAGAAACAGGGGTTGAAAAACCATACCAATCAGGAGGTTTGTGAGGTCTAGAGCTTCTTCGTAGGGGCGCTGGATCATTGGAAATGGGTGGAACAGGATCAGATGTCGCAGGAAGATTGGGAAGAAATTCAGTGGGACCTGCAAGATGATCATATACAGCAGAATTACGCTGACGATAAACATAACCAGGTTAAAATCATTGTACTGTTGTTGCCAACTCAAGAAATTGAGGCAAAAAAGATAGAGAGGGAGACTCTAAAGCCTGTGGTGTGCTAAAAAAAGGCTGATTTTCAAAAAAAATATTACATTCCTAGAGACACGAATTCGTTGGGCATGAAGATCATAGCAAAGGAACCTTTTTTGAGTTCCAGCATATCCTAAGAAAGCACACTTGATAGATTGAGCAGCAAATTTATTTCTCTCATGTGCAGGAAGGTGAACAAAGCAAACACATCCAAAACTACGAAGATTGGAATAATCGGGTGCATGCCTATACAAGAGAAAGTAGGGAGAATCATTATTCAAATTGGGAGATGGTAATCTATTGATCAAATAAACAGCAGTAGAAAGAGCTTCATACCAAAAACGAGAAGGAACACAAGACTCAATTAGAAGAGTTCGAACAATATCAAGAAGATGACGATTCTACCTTTCAGCCACACCATTTTGTTGTGGCGTGAAGGGACAAGAACGCTGTGAAATGATCCCATGACATTGAAGAAAATGTTGAAATTCATTTGACATGTACTCAACACCTGAATCAGATTGCAAGACTTTGACTATGGCAGAAAATTGTGCTTCAATTAAATCAACGAAGACTTTAAACATGGAGAAAACCTCACTTTTAGATCGAAGTAAATATATCCATGTAAAGAGAGTGAAATCATCGATAAATGTAACAAAATATTTGTAATGTTCATGAGAGATCACTGGTGCAATACCCCATACATCAGTGTATACAAGTTCAAAAAGTTTGATAGTGCGAGTTGTATGTAATGGAAAAGGAAGCGTTTTGCTTTTACCAAGTTTGTAAGATGCACAGTTGACAATATCATTATTAAAGCTTGAACTTTTATTCCCAAGTAAACCAGATTTGAGAAAGACATGAAGTACATGAGAATTAGGGTGTCCTAAACGCATATGCCACACTTCACTATCACAATGAACAACATTACACTAAACATAATTTGACACTGTAGAGGAAGAAAAAAGTAAAGGAAAGAGACGTCCCACTTTATGCCCCTTTGCGATCATCTTCCCGGACACTTGATCCTACACAAGACAACCAGAATTTGAAAATTGAACAGTTCAATGGTTGTAAAATAATTGCCCGACAGATATACGATTAGTGGACAGCTTTGGAGACACAAAAACATTATTCAAAGATTCTTAAATATCACCAACATCTATTATATATAAAGTATTACCATCGGCAGTATGAATCTGAAGGTCTCCTTTATATTCTTGAACATTATTGAGAGGTAAGACAGTGTTGGTCATGTGATTGGAAGCATCAGAATCAAAATACCAAGGTTTAGGAGTGGTCAATTTGTTACGTGAAATGCCTAAAGCAGTCAAGGCAGAAACTATCATCTGCAGGACCATTTCAGAAGTAAGAGAAGGCTGACTAGGACGAGGAGCATCTGAGGAACCAACTGAGGCATTGTAGGCAGTTTTAACTTTCTTTGGAGGCCGAGTGGGACAATCTTTGATGATATGCCCTGGTTTCTTACCGTAATTGCAGAATTTCTCAGTATAATGGGTGGCAATGTGCCCAAATACTTTGCAACTATAGCATTGAACATTAGTCATATTTTTGCTTCCTTTAGACTTCCCTTGAGCAACGTATGCAACTGGTATCAGAATAGAATTTTGAGCTTTCTGCTCCATGACAGCTTGTGTAATGAGTCGTTGTTCTTCCCTGAGAAGCTCTCCAATACAAATATCCAATAAAGGAACAAGATCTCTGTTCATCACGTTGGATCTGATTGCTTCAAACTGTGAAACCTCGGGTTGCTAATCTCATTCTTAGGGCAATTAGTAATTAAACATCATTAATAAACAAAGGAAGAAATAAGATCAAACAAATTTTTTTTTTCAAAGTGGGGTGCGCGGGGTCGGTCAAAAAGAGCAGACCGTTCGCCCCCTTAACCCAACTCTCGGGTTGGGAACAAAATAGGCAGCGCTCAGTCCGCTAAATAGAGCAGACCGAGCACAACACTGGGCAGCCTTGTGCTCTGGTTTTTGACAGAAAAATTTGATCCTTCCAACCCCTCCATTTCAACATAATGATGTCCCAAAACATGTAGATATATATAGAACAAGATCTAAACATGTTTATAACAAGATAATACATCAAAGTAGAGGTTTGAATCCAACCAAAAGCATGAAATTATACAAAGTGTTCATCAATTCTTCAAGAACAACAACTAGAGTGTTTTCTAACATGCTTTCTAAACTTAATATACATTGTTGCAACTACAACAACTCGAGTCCACATCTCTAGACTCTCTCATGAGCTACCCTCGTCGATTTTGGCCAGATCATGCCCCATCTGTTTTCATGCACACATACAAAACAAAGCAACAGCCGGATAAACTCTGGTGAGAAAACATTCCCAGTATAATCGACATATATAAAGTGTTAAATAAATCACATCGACTCTATTCATATCGACTCAACAATAGAGTAAATAACGCATATATCGATTAAGAATTTATTCATAATTCGTCATTGTCATCAAGATTCGTAACCGATCTTGACATGGATATCCATCTATCGTAGTAATTCTGGACTAGAAAATAAGATCGCCTTAGATCTTGGAATAGAATCAATTAAATATCATATCATATCATCATCATATCGACTCAAACTCAAAGATCCACTACCTGAGATGGATCGACAACATAAAATTCAAAACAAAGCTATAACAAGTATGTGGTTTTGGCGGGACAACTCAAGAAGCGTCATTCTCAAGTTTCAAAATCCCTGACTCGTGATGTCGTCATTATACCTTCGTATTTCTCAGTTCTGAATACTTCAAATCTGAAACACAATATCAAAACATACATATTAAACTGTTTTCAAGTCTATCATTTCAGAATTGATTCAAAATCATCAATAATCTTCAATCAAAACCACTTTAACCTCGCCTTCTTCTTCTTTGGTTTAAAGTTGAGGTTCTTGAATCAATAGTCTCCGATTAAACTCTGAACTGAAAATAAAATTGCTACAAATTCAATAACATATCAAGTAACGTCTCAGCTCAATCATCGGCTATCAAAACGATCTCAAAATGTAAATTGACGGCGTAGCGATTGAAAATCGGTAACCGACGAAATATCGAAACCATTTTTGACTTCGAATACAATTCATACGTATATCATATCAGCGATATCAACTAATAGCAAGATAACAACAGCTATAACCATCGAACACAAGCTGAAAATCAGGATTAAGTACAAGCAACATGAATTCTTTGAGCCGGTTTCGATATCGGAATGTAGAAACGTCGAAGAACATAATCAAAGTGTAAAATCTGATCTCTGCTCATATACTGATCTAGAAACCTAAAAAAAACATCATAATACTTACCTGAGATCGAAGCCCTCGTCACAAGTATGCCATAACAATTTACGGAATCGAAATCGGACGATCGGATCAAAAAATACGACGATTTGAAAATCGGAATTTCAATAAAAACGAAGAAGGTTTCGGCTTTGTTCAGAGTTTCTCTCAACTTTCTGAATTTCTTAACTAACTTACACGTATATGCTGAATAATATAATTCATAATCGGATAACTTTAGGTACAATTGCAATTTAGCCCCTGAAACTTCAAAAATTGCAATTAAGTCCTCGGCCCTTATTTTAATTCAATTTCAATCCTAAATAACTTAAGAATATTAGAATTTAAATCAAAATTCTAAATATTCCCAAATTAAATATACTCGGATTAAAATTAAATTACCTCATATTACATTAAATAATCCTGGGCCTTACATTTCTCTCCCACTAAGACATGAGTTCGTCCTCGAATTCATAAACAGTCAAGATATGCAGTCTGTATACTCATAAGAATAAAGAATAACTGTAACTTGAATAAGAACTCACATCAGTGAAATAGATAAGGAAATCGTTGTCTCATGTCGTTTTCAGTTTCCCATGTCGCTTCTTCAACTCCGTGCCGACTCCATTGAATCTTCACCAATGGAATGGTTTTCGTTCGGAGTTGTTTTATCTTCCTATTGAGTATCTGAATCGGCTGTTCAAAATAGCTAAGAGTTTCATCCAATTCAGCTTCATCAGGTTTCAAGATATGAGATTCATCAGGTTGATACTTGCGAAGCATCGATACATGAAATACATCATGGATACCAGATAAAGATATAGGAAGAGCAAGTCGATAAGCAAGATTGTCTATCTTCTCGAGTATCTCATACTGCCCAATAAATCGCGAAGATAACTTCCCATGCTTGCCAAATCTGACTGTGCCCCTGAACGGTGAAATCTTCAAGAACACTCTATCTCTCTGTTCAAAAGATAATGGCCGACGTCGAACATTCGCATATCTAGATTGTCTATGCTGTGCTGTTCTCATTCTCTGCTATATCAACTTCACCTTCTCAGTCATCTGTCTAATCATATCCGGCCCTAACTTAGGTACCTCAGACACATCATCCCAATATAATGGTGATCGACATTTCTTCCCATATAACGCTTCAAATTGTGCCATCTCTATACTCGTCTGATAGCTGTTGTTATAAGAAAATTCCACAAGTGGTATGAAATCTTGCCATGTAGTACCAAAATCAAGTACTACAGCTCTAAGCATATCCTCAAGAGTCTGAATAGTTCGTTCAGATTGTCCGTCAGTTTGAGGATGATAAGCAGTACTCAAATGTAAGCGCGTACCTAGAGCTTCCTGTAAGCTATGCCAAAAGTGCGAACTAAATCTAGGATCTCAATCAGATACAATCGACTTTGGCACATCGTGCAATCTTAACACTTCTCGAATATAGAGATCTGTCATTTGATCATGACGATAAGTCATTCGGTAGGGAATAAAACATGCAGATTTCATCAATCTGTCAATGATCACCCAAATAGCATAGCATCCTCGGGATGATCGTGGCAATTTCGTCACAAAATCCATGGAAATATGGTTCCATTTCCATTCAGGAATAGATAAACTCTGCAATAGACCTCCAGGCTTCTTCCTTTCAGCCTTCACCTGTTGGCAATTCATACATTTTGATACAAATTCAGTCACATCAGACTTCATTTGTTTCCACCAGTACTGATTCTTCAAATCGTTGTATATTTTTCTGCCTCCAGGGTGAATGCTGAATCTACTGCTATGAGCTTCTTTCAATATTTGCCGTTTCAAATCAACCATATCTGGAACAACAAGTTGGTTATTCACATACAATACATCATCATCACTAACCTTATATTCAGACTGATGTCCTGATCTGATAATTTCAATCGACCTCTGGACATTCAAATCAGATTTTTGTGCTTATTTGATTCGAATCAACAGTTCTGGCTCAGCACTGATAGTAGATACTCTCATCGGTCTTCTATCTGTCTCAAATATATATCTAGAAATACAGCAATCTTCAATCAAATTAGATACACCTATAGTAGACAAATACAAAGCACATACCTTCCTACTTAGGGCATCTGCTGCTGCATTCGACTTCCTTGGATAATATTTGATTTCACAATTGAAATCTTTCAATAAATCATGCCATCTTCGTTGTCTCATATTCAGTTCCGACTGTGAGAACAGATACTTCAAAATCTTGTGATCATAAAAGATTTCGAATTTCTCACCATATAAATAATGTCGCTAGATCTTCAATGCAAAGTCGATCGCTGCCAATTCAAGATCATGAATTGGATATCTAACTTCATGCGGTTTCAGTTTTCGAGAAGCATAAGCGACAACATGTCCTCTCTGCATTAATACACATCCCAAACCTTGGTGAGAAGCATCGCAATAAACAACAAAATCACCAGTACCTGAAGGGATTGTCAAGACTGGTGCTGTAGTCAATCTTTTCTTCAGCTCTAGAAAACTAGATTCACATGCTTCAGACCACACAAACGGTGCATTTTTCTGTGTAAGATGTGTAATAGGCTTTGCAATAGACGAGAAGTCTCGAATAAATCGACGATAATATCCTGCCAAGCCCATGAAACTTTGAATTTCTGGCACAGATGTTGGCCTCTGCCAACTGATCACAGCTTTCACTTTGTTTGGATCAACTGAAATACCATCTCCTGATATAATATGACCCAGAAATACCACCTGTTTCAACTAAAACTCACATTTGGATAGCTTAGCATACAGTTTCTCTTCTCTCAATGTCTTCAAAACTGTTCTCAAGTGGTCAGCATGATCACACAAATTCTTAGAGTATATCAAAATATCATCGATAAATATGATCACGAAGTCATCTAGATACTTTTGAAATACTCTATTCATTAATCCCATAAATACTGCTGGTGCATTTGTTAGACCAAAAGGCATGAATATAAATTCATAATGGCCATACCTAGTTCTAAAAGCAGTCTTAGGGATATCCTCGTCTCTTACCCTCAATTGATGATAGCCAGATCGTAAATCAATCTTCGAATATACTGAAGAACCCTGCAATTGATCAAATAAAACATCTATACGAGGTAAAGGATATCGATTCTTTACCGTTGCTTTATTCAATTGCCGGTAGTAAATACATAGCCTCATCGATCCATATTTCTTTCTAACAAATAATACCAGAGCACCCCATGGGAAAACACTTGGTCTGATATAACCTTTGGCTAACAACTCTTCAAGCTGTTCTTTCAATTCTTTCAATTCAATTGGTGCCATACGGTAAGGTGCTTTCGTTATCGGTTGCGTACCTGGCATCAATTCTATGGTGAAATCTACCTCTCTAAATGGAGGCAATCCTGGAATCTCGTCAGGGAAAACATCAGCGAATTCACTAACCACTGGCAAGTCAGCCAATTTAGGGCTAGTCTTCAGTACATCAACTGCATAAATCAGAAATCCTTCTGCTCCTTTCTGTAACAAATCAGTCATAGCAAGAACATATATCAAAGGAATTTTGGCTCGTGAACCCTTACCATAAAATTTCCAATCGTCCGCCATCTCCGGTCTGAACCTCACAATCTTCTGGAAATAGTCAACTGTGGCTCTGTGCTTGGTTAGCATATCGATACCGATTATGCAATCAAAATCAGATAAACCAAGAACAATACAATCCAGCTCAATCTCATGACCCTCGTACTGTAGCATACAATTTCTGACAGACTTCACTGATCAGATACCTTTTCCCAACGGCGAAGATATAGACACTACAGTAGCTAATGGTTCCACAGGTAATAAATACAATGCAACAAATTGCTCAGACACAAAAGTATGTGATGCACCGGTATCAAATAAAACATAGGCAGGATAACCATAAATGGAACAGTTACCTGTTATCACATCATCAGGTGCTGCTTGTGCTTGCTCTTCAGTCAAAGAAAACACTCGTGCTTGTTGTCTTGGAGGTTGATTCACTGTCTGACCTCCTCCTCTACCTTGTGCTGCTGGCTGTGGTTGAAAATAATGAACAGAGGATCCTTGTCTTTCAACCCGTGCTACTGGTCTAGACGATCCAGTACCCTGTGCACCTTCAGCACCATGTTGTGGACATACTCTAGCAAAATGTCCCATCTTGTTACAAATGTGGCAGCTTTCAAATACCCCTCGGCATTGTTCATTGGTATGGCGACCCCCATATTTGGTGCAATAAACATCAGACCTCTGTCCAGTTCTAGACTGTCGGGATCCACTCGAATTAGAAGAACTACTACCTCCAGATCTCTTGAACTGTTTGCTCTTACCCTTGAAGAAACTCTTCTTACCACTGCTACTACCTCCAGCATCAAATCGAGGTGGCGGTGGAATCTGTGGCTGCTCTTGTGGTTGTCTCACTGGATGCGGTACAAACTGTTCTCCTCGTTGCTTCAGTATCCCTGCTTTAGCTCCCTTTGCACGATTCAAAGCATCGGCAAAGTTATTCGGTCTTCCTGAATTTACAAGAGTGAACACATCTGGATTCAAGCCATTATAAATTTATTGGCTTGAGCTTCATCATTGACAGAAATATGTGGAGCAAACTTCAACAGGCTAGTGAACTTTGAAACATATTCTTCGATATTCATTGGTCCCTGTTGCAAACTTGCAAACTCCGCTCCCTTGTCCTTACGATAAGAAACAGGAAAGAATCGCTGATAGAAAGAAGTTTTAAATACAGACTGTAGTAGCCCGAACCCTAATTGAGTAATTAAGGATTAATGCTAATTAAATAAATTGGGGATTGGACGGATCGGAAGCTCCGAAGGGACGATCGGAAGCTCCGATCGGGATCGGAAGCTCCGATGAGGATCGGAGGCACCGATGATATTACGTCATCCATGACGTGTGGCTGGATCGGAAGCTCCGATTAGGATCGGACGTTCCGATCACCCCTATCCGGAGTCATCAAGTGATATTTTGACACGTGGCAGATCAGGATCTTCGGAAGCTCCGATGGCAGGATCGGACGTTCCGATCGAGGTTCGGACGTTCCGATCAAGGATCGAAAGTTCCGATCGTTGTCTATAAATAGAAGGCCGAGACTTCATTTCTCCTTGCCAATTCCGGATTTCCTCTCTATTTCTAGTTCTTTTGGAGCTGTTCTAGTCTTCTTTGGCTTGGTTCGCAGGTCGGAGAGGCGTTCGGTAGTCGTAGCAGAGTTGTGCCCAAGTTCTGGAGGCATCGACGTCAAAGGGCTAACGACGGACGAAGGTATAGCTTTTGCTTCCTATAAATATTTAGGAGTATGCAATAGCTTAGTTAAGGCTTTTAGAGCACTATTATGATAGTAGTATCATTTCGCTATGTAGGCGGACTTTAGGCTTGGACTTAGAGCTGGTAGTGCCTACCTGGTATTTGAGGTACGAAAGTACTGTTCGAGATATCCTGACTGAGTATGCATGTATTATGTGACTGCATGATTTATATGCCATGATATTATGCTGCATTCATTTGCATCTTGCTGTATCTCCTTCGAGATGTCTGTTAGTAGGGTTGTACCCTATCCTGTTAGTGGATTGGACTTCCATCGATTTGGGTCCGGCGTTTCCACGGTTATCTCGGTATGGGAGCCACCTCCTGAAGCGACGGCACAGCGTGCTACATACCAGGGCCCGGTCTGTCTCTGTTATCTGATCCTTGACCTCGAGTCTATAGGGAGTTCACTTTGCATGCATGTATACTCATACTCTCGCACTGAGCGTTTTATGCTCACGTCTCGTACTCTGTATTTTTTGGACACCCTGTTCCATGGGGCAGGTTTGCGATTGGACGAGGAGGGTGGATCCAGGAGGGGCTAGTCAGCGGTTGGCCGGCTGGAGCTTCGCTTAGGTTTTATTACTGTTGTTTGGGTTTATACAGCTATTCGATTTGGTTGTATATTATTGGATAATTACAGATTCCTTTTCTTGGGATTGTATTTTGTTTATGGATTCCGCAGTTTTATTCTGATATCTGTTTTATTAAGTTAATTGCATGCCTAAGTTCTGTTTAGTAGGTGATCCGGGTAAGGGTCACTACATTTATGGTATCAGAGCATGCAAAAGATTTCTTGGGATTTAGTCTCATCTTGAGGTATTTTTGTAGATGTCAAATCGTGACGACCAGAGTTCTCATGGCAGTGTTGGTGGGCGTTGGGGTGATGCCGACCGGGAGCCTCGTCGAGAACGGCATCATCGTCACCATGACGATGAGCGTTTCACTGTGCGTCGATTCTTAGCTATGGGTCCTAAGCCCTTAGTTGGAGGTGAGTCTCCGGAGGATGCGGAGAACTGGTTAGACCGCATGGAGACGACTTTTCAGACTTTCCAATGCACCGATGAGCAGAAGGTGGAGACCCTTGGCTATCTTCTGTATGGGCGTGCGCGCAGGTGGTGGAGATTTACTTCTGCACCTTTTGTTGCGGCGAGAGGAGTGGCCACCTGGGCCGAGTTTCGCATAGCTTTCCAAAAGCGGTATTTTCCTCCTGCACTCCGTCAGTCGAAAGCAGGCGAGCTACTGAGTCTGCGACAAGGAGCCATGTCTATTGATGAGTATCAGCAGAGGTTCTTTGATCTGCTATCCTATTGCCCTGAGATTGCTGATAGCTCAGAGATGAAGTATAATCTGTTTCTTCAGGGCCTTAACCCTGAGATCCATGACCGTGTGGCGGTTGGCGATGACATGTCCTACGGGGGTTTGGTGAGCCGTTGTCATCAGGCGGAGGACAGCATTCGGCGGAACAGGTCTTTCCCTCAATCGAGACCTGCTAGTTCTTTGGGTCCCCGTGCCCAAACTTTCAAGAAGTCTGGATCTTCTTCTTCCTCTGGTTCTGGGGGTGTTGTCCGTTTTGGTAAGAAGGACAAGTGTGATCACTGTGGGAAGAACCATCCATCCGACAAGTGCCGCAGGGCTTCTGGAGCTTGTTTCCATTGTGGAGAGACTGGTCATATCCGGAGGGATTGTCCACAGTCTGGGGGAGGCGGTTCTGGTTCTGGTTCAGGATCGGGTTCTCAGGCTACCGTACAGCAGAGGTCGCAGGGACAGTCTGCTGGGAGTTCTCATTTGAGGCCACGAGCTTCTGGCCAGGTGTTTGCCCTGAGACATGATCAGGCTGTGGAGGAGAATGAGAAAGTCATCGCAGGTACATTTATGCTTTATGGTATACCTGCTCTTGTACTTATTGACACTGGTGCATCTCATTCCTTCATTTCTGCACGTTTTGTTAAGAGGCATAAGTTACCATGCATTGCACTAGACGTAGTGATGTCTGTTTCTACTCCGACGGGCCAATCTGCTTTGGCTAAGCGTCTAGTGATGGGTTGCCCTTTAGAGTTCGAAGGGAACGTTCTGTTGGCGAATCTCATGGTCCTGGCGATGGACGACTTTGATTGCATTCTGGGAATAGATGTGCTGACTACCTATCGAGCTTCAGTGGACTGCTATCAGAGATTAGTACGCTTTCATCCGGAAGGGAGTGAGAGCTGGTTTTTCTATGGTGAGGGAGCGCGACCCCCGATGCCTTTGGTATCAGCTTTGAGAGCCTGTCGAGCTCTGGAGTCTGGCGGGGAAGGCTACCTTATCTATGCAGTTGATTTGTCCGCTGAGAGTATTGGGATAGAGAGCATTCCTGTTGTGGATGAATTTCCAGATGTGTTTCCTGATGAGATTCCGGGTTTTCCTCCTGCTAGGGAAGTCGAGTTTGGCATAGAGTTGATGCCGGGTAATTCGCCTATTTCTAGAGCACCGTATCGTCTGGCTCCGTCAGAGATGCGTGAGTTGAAGAATCAGCTACAGGATCTTTTGGACAAGGGGTACATTCGTCCTAGTGTATCTCCTTGGGGAGCTCCTGTTCTCTTCGTGAAGAAGAAGGATGGGTCGATGCGGCTGTGCATTGACTATCGGCAACTGAATCGAGTGACTGTGAAGAACAAGTATCTGTTGCCTCGTGTTGATGACTTGTTTGACCAGCTGCAGGGCACGTCAATTTACTCCAAGATTGACTTGAGATCTGGGTATCATCAGTTGAGAGTCCGTGATCAGGACGTAGCCAAGACTGCATTTCGTACTCGCTATGGGCATTACGAGTTCCTAGTGATGCCATTTGGTTTGACTAATGCGCCGGCTATATTCATGGATCTGATGAACCGTGTCTTCAGGGAGTATTTGGACAAGTTTGTCGTGGTCTTCATTGACGACATCTTGGTGTATTCGCGTAATACGGAAGAGCATGTTTCTCACTTGCGATTGGTACTGCAGACTCTTCGAGATGAGCAATTGTACGCCAAGCTGAGCAAGTGTGAGTTCTGGATGGATAGAGTGGTTTTTCTTGGCCATATCATATCCAGGGAGGGAATTTCTGTTGATCCAAGCAAGATTGAAGCGGTACTTAATTGGTCGCGTCCGACGACAGTTGCTGAGATCCGTAGTTTTCTGGGTCTAGCAGGGTATTATCGTCGCTTCATTCTGAACTTCTCTCAGTTAGCTCGACCGTTGACGCAGCTTACCCGTAAGGGTGTGGATTTTGAGTGGTCCTCCGAGTGTGAGGAGAATTTCCGTGAGCTTCGACGGCGGTTGACTTCTGCGCCGGTGTTAGCATTACCGTCAGGATCTGGAGGGTATGTAGTTTACACGGATGCTTCTCTTCAGGGGTTAGGTTGTGTCCTGACTCAGAATGGGCATGTGATCGCATACGCTTCTGGACAGCTGAAGCTTCACGAGGACAACTACCCAGTCCATGATTTGGAATTGGCAGCCATTGTGTTCGCTTTGAAGATCTGGCGTCATTATCTTTATGGCGAGAAATTTGAGATCTTCACCGACCATAAGAGTCTCAAGTATTTGTTCACTCAGGCGGAATTGAACATGAGACAGAGACGTTGGATGGACTTGCTTAAGGACTATGATTGCGAGATTAAGTACCATCCGGGAGCTGCTAATCTCACTGCTGATGCTTTGAGTCGCAAGGTGCGACTATCCGCACTTCAGACTTGTTCGATGTCTAGTGCGATCAGTGACTGTTGTACTTCAGGTTTTACCTTCAAGCATAAGAAAGGTATGCAGAGTATCCAGATGTTTGCGATATTATCTGAGCCAGCCTTGTATTCGCGGATCCGAGATGCTCAGATGTCTGATTCGAAGACCCAGCGTTTAGCTCGTCTAGCTAACGAGGGTAGCTCGTCTGGATTTCATTATCAGTCAGATGGCTTTCTGTGTTTGTCTGGTAGGCTTGTGATTCCACAGGATGAAGAGTTGCGAGAGGAGATTTTGTCTCAGGCACATCGCACTAAGTTGAGTATTCATCCTGGGAGCAACAAGATGTACAAGGATCTACGTACTCGTTTCTGGTGGAAGGGAATGAAACGCAGTGTTTATCAGTTTGTTTCGAGATGTTTGGTGTGTCAACAGGTCAAGGCAGAGCACCGACGACCTGGAGGATTGCTTCACAGTCTGCCTATTCCTGAATGGAAATGGGAGTTTATCACTATGGACTTTGTGACCCATTTGCCGGTATCCCCGAGGAACTGTGATGCTATCTGGGTTGTGGTGGACCGACTCACCAAGTCAGCGCATTTCATTGCCTATAGCCGGGAGTACAATGTGGATCGTATGGCTCGGTTGTACATTCAGGAGATCGTTCGACTTCATGGAGTGCCTGTGAGCATTGTCAGCGATCGGGACCCCAGGTTTACTTCTAGATTCTGGGGGAGTGTTCAGCGTGCGATGGGTACTACTCTCAGTTTGAGTACAGCCTATCATCCAGAGACTGATGGTCAGTCAGAGCGCACCATCCGTACGTTAGAGGATATGCTTAGAGCGTGCGTCATGGATTTTGGTTCAGCCTGGCAGGATCATTTGCCGTTGATCGAGTTCGCTTACAACAACAGCTATCACACTAGTATTGGGATGGCACCTTTTGAAGCGTTGTATGGGCGACGTTGTCGTACTCCACTCTTCTGGGAAGAAGTGGGGGAGAGACAGGCTGAAGGACCGGAGTTTATCCAGCAGGCGATAGACATTGTTGATCAGATCAAGAAACGGATTAAGACTGCACAGGATCGTCAGGCCAGCTATGCTAATATCAAGCGTAGGCCTTTGCAGTTCGAGGTCGGGGAGAAAGTGTTTCTGAGAGTGTCACCTTTCCGCAAGATTCTCAGATTTGGCCTTAAGGGCAAGTTGTCTCCCAGATTTATCGGTCCGTTTGAGATCTTAGAAAGCATTGGCGATTTGGCTTATCGACTAGCTTTGCCACCGCATCTATCCAGTATTCACGACGTGTTCCACGTATCTCTGTTGAGAAGGTATGTGGCGGATGAATCTCACATTCTGCAGCGGTCTGATGTTCAGGTGGATAAGGATTTGACTTATGTTGAAAAACCTCTTCGTATCCTGGATTATAAGGATAAGGTTTTACGGAACAAAGTCATTCCTTTGGTTTTAGTTCAGTGGCAGCGCAGAGGCACTGAGGAAGCTACTTGGGAGCTTGAGGACAGGATGCGTAAAGACCATCCTGAGTTGTTTTGATTTCATTCTTTAAGTTGTATTCAGTTGCAAACTCTGTAAACGTTTGATTTGAATAAAGAATGTTTCTGATTTCTGTATTTGCATTCGGTACTTAAGATCTGTTTTCGAGGACGAAACATCTTAAGTGGGGGAGAATGTAGTAGCCCAAACCCTAATTGAGTAATTAAGGATTAATGCTAATTAAATAAATTGGGGATTGGACGGATCGGAAGCTCCGAAGGGACGATCGGAAGCTCCGATCGGGATCGGAAGCTCCGATGAGGATCGGAGGCACCGATGATATTACGTCATCCATGACGTGTGGCTGGATCGGAAGCTCCGATCAGGATCGGACGTTCCGATCACCCCTATCCGGAGTCATCAAGTGATATTTTGACACGTGGCAGATCAGGATCTTTGGAAGCTCCGATGGCAGGATCGGACGTTCCGATCGAGGTTCGGACGTTCCGATCAAGGATCGGAAGTTCCGATCGTTGTCTATAAATAGAAGGCCGAGACTTCATTTCTCCTTGCCAATTCCGGATTTCCTCTCTATTTCTAGTTCTTTTGGAGCTGTTCTAGTCTTCTTTGGCTTGGTCCGGAGGTCGGAGAGGCGTTCGGTAGTCGTAGCAGAGTTGTGCCCAAGTTCTGGAGGCATCGACATCAAAGGACTAACAACGGACGAAGGTATAGCTTTTGCTTCCTATAAATATTTAGGAGTATGCAATAGCTTAGTTAAGGGTTTTAGAGCACTATTATGATAGTAGTATCATTTCGCTGTGTAGGCGGACTTTAGGCTTGGACTTAGAGCTGGTAGTGCCTACCTGGTATTTGAGGTACGAAAGTACTGTTCGAGATATCCTGACTGAGTATGCATGTATTATGTGACTGCATGATTTATATGCCATGATATTATGCTGCATTCATTTGCATCTTGCTGTATCTCCTTCGAGATGTCTGTTAGTAGGGTTGTACCCTATCCTGTTAGTGGATTGGACTTCCATCGATTTGGGTCCGGCGTTTCCACGGTTATCTCGGTATGGGAGCCACCTCCTGAAGCGACGGCACAGCGTGCTACATACCAGGGCCCGGTCTGTCTCTGTTATCTGATCCTTGACCTCGAGTCTATAGGGAGTTCACTTTGCATGCATGTATACTCATACTCTCGCACTGAGCGTTTTATGCTCACGTCTCGTACTCTGTATTTTTTGGACACCCTGTTCCATGGGGCAGGTTTGCGATTGGACGAGGAGGGTGGATCCAGGAGGGGCTAGTCAGCGGTTGGCCGGCTGGAGCTTCGCTTAGGTTTTATTACTGTTGTTTGGGTTTATACAGCTATTCGATTTGGTTGTATATTATTGGATAATTACAGATTCCTTTTCTTGGGATTGTATTTTGTTTATGGATTCCGCAGTTTTATTCTGATATCTGTTTTATTAAGTTAATTGCATGCCTAAGTTCTGTTTAGTAGGTGATCCGGGTAAGGGTCACTACACAGACCATGTGATAAATGTACCTTGATGTTCATATGCCCTCTTTGTCGCTATCCACCAACTCTTTGCAAGTCCATGTAGTTGATGAATCACCAATCTCACACGATGATCATCTGTATAGTCGAGGGACTCGAATAACTGCTCAATATCCTATAGCCAATTTTCACAATCCACAACATTCTCAGTTCCTTGCAACTTCGGTGGTTTAAATGACTAGAATCGTTTCATAAGTTTCTCCATCGGATTAGCATCACCAAACACATCAGTAGCAGTACTGCTCTATCCATGTTCAGGTGCTGTCGCTGGTATTTGTGCAGCATTAGTCTGTTCAGGCTGATTTACTGCCAATGTCTGTCTAACTCTCGGTGCTGGTCGGGGAGGCATATCTGATAATCAAACAGATTAGTGTCCAGTTCACTATCATATCATAACACATTTCTGTTTCAGGCCCTCCTCTGATTAGCACTTTCATGCATCTTCAAGAGATCGAGTTCTGATTCATACTTATTCAATACATGCTGTTACTCAACTTCAGAAAATCAGATAACATGTAATTTGAAAGACTACACTACATACACTTCTCATTTAATCACAAGATCATGTGATCATAAACATCGGAAGGTAATAAATCATATACATACAAGTATGAAATCATTAAATAAAGCATTCAATTAAACTCGATCTACCCCGCTCATCTATTCTCAGTTCGAGAAACTTAACTCTCTGATACCACCTGTTGTGAAGCCTCGGGTTGCTAATCTCATTCTTAGGGCAATTAGTAATTAAACATCATTAATAAACAAAGGAAGGAATAAGATCAAACAATTTTTTTTTTCAAACGGGTGCGCGGGGTCGGTCAAAAAGAGCAGATCCTTCGCCCCCTTAACCCAAGTCTTGGGTTGAGAACAAAATAGGCAGCGCTCGGTCCGTTAAAAAGAGCAGACCGAGCACAACACTGTGCAGCCTTGTGCTCTGGTTTTTTACAGCATAATTTGATCATTCCAACCCCTCAATTTCAACATAATGATGTCCCAAAACATGTAGATATATATAGAACAAGATCTAAACATGTTTATAACAAGCTAATACATCAAAGTAGAGGTTTGAATCCAACCAAAAACATGAAATTATACAAAGTGTTCATCAATTCTTCAAGAACAACAACTAGAGTGTTTTCTAACATGCTTTCTAAACTTAATATACATTGTTGCAACTACAACAACCCGAGTCCACATCTCTAGACTCTCTCATGAGCTACCCTCGTCGACTTTGGCCAGCTCCTGCCCCATCTGTTGCCATGCACACATAGAAAACAAAGAAACAGCCGGATAAACTCCGGTGAGAAAACATTCCCAGTATAATTGACATATATAAAGCGTTAAATAAATCGCATCGACTCTATTCATATCGACTCAACAATAGAGTAAATAACGCATATATCGATTAAGAATTGATTCATAATTCGTCATTGCCATCAAGATTCGTAACCGATCTTGATATGGATATCCATCTATCGTAGTCATTCTGGACTAGAAAATAAGATCGCCTCAGATCTTGGGATAGAATCAATTCAATATCATATCATATCATCATCATATCGACTTAAACTCAAAGATCCACTACCTGAGATGGATCGACAACATCAAATTCAAAACAAAACTATAACAAGTATGTGGCTTTGGCGGGACAACTCAAGAAGCGTCATTCTCAAGTTTCAAAATCCCTGACTCGCGATGTCGTCATTATACCTTCGTATTTCTCGGTTCTGAATACTTCAAATCTGAAACACAATATCAAAACATACATATTAAACTGTTTTCAAGTCTATCATTTTAGAATTGATTCAAAATCATCAATAATCTTCAATCAAAACCACTTCAACCTCGTCTTCTTCTTCTTTGGTTTAAAGTTGAGGTTCTTGAGTCAATAGTCTCCGATTAAACTCTGAACTGAAAATAAAATTGCTACAACGTCAATAACATATCAAGTAACGTCTCAGCTCAATCATCGGCTATCAAAACGATCGCAAAATGCAAATCGACGGCGTAGCGATTGAAAATCGATAACCGACGAAATATTGAAACCATTTCCAACTTCGAATACAATTCATATGTATATCATATCAGTGATAACAACTAATAGCAAGATAACAGCAGCTATAACCATCGAACACAAGCTGAAAATCAGGATTAAGTACAAGCAACATGAATTCTTCGAGCCGGTTTCGATATCGGAATGTAGAAATGTTGAAGAACATAATCAAAGTGTAAAATCTAATATCTGCTCATATACTGATCTCGAAACCTAAAAAACATCATAATACTTACAAGAAATTGAAGCCCTCGTCACAAGAATTCCAGAACAATTTACGGAATCAAAATCGGCCAATCGGATCAAAAGATACGGCGATTTGAAAATCGGAATTTCAATAAAAAAACGAAGAAGGTTTCGGCTTTGTTCAGAGTTTCTCTCAACTTTCTGAATTTCTTAACTAACTTACACGTATATTCTGAATAATATAATTCATAATCGGATAACTTTAGGTACAATTGCAATTTAGCCCCTGAAACTTCAAAAATTGCAATTAAGTCCTCGGCCCTTATTTTAATTCAATTTCAATCCTAAATAATTTAAGAATATTATAATTTAAATCAAAACTCTAAATACTCTCAAATTAAATATACTCGGATTAAAATTAAATTACCTCGGATTATATTAAATAATCCTGGATTAAATTAAATAATCATGGGCCTTACACAAACTCTCCCTTTAACTTCATTAAAAACTGGTCACACTTGCTAGTCTCATGTACTTTTTGGACAACAATGAGTCCTTCAAGAGGTACATTTGCATACACAATATCAGTGTACTCAGCCCAAAAATTCTCAAAGGAATAATAAAACTCCTGGATTGACATGCTCCCTTGACTGAGTTGTTCCAACTCGAGTTCCAAATGATACCTTATTTTTGCGTTGCTTTGGTTATAAACTGTCTTCAAGTAACCACACATTTCTTTAGAAGTCTTATAAGGCTTGAGATTGAGAAGAATGGAAGGGTCCACACTCCCAAGGATCCAAGACATAATCTGAGTATTCTTCACCTCCCATTATACATATTCTTTCTCCTTCTCGTTGCTATGTGCAGGATTTGTGTCATCAGTATGACCCCATAATTCCTTTTCCTTAACAAAGATCTGGAATTGGAATGCCCAAACAGAATAACTCTTGCCATTAAATCGAACAAGAAAATGTTCTGATCGTTCAAAAGACATGATTCAACTAGAAAAACACAAATTTAGATATCAAGTCCAAGAAAACACCAAGATCTCGGAGCGAGAAACGAAGGCAGGCAATATTGAAATGATCTCAGAATTTTGGCTCCGATACCATGACAAATTTAAGCGAGAGTTTTTTGAAAAAAAAAACTGTTCACTTTATTTACAAAAAAAGATTACAATATATAGACATCAAGCATAATCAAATCCCTTGATCCTAGCCCTATTATAAGAATAAATATAGCATAATTACGGCAAGAATATATACAATAATATAATGGAAATCTTAAACATATATTCAAGGGATTAAATAAGGAAAGAATATATTGACAGTAAATTCCTTGAAAACTTTGAAAGAAAATTTCGAAACTAGGGTAGGGGAGATGATGTCTGCTAGCTTGAAAAAGAGAGAAAGAAGAAAAGATTTTCACATCATCAATTTTTCGATGTCAAACATTTTCGGGTGTCATGTGATCAGTGCTCTATTGGAATAAAATAAAAATTAACAAAAACGCAAAGCTACAGAACCTAAACATAACTTCTATGAATTAGAAGACCAAATAAGGAGGGAAAACATAACAAACAAATTTTTTTTATTTTGCTTGCTAGAAAATCTCTCAAACACTACCTTAGTTTTTCATGTCATGCATAATAAATTCTTTTAATAATTTAGATTAATTATGTTTTGCAGGTAACGTCAGAAGTCAGAACACATCTTTAGCTTGTGCAATAAAAAATTGCAGAATATAAGTTCCAATCGAATCTGGAACATTGTCAAATTGCAGAAAATAGTAACAAGTCCTATTTTAGCTTCTTCCATTGATTTAAGCTTTCATAGCCTAATAAAATGCTGATTAATCTGGTGGTCGGTGCAGAGTAGGATCAATATGGTCAGACGGGAAGGGATGCACGATTTGGTAAAATATGTTGAATGTCGAAATGAAAGGGATGTTGCGATGCGACTCCGTATTATTCTCCATTGTTGCGTTGTTCATCACAATTTACATGCCCAAATTCTACTTCTTAGAATAATAGCTAGGCAGGGAACATTACAGTTTTTCAAGCACACCAGCTAAATTGTACTCTAAAGTGCAGTAGTTTTAGTACTCTTAGTTGGTGTTTGAGAGAGCTTCTCAACTTTTTCTTAACAAAATTTTGAAATTTTGTTAAAAAAAAGTTGAGAAGTGCTTCCTAGAAGATGTTTTCAAGCACTATTTTAGAGAGATTTGAGGATGACTTTCACACCATATTTTGGCGTGAGAATAAAAATTTGGGCAGGTTGGTGGATGTAGTTTGGAGAGATAACGAACTTGAATCGCTGCAGGATCATTGAGAGCGCGATCTTGGCTTCATTGGTTGTGAAGTTTAATCCTACACAAGTCCGAGGCCCCATACCGAATGGCAAAAAGGCAGCAGCATTGTTATTGGTAGCTTTTGCCACGCCTCCAGCGAATCTCTCTGATTTGAAAAGATCAGCATCTTCTCCCCAGATTTGAGTATTGTGGTGCAGTGCTGCAATTGGGATGAAAATGTTAGTATTCTGAGGAAGAATCAGATTCCCTAGTTTAACTTTCTTTGAAACTTTTCTTGTCAGTGTAAGGGCTGGAGGATAAAGTCGGAGGCATTCGTTTATGATCAGGTTCATCTGCACAAAAATTAAAATTTATCAAAGAAAACATCAAGAATTGTTGCTTACACATTGCTTCCACAAGTAGCCGTGTAATAAGAATATCAGATTACCGTTCTTAATCTTGCAACACCATCTGAATTCGGCGCGTTGAACCCAAAAGTTTCCTTCACCTCTTCTCTCGTTTTTTCTTGCCAGTCTTCGTGTATTGCGAGAAGCATGATGCACCAAGCAAGTAGGCTAGTGGTGGTAAGATGTCCAGCACCATATATTACCTTGATCTCATCGATCATCTGTTCGGGTGTGATCCGTTTCTTTATATCGGATTCATGTCTGATCTTCACAAGTTGGCCTAAATAATCACTTCCAAAATCTCCCAACTTTGCATTTGGTAAACTTTCCCTCTTCTTTACCAGTTCCATGACAGAATCCTTGATCCCTTTTTCGAGCTTCTCCGCTTCAACCTCATCATCGGACTTCAAAACCATGCTGAAAAATTTAGCAAACTAACTTTTAGAAGAAAAACCCACCAAGAATTTGGCGAGTATAAGACTTTTTGTTAGCTCTTAGCACAAACCTGATACCCGGGAATCTGATTTTATTTACATTTCTGACAGTTGTGGCAGTTAACTTGGCCACCATTTCAAAGATATACTTCCCTTCCAAGTAACTACTTCCAAACGCTGTTCTTGATATCACTTCAGTAGTCAGCAGTCCAAATTCCTTAAACACATCAATCTCTTCCCCATCGTAATGTTTCCACTTTTCCAGCATCGTGGAAACACTTGAACTCATCTCCGGAACCATGCTCTGCACATAGAACACTACTTCAGATTTCGTCGTGCACTGAGCTAATAAGGCAGTACAAGCCACAGATTTAATGCAGTGAGTCATTGAAAAATAAGCAACGTACGTCAAGAGTACTTACTTTTAGACTTTCTGAATGAAAGGTGTGATTAGCTAGTTTCCTTATCCTCTCCCATTTTTCACCTTCATTAGTAATTAGTGCCTCCCCAAGCAATTTTTTTGCATATCCTTCCATGTCCATTTTTGGAAAGAAACCTTCTTTATTCATCAATATCTCTTTAACAAGCTCGGGCTCGCTGATGAACAATTGACCTTGCGAACCATGCCAGTTTAGAAAATTCATCCCTGTCACCAAGCAACATGCATGCTCAGCAATCCACATAGACAGACAGACAAAAAACAAGAAGAAAAATTCGAAAACATGTCCTTACCATATGTTTTTATCCACGCATATACGTGAGGCTGAGTTCTTCGAAATATATCATGGGTTATGTCTGTAGACGACGTTGCTTCCATGGATCGCCGCAAGATGTCAGAGACATCCTTAGTACTTCCATGGGGGAAACTGTAAGGTGGACCTCTGATTCCCTGTGAAGCCATGAAAGCTTGTAGTTGAAGCGGATTCCACCATACCTTGTGGAGGAATCTAACAGCTTTCAAAAGAAAGAACATGCAAAGAACACTCGAAAGAACAAGCACAAAAATTTCGATGGCAGCCATTTACAGCAAACAACGAAGTTACTAGATGATTTATTTTTATATCTGCCTAAATTTTGTGAAATCAGAAGGTAAGGAGAATCTTTTATAAGAAGAAAGAAGGACAATAGTCCAACTCTGTCTTTGGCTTTACTTTCATTTATTGTATAGTTCAGACATGCTTGTGAAGTTGAGGAAACATTATAAACTTTTGCAAGCTAATTATGCAGATTACATATTTTTGGATCTTGGTATTGACTGCCGTTTTTGGTGACAACTGCCCCGATCTTAAATGAAAAATTGTCTCAATCATTCTCTAAATGAACAGGACAAAAAATAATATATAGGTATCACGTATGCATTTTCAGAATCACTTGATATGTGCTAGCTACATCTTCTGTAATTGAGGAATAGTACGTACTTGTGTGTTTATGATTTGAATGTGTTGTGGTATTGTCAAGGTTCACACTGATTTCATGGTTTGAATTGTATTTCATTTTTGAAAACTACCCTTCACCATCTCTCACTAAAGTTAAGAAATACAAGTTGCTTCACAAGTCTTTCACATCTTCAATGTATTATGGATCAATAAAGAACAATAAAGGTGACATAATTTGACAAAAACCCATTTCATATAAAAATTCAGCAGTTGTTTCCTCTTCGATGAAGCCACGAATCCTAGGATATATTTAACCAAATCATCCTTCTCATCCTTGCTTTAGGTCAATATCCATTTTTCTTGGACCACCAGATTTCAATATAGTACTACAATTATTGCTGTTTTATATAAGTTTATTCTTAAAACTTGATCAATAATGGAGGGACATGCTAGACAATACTATAGCTTTGCGTCCACGCCAGAATCACTTATTGCAAGCTCTATTTTTCTGTAAAATCCCTTTTTGGATTATTCAAGAAAGTTTGGTCCAAACCGATTCGGTTACAAAGCCTGATGCAATCTCTAGGCAAAAATAATTCCCAAGAATTAATCTACCACATCTTGGATTGTTCGTTCATGGGCAGGTACGGTAAGAAATTTTCACCAAAATTTGAATTTTAGTAATCAAGTTTCTGAATCATGTCGATCTTTTCCTCTGCATGGGAGCCAACTCTCTGAATTGGCTTGGTCTTCAAAGCGCTCAGCTGAAAGTCATAGAAGCCTGGATTTCGGAACAGTTTGAAATCATTCATTAATTGCCACACTCAACCGTGGAATGATTTTTGGCAACTTTCACCACAGGTTATTCCTGTGTCTAATTTTGAATTTTTTCGAAATTCGTCTTAAATATCTTGCTCAAACTGAAGCATTGTCATAATATGAGTAGGTTAATTATAGTCATGTACACTTTACTAAACAATTTGCTGGTGTAGACATCCATTCCACAGGCATAAGGCCTAACGAATTAGAGCTCCCATGAACTGTTGGCATAGTGTGAATTTGCTTACATTATTCTATCCTCATTTCTGCTTGCAATTATTGGTCCACTGAAATATTTAAGAAAATGATTTCTAGTCAAATTGAAAATATTGGTAATAGGACGATTGAGATACCCAAGTTGTCGAGCTGCTACGAGCTATGAAATGCTTGTGATTTCAGTTCCAAGTTGAAACATAAGAATAGCACAAGTAGCCATTTAGGAGCGCAATCAGGCTAGGACCGAAAGATCTCCTACATATCTCCATTAGTGATTAAAGTTATGACTTTGACTTGTTAACCAGTCATGTTTTAGCTTCTTCCTTTGATTTAAGTTTTTGTAGTCTAATAAAATGCATATAAATCTAGTGGTCTGTGAAAGTAGGGTACATTCAATTAGACTGAAAGAATTGGTTTTGTTAAATGCATTGAATGACAAATGAATGGGATAATTTTTAAACAATGCGACTCTGAATTATTCTCTTCACTGAATAAGTTTATTTGTTAATACAGACTAATAGACAGGGCGCATCACAGTTTTCCCAGCACACCAATTAAAAAGTACACTAAAGTCGGTAGTTTTACTCTTAAATGGCTTTGAGTATGACTTTCACACCATTTTTCGGCATGATAATGAAAATCTCAGCAGGTTGGTGGATGTAGTTTGGAGAAAGAACGAACTTGAATCGCTGCAGAATCATTGAAAGCGTGATCTTGGCTTCATTGGTTGTGAAGTTTAATCCTACACAAGTTCGAGGCCCCATACCGAATGGCAAAAAGGCTGCAGCATTGTTCTTGGTAGCTTTGGCAATGCCTCCAGCGAATCTCTCTGGTTTGAAAAGATGAACATCCTCTCCCCAGATTTGAGGATTGTGGTGCAGTGCTAAAATTGGGATGAAAATGTTGATATTCTGAGGAAGAGTCAGATTCCCTAGTTTAACTTTCTTTGAAGCTTTTCTCGTTACCATAGACGCCGGAGGATAAAGCCTGAGGCATTCGTTTATGATCAGGTTCATCTGCACAAAAAATAACAATGATAAACCAAAACATCAACAACCATTACCGTCAGATTTTGTGAAAGAAAAACTCAAAAACACTTTTTTTTTAAACAATCCCAAACACTATCTAAATGTATATCAAATTACCGTTTTTAGTCTTGCTATGTCATCTGAATTTGGAGTGTTGAACCCAAAAGTCTCCTTCACCTCTTCTCTTGCTTTTTCTTGCCAATCCTCGTGTATCGCGAGAAGCAGGACACACCAAGCAAGTAGGGTCGTGGTCGTTAGATGTCCAGCGCCATATATTATCTTGATCTCATCAATCATGTGTTCAGTCGTGATCCTTCTACGTACATCGGATTCATGCCTGATCTTCACAAGTTGTCCTAAATAATCACTTCCAAAATCTCCCAACGCTGCACTTGGTGAACTTTCCCTCTTCTTTACCACATCCATGATCGAACCCTTGATTCTTTCTTCAAGTTTCGCCGCTTCAACTTCATCATCGGATTTAAATATCATGCTGAAAAATTTATCAAACTAACTGTTAGAAGAAAAACCCTTTAGGAACTTGATCAACATACGACTATCAAGCCGCGCGTAACACAAACCTCAGGCCTGGAAATCTGATGTTATTTACATTTCTGACAGTTATGGCAGTTAACTTGGCCGCCATTTCAAAGGTACTCTTCCCTTCCAAGTAACTACTTCCAAACGCTGTTCTTGATATCACTTCAGTAGTCAGCAGTCCAAATTCCTTATAGACATCAATCTCCTTCCCGTCGTAATCATTCCATTTTTCAAGCATCGCCGAAACACTCGAACTCATCTTTGGAACCATGCTCTGCACACAAACACAACTCCTTTAGATTTCGTCCACAGTTAGTAAAGTTCACTCACCCTACTTGCAGTAAGAGTTACTTTTAAACTTTCTGAATGAAAAGCGTGATTCGCCAGTTTCCGTATCTTCTCCCATTTTTCGCCTTCATTAGTAATGAGTGACTCCCCTTGCTTTTTTTTCATATATCCTTCCATGTCCATCTTTGGAAACGAACCTTCTCTATTCATCAATATCTCTTTAACAAGCTCAGGTTCAGAAATGAACAACCGGCCTTGCGAACCATGCCAGTATAAAAAATTCGTCCCTGTCACCAACAAAACATGCTTGGCAATCCTGACAGATAAACAATAAGTTACCTGAAAGATTCGAAACATCTTACCATATTTTTTTATCCATGTATAGACATGAGGCTGACTTCTTTGGAATACATCATGCGTTATGTCCGAAGACGAGGCTTCCATGGATTGGCGTACCATGTTGGCTATTTCCTTAGTACTTCCACTAGGGAAACTGTAAGATGGACCTCTGATTCCCTGCGAAGCCAAGAAAGCTTGTGATTGCATTGGATTCCACCATACTCTGTGGAGGAATGAAGCGAGTTTCAGAAGAAAGAACAAGCAGAGAACACTCGAAAGAACAAGTACGAAAATTTCGACATCAGCCATTGTCTCTGAACAGCAAAGTAACTCGATGATTGATCTTTTATATCAGCTGGGACTTTGTGCAATCAAGAAGAGAGTCTTTTATGAGAGGAATAAGACATATAGTAGTCCTATTTTATCTCTGTTTTTACTTTCAACTAATGTATAATTTATACACTTTCCCAATAAGCAAAGTAACTTTTGTATATTTCGAGACCTTGGCATTCGGTTGCTGTTTTCATTGACAATTTTCCTAATCTAAAATAAAATAAGTGTATTAATCTTTTATAATTGCTGAATATTGTATGTGCGTGTTTGATGATATTTATTATTATATTAGGGAGGTGTACCAAGATTCACAATGATTTCTTGGTTTGAATTGTATAATTCATCCTTGAAAATGATAGTTTACCAGCAATCTTTAGAAAAACAGAAGGTGCTTCCCAAATGTTTTGTTTGGTGCATCAAAAAACTATAAAGAACACTAAAGAGTTGCATCATATGCAAAAATCCCTTAATAAGAAAATTGGGCAGTCTTCCCCTCTTCGATCAAGCCAAGAACCGTCGATATATTTAACGAAATCATCCCTTTCATCCTGACATCAGGTCTCCGATTTTGCAGGGACCACCAGATTTCATTTCATTATAATCCACTATGAAAGATTTGAATCAATGGAAGGAGCCAAAACATGACTAGTTATAACTCTAGTACAATTATTGCTGTTTTTATATAGGTTTATTCTTAAAGTTGATCAGTAATGGAGATATAAGAGACAGTACTATAGCTTTGTGTCCATGCCGGAATATTACTTGTAATCAAGAAAACATTATGGCTATTTTTGTACAGATAATCACCCTTCTTGCAAGCTCTGTTTTCTTATATTTCTTGTCAACCGTTTTCGGATTTCTTAAGAAAGTGTGGCTGAATCCGATTCGAGTGCAGCACATAATGAAATCACAAGGGATAAATGGTCCTTCATATGAATTTCTACATGGAAACACAAAGGAAATTATCAGTATGAGAAGGGCTTCTATGAAGAAAGCAATGGGAGGTATTTCACATAACATATTCCCAAGAATTTTACCCCATGTTCATTCATGGGCAAACCTGTATGGTAAGAGTTAAATTCTAAGCAAATCTTCAAAGTCATGGGTCACTTTTCTCAATTTGACCTCTGAATGCTTCAGTCTTTTTCCTTTTTACACAGGTGCCAACTTTCTGACTTGGTATGGTTTTCAAGCTCAGCTGGTGGTGACCGAACCCGAGCTTGTTAAAGAAATACTCACCAATAAAAATGACTACTACCCCAAAATAGATATCGAAGGGTATGCACAGAAGCTACTCGGAGATGGTCTATCATCTTCCAAAGGCGAAAAATGGGCAAAGATGCGAAAATTGGCTAACCATGTTTTTCATGCCGAAAGCCTAAAAGTAACAAGGACGCGATATCTATGATTCTTTGAGATAAAATACTTCCGAAAATGTTCCTGAGTGAAACAGCCTAAAATTTTATCTACTATGTATACACAGGACATGATTCCTGTGATGATCCAAAGCGCGGAGACAATGCTGGAGAAATGGAAAGAATATGAAGGAAAAGAGATTGAGGTATTCGAAGAGTTCAGAATATTGGCATCGGAAATCATTTCCAGGACAGCTTTTGGCAGCAGTTATCTAGAAGGGAAGAATGTTTTTGATATGCTGATGAATCTGACATTAATAGTTTCAAGAAATGCTCACAAAATTAAGTTTCCTGTGATCAGGTATAACTACTACATATTCCTGGATTCTTGAACCTCGACTGATTAATTCCCTGGAATTAACGCAGTAGTTAAATTGTATTCCAGCCGATTCTTGAAAAGCAAGGATGATCACGAATCCGAGAGGATAGAGAAAGGGATTCAGGATTGTATAATGAAGATAATAAGCAAAAGATTTGAACAAAGAAGTGGAAACAGAGAAAGTTCCAGGCCTGATTTTCTTGGAAAGCTCCTGGAAATGTACGAGGATCCTGATGAAAACAAGAGGATTTCTGTTGAAGATATAGTCGACGAGTGCAAGACATTTTACTTCGCAGGACATGAAACGACAACATCGTTGCTCACGTGGATGATTCTTCTTCTATCTTTGGACGAAGAATGGCAAGAGAAAGCAAGGAAAGAAGTGATGGAATTGTTTGGTGAACAGAATCCTACTGAAGATAGCATAGCCAGGCTGAAAATTGTAAGTAATTTGAACATCCCCTGTGGAATTGGCATAGTTTCTTGGGAGCAAACAAAATCAAAACACTAGTAAACTTTTCAATACCTTTCCATGCTTAATTATTACCCTCAAAAAACATTTCTCTTATCTGCACTCTGTTTTTGATCCTGCAGATGAATATGATCATCGAGGAAGCTTTGAGACTGTATCCTCCCGTACCAGCAATCAAAAGAAAGGTCGAAAAGGAAACCAAACTGGGAAAACTAACTCTGCCACCACAAATCGAGCTGTACATTTCCCCTTTGGCACTTCACCACGACTCCAAAATATGGGGGGAAGATGTTCATCTCTTCAAACCAGAAAGATTTGCTCAAGGGATTGTGAAAGCAGCCAACGGGATCTCGGTTGCGTTTTTGCCTTTTGGCTTCGGACCAAGAACGTGTGTTGGCCTGAACTTCGCCATAGTTGAAGCGAAAATCGCCCTTTCGATGATTCTTCAACGCTACAGATTCGTACTTTCACCAGGTTATGTTCACTCTCCGGTTCAGATTTTCATGGTTCGTCCGCAACATGGAGTTCAAGTTATCCTGCATAGAATTTGATCCACCACCATTCACATGAATGCATGGAACACTGAACATATATGGAGCTCTTTTTCTTCTTGCAATGTTCATGTATGTTTGATTCACAATTGTATAAAAAAAAGGGTAATGTACACGTTGGGTTACACATTGGACATGAAATTAAATGATTATCCTACATGTATTTTTGAAAGATTTTTTCCAAATAAAGTGTAGGGATAATCATGTAATTACAAATGCAATGTGTAACCCAACGTGTAACCCTCAGTGTACATGTAGCATTACCCAAAAAATAAACAAATTTCGATTTACTAGCAATGGTTATAATATGGGTTAATTGTCAATCACTCCCTAAACCACTTTATAACTTATTTATAAATCCCTACATAAATAAAACTTACTTTCAACTCCCTGGAGAGAGAAACTTTTGTTTCTAAATACCAATTTTACTCTTATCTTTAAAAAAAAAAAAAAAGAGAATGGATAATAAAACAAAACTAATCCAAATAGTATATATATAAAAATTCAAATTAAAATCAAAGAACATAAACCATATCATATACATGCTTATGTTGATACAGGAGCAAGTATGTGTTTAGGAAGCAAGCATATACTTCCAAATCATTATTGGAAGAAATATGATAAAGGATTAAAAGTTCGAATAGGAGACGGATCAATAATCATGCTTAATACAGTAGCAGAAAAATTAAAAATAGAAATAGAAGAAACAAAATTTGTAATACCCATTATATATCAAATAGAATCAGGAATGGACATTATAATAGGAAATAACTTTTTAAGAGAATATCTTCCCTTTACACAATTTGAAGATCACATAATTTTAAACAAAGGGTCATCAATGATTTACATTCCCAAAATACGAACAGCATTTCGCGTAGGAAATGAAGGATTTACAAAGAATTTTCATAAACGAAATACAAATCCAATAGAACTAAAAATAGAAAATATTTTAACGATTAATCTTGAAAAGAAATCATGAAGAAAATTCATGATATATGTTCTGAAAATCCTCATTCTGAAAATTAAGAAAAGAAAACAATGCATTGCTTCAATAAAACTCAAAGACCCTAATATCACAATCCGTGAAGCACCAAGAAGATGTAACATGGATGATGTAAAAATATTTGAAAAAGAAGTTCAAGAATTATTAAAACTTAAGATAATCATCCCTAGTAAAAGTCCACACTCTTCACCAGCCTTTTATGTTAGTAAGAAAGATACTGATAAGAAAAGAATGGTAATTGATTATCGAAAGATGAATAAAGCAATAATTATGGATGGATATTATATCCCAAATAAGAATGATTTACTATCTTATATAGGAGAAATGAAATATTTTTTCAGTTTAGATTGTAAATCAGGATTCTGGCAAATTCAACTAGAACCACAAACACAATTACTTACAGCATTCAGTTGTCCAAAAGGACAGTATCAATGGACTGTATTACCTTTCGGACTTAAACAAGCACCAGGTATCTTTCAAAGATATATGGATGAATCTTTTAAATCATATATAGATTTTTGTTGTGTTTATATAGATGACATATTAATTTATTCAAAAACATTAGATCAACATTATAAAGATCTCATGACAGTTTTAGATATTTGTCATAAAGATGGAATTAAACTTTCTGAAAAGAAAGCACAATTATTCAAAACAAAAATAAATTATTTAGGATTACAAATAGAAGATGGAAAACATTGTTTACAACCGCATATACTTAAGAAAATTCATGATTTTCCTAGTGAAATCAAGGATAAAGATCAATTAAGAAGATTTTTAGGATTATTAACTTATTCTGGAAATTACATTAAGAAACTTGCAGAAATCAGAAAACCTCTTCAGGTAAAACTTAAACAGGACTATAAGTGAAAATGGTCGAAAGAAGATACTAATTACATAGACACTATTAAAAAGAAAATAATTAGTAATCTTCCTGAATTATATTTTCCTTCAAATAAAGATATAATAATAATTGAAACAGACTCTTCAGATGAATACTGGGGAGCATGTTTAAAAGCTTATACTGGAGAAAGAAATTTAGAAGAACTTACTAAAACAGCTACTAGAAATAATGAAGAATTATGCAACTATACATCAGGAACTTTTCAAGGTGCACAATTAAATTATCATTCGAATGAAAAAGAATTATTAGCTTTAATATTCACAATTAGAACTTATGAAATTTATCTTATTTCTAAACCATTTTTAGTAAGAACAGATAATATAAATTTAACATATTTCAAGACAAGGAAAATATCAAGAAATGCAGGGAGAAATGCAGCAAGGCTAATTAGATGGCAATTGGAATTAAACCATTATCAGTTCGAGATCCAACATGTCAAAGGAACGGATAATTCATTATCCGACGCATTAACCAGAGAACTTCATCCAAACTATACTATCCGTAGTAACGGAATAACAAAGGAGATCCTAAGTGATCCAAAAAATGACTGTGAGTCATCCGAACATGCCTCAGAAAGCATGGGGAATATAAATTGATGAAATGAGATTTATATTCAAAAACATGAATTATTTTATGACTTTCAGTCATCCGAACATGCCTCAGAAAGCATGGGGAATATAAATTAATGAAATGAGATTTATATTCAGAAACATAAATTACTCTTTGAGTAAAATAATCAATTTAAGATTGATTCAATTCTTGCAAAAGAATTTATAAATGCAATGATATGCATAATAAAATTATCCGAATTACTCACGAAAAGAGTTATTTTACTAACAATGATATATATAAATATGTTTTCTTGTGCAGAGTATAATCAAGATGGAGCAACTAAGTCAATTAAAAGAACAATTGATTGAATTGCAGGAAGAAATTCAAATTCTTCAACTAAAAGAAAGGAATTTGAGTAGAAAAATTCAAAGGACAGAAGAAAAGATGATAACTTCATCATCATCATCCTCACCAAGAACACCAATCAAAATGACAACTCCATTTGACAAAATAATGGAGATAAAAGAGAAAAAGTCAGTGGTCACAGCCAACACTGACAAAGAAAAAGAAAAGAAAAAAGAACCGGTGGACACAGCCAGCACCGAGAAAAATAAAAAAGAAGAAAGGACGTTTAAAAGTGCCCTTGAAAAGAAAGAAAGAAAGATGGTCAATCTGCGACCACAAAAACCAATTTTTGAAAAAACAAATTTTCCAGAAAAACTCAAGACTGAATTCTTTGAAACACTAAACTATTTGAGAATAGCCAAACCATCTGCAGAATCTTGGCTACAAACTTGTGACACACAGAGCATATCAAGAGCAAGAACACTGCAAGGTGCTCAAGCGCATGAAGTCGCAAGATTCTTTTCAAATGGATTATTAAGTGGATTGGAAGTCAGTCCCAACAATCAAAAAATAGAACTATTTCCATATCAGTTGAAAAATAGTATCATCCAGTTCAAGAAAGCAGTCTTTAAGGACGATCCAGTATTAACATTGAGTATTCACTCAACCCTTCCAGATTGGGATGATAACAAATTCTATCAACCAATGGTATATATTCAATGTCGAAAACAAAAATACAAGTTCTTATTCGAAGGATCAAATGAAGAGAAACCAGTAATGGATATCTCAACACTTCCTGAGATAAGAATAAAGGCATTGATTGATATGATCTCAAAGACATGAAAAATTGATGGAAACTCAAAGGTTAAAATAAATTTTACAATCAGTAAAATTTTATTAACCACTGGACACAAGGAGACAATCCAAAAGAAAGAACAAGTCATGTTAGCTCAATTCGAAGCTCCAATCTATGAAGCAAGAGTTGACATGACCCGAGAAACCCAACAAATGTTATGTCAAAGACTAAGAACAATGATTTTCACTCACAAATGTGGACATTGCCAACCCATTCAGACAGAAAAAGCAGATGTCAAAGAGGACAAACCAGCTGTCAAAGAAGACAAACCAATAAAGAAATGGTCCGAATGCACCAGTGATTCAGAGAGTGACACAATGTAAAAACAAATGAAATCGTGGACCACACCACATGTTAAAAGCATCCACTCAGATGTAAAATGAGCTGTTTCCATTATGTAGTGTCGGGTGGTCCCCCTCTTTTTTTTTTTTTTAATTATGTATGCGTTTCTCCACGCCTATAAAAGGTGATGTTTTGTGCTGTAAAAGAAGCAGTGAAGTTTGAGTATCTCTCTTTTCTTAAAGTTTCTTACAATCTGGTTCATACAAGACGTATGAAAACTATCAGAAACTAAGAAACATAAAATCAGAAACAAAATAAGCCTTATGGCTAATAACTAAACAAGCAGGGCGTAAGGAGGATAAAGTTGGAAACCAACCATTGAATATTTATGGTTAGAGTAAACCTGGAGATCCATAGAGCAAGTAGCAGTTTATCAAGTGATCGTTAAGGGAAAGCAAGGATTTGGCCTCTGCTCAAAACCAAGATTCATTCAAACAAGGTAACCTTCATAAACCTCCTGCAGCCCTTAATTCAAAGAAATAGTCAAAATACATTAATCATGTCATCATCCTTTATAAGAAATGGAAGATTAATAATAAAAAAATTCTTCCAAATAGAAGATGATCATGAATATGATACATTTCATGAATATCGTTTAAATACTTCTGATTTAATCATATTTAAATCAATTTATCAACTAAAATTTGTATTAATAACCCATGAATGGAACCAAACTAATATGAAAACATTTATCTGTTATAAATGAATCAGATCTGTAAATCCATGAATCAGATCTGTAAATCCATGAATAAAAAAATTCATAAGAATTTTAAGAATTCCGCAACCTGGTATCAAAGCTTAAATAAAGCAGATTATTAATGCCTGGATTAACTTTAGATATTGAGATTAAAAATTTATTTGATAAAATAATCTTACTAAAAGATTTACGTCAAATAGATCAATTATGAAATAAAATAAAAGATCTCCAAACCTTTTATTTCAAAAATCATAAAAAAGAACATTTTTCAAGCAACTGGAAAATGATAATTCAAATTTCTGAAAACGATGAAATTGAAGACATAACAATATGTTATGAATAAAAACAAACTTTGTTATCGAAATCCGATCAACAAAAACAAAATAATAAAAGTAACAGTTTTTACTAAATGGAAAATGTATGAAAATACAAAAATGAATATCTTTAATTTATATTCTCAAAATATAAATTTTGATATAGAAAATTGTGAAAACAATTTGAAACATCTTAAAAATTGTCAATCTTCAATTGATAATTTCGAAGATTTTCAGAATTTATTAGAACAAATAGATTCAACAAAAAGGTTTTTAATAGCCTTAATAAAATTAAGAAGTTCTATCATCTGTTAAAATGACAGAAGTAACAATTCCAAATCAAAACAGTCAGATCGATGAATCTGAAAAAAACCAAGAGTATAATTTGAATATTATATTCAATCAAAGTAAGTTTTCTGAAATACAGAAAACAGGGTTTTCTAATTCAAAAACAAATCTAATAGACCAACCAGGAATACTAAGTAACATTTCAAATTTTATTAATCCCAGAAAAAATTTAATTTATTATTCGATTCGTACAAAAGAACGATCTTGTAAAATAAATAATGAATCAAGGTCTAATACTCTGAAGTTATTAACAACTCAAGATATTAATACCATCATGGCAAAAGCCAGTGAAAAAGAACGATCTGAACTGAAATATGTTCATATCGGAGGAATTGAAATAATAATATCAGCTCACTACCGAGAAGGAATAGATACACCAATTGAAATAACAGTTCGTGACAAAAGAATACGTAATCTCGAGGATTCTATCCTTGGAAAAATTGAAGGAAATTTATGTTAAAAAAAGATGAAATTTTGTATTTATCCACAATACAATATATCTCTTTTTGATAAAAACATAAATGACATTTTAACATTAGATTATTACTTTTATAGAAATAATCTTATGTTAATAGGAAACCATCCGATCAATATAAACTATGTTGTCGGTTTAGCAATAAGTAATAATTCTCAAACAGGAATAATTTCAACAAAACCAACTATTTCTGTTGAAAGAATGTTTGAAAATATTACAAGAATTGAACACCCTCGAAAAGCATTTATTGAAGAAATAAATCCCTATAAAAGATGGAGTTCAGATGACCTCCAAATCACAAAACAGTCTGTACCAAGAAGATCATTATCATTTGCTAGAAATGATGAAGATATTCTTGATAAGATTGGAACCATGAATCAAAATATTCTTAAAATTAAACAAGCTATTGTTAATGAGTCAACATCATCGTAATGACGTCCTTAATAAAATTAGAAAAAGATCTAGGAGATTTAGAAAATAATTTTAATAAGATCAATCTATCAATACAAGAATTAGAGAAGAATTTCAAAGAATATATTGATTTAGCAACGACTAGATTAATAATTGAACAAGAAAGACATACGAATGAAATATTAAACTATCTTAAGGAAGTTCTTCCAATAGATAAAGGAAAAAGAAAAATGGAAGAAGAACCACCATTCAAAATTGAATCATGGTATAGAAATCCCCTTAGTTATGGCAAACATAAATATGGAGATGTTTAGTGAAACCGACTCATCTGATTTTGAACAAATAGGAGTAAATACAGAAGAATTATATCATTCACATCAGGACTCAGAACAATACAGAGATATGGATATTTTAGAATCAGAATCTGAAGATGATTCTAGACCACGATTAAATTTACGAACAAATGTAGAAGGTAGTGGTGGAAGAGATGATGAAGAATTTAAATATAACAGAGACCAATACTCAGGATCTTATAAAGATGTTAGAGATATTCTTAGAAAATCAAAAACATCAGGATTTTTGAAACAGAATATCTTAGATTTAGGTTGTTCAACAGCCAAAGAAAGAAAATCAAAGATAGATCATTGGGCAAATGAACTATCAGTACAAATTCAATTAACACCATTATTAGACAAAAGTGATAATATTCAAGTTTTAACTCATGTGATGATAAAAATGACACTGGTAGGAGCAGTAAGAACTTGGGCTGAAATCCTAGTAATTACTAATCTACCACAAGGAATGACAGGACATCGATATTTCGAACTATTTGTTGATGCCTTGTACCAAGAATTTTTAGGAGTTTCTAATAATGATGCTAATTTGGTAGCTAAGAATATAGAACAAAATAGAGCAATTTTTATATTAGATAATATTAAATTATGCAATTTATGTTACTTAGAAGAATTTATTTGTGATTATGAAACAAACTATTATCAATTAATAGATGTTGATAAAAAGGAACATTATAAACTAAGTATCTTTAATAAGATACCTAATATACCTATACACAGTAAAGATGAATTCTTAACTAGTCCTTATGCTAAAACTTTAGGAGAAGCTATTAAATTCATCAAAGACATAATAACAAAGAAATGTCATGAAGTACCACTAAATAAAAGAATCTCTAAATCCTACAAACAAAACAATAAACTTTGTTGTGACAAAATGGAATTCACAGTAAAAGAATACGGTTGCAAAACAAACATGTCACACAAATATTTAAAACGACAGAAACAGAATAAATTTAATAAACCTTATAAATCTTTTAATAAGAAATTTATTCCCTATAAGAAAAAGAAATTTAAAAAGAATTTCTTCAGAAAACCTTATAAAAGAAAATTTTATAAAAAGTTTGATAATAAAAAATCATCTTGCCCAAAGGGTAAAGGAAAGAATTGCACATGTTGGTTGTGCAACGAAAAAGGACATTATGTGAATAAATGTCCAAAACGAAACGAAAAGAAAAATAAAATTAAACTTCTTGAAGAAATATATACTATTGGATTCTATCCCGTAGAAACAATTGAATTTTCATCCGACGATGAAAATATTTATTATCTTGATGAATCAAGTGAATCAGATTTTGAATCCGATTCCACATTTGATAATTCAAGAAATAATAATGATTAAAATAACGACAAGGGCATTTTCGGAACGACAAATATAGGGAGTAAATTGAAAGTTATGTTTGATTTAGGGAGTTATCTACAAGTTGCCCTTATAATATCGAGCTTTTAAATTTGTATATACATAAAACCTATATATATTTTGAATAAAAAAGGGAAAAACAGAAAAGTCAATTGCAATACAAAGAAAACAATAATCAAGAGTAGGGTTTTCGTATAAACACTTTCTCACGATCGAGCCTATCATATTAGACTTATCTGGTGTGGTTTATCTGATTGAGATGGTTTGTATGCAACTATACGAAGATTTATCCAATACCGCAATAAAATTTAGAATGATAGATTGATAGTAGTTGTGGGTGGAGGTAAAAGAAAAAAATATTCCATTATGAATTAAAAATAGGTATTCCTTATTATATGACCTCTGATTCCCAAAGGTGCTGGTAGATTACCTATTACCAGACTGAGTGGATGATTTTTATTCCATCGATAGTTAGGTCCCAGACAATTTTCAGCAGTGGGAGGAGCAGGATTTTCTGTCTGATCAATGGTAGGTTCAAGTTCCACTTCCTGCTGAGGTGCAGCTTGATCTTCTAGATCCGGCTCAAAATTATTTTGAACTGGTTCAGTTGGAATGTTTGGCTCACATGGTATTTTATCAGTCCTTATGATCTAAAGCTCATCACCATCAATGTCAAGTTTTGCACTTTCCATCATGTTGCTTAATTAGATCATTTACATTTTGAGATTCATGAGTAGAAACTGATTCATCATAAACCATATGTATAGATTCTTCAATAATTAGAGTTTTATTATTAAACACACGATAAGATTTACTAACTGATGAATAACCCAGGACATTACATAATCATACTTAACATCAAATGCAGTTGGACGAGTTTTACCATTGTTGCGAATGAAACATCTGCAGCCAAATATCCTGAAGTATGAAATCACTAGTTTCTTGCCATTATAGATCTCATAAGGAGTCTTGCTATAATTTTTATTAATCATTGATCTGTTTTGGGTATAATATGCATTGTTTACTGCTTCAGCCCAAAACTTTTGAGAAATACCAGAATCAGCTATCATTGTTCTTGCATCCTCATTTAATGTCATTTACTTTCTTTCAGCAACAACATTTTGCTGAGGTGTTTTAGCTGCAGAGAACTCATGATTGATTCCCTGAGTTTTTAAGTAGCAAGACAAGGTTTGATTTACAACCATGTGATTCTATATGCCTTTTTGCCTTTTTGCCTTCCGAACGTGAGATCAGAGCTTCCAAAGGTTAGGCCACGCATATTAGTGACGTGTCGCCAGCGTTTGGACATGCAGACAAATGAATGATATTGGAGCTTCCGAACAGAACAGTTTGGAAAGTGGCATGCATGCAGGGATCGGAGTTTCCAATCGGGGGCTCAGAGATTCCGAACTCTTCTTATAAATCGGGCATGAGAGGCTTATTCCAACTTGCTTATTTCTGAAAGAGTGGGTGCCCTGTTAGCCAACTTGTGACTAAGGGCCTTTATGACTCTATATGTAAACAATCTTTGTTTAATATAATTTACACTTTTATATTGGCATTTACTTTATCTTTTATCATATTATTATGTTGTGACGTACTATACGATGTTTAGATAAAGACCTTGAATATACTAGAGTGCATGTAAGATGTGATAGTAGATTTGAATGACTATCATGAAACACATCTTATAATCACTGTATATTCTAAACAGTTCCTAGTCAATTGAGCCGTCCACAAATAAGGATAAGGATCGCTCGAGATTGAGACTAGCATTTGCAATGCCAAGTACCACGTTTCATTGGTATGGAACATAGAGATGTTCGAAGCATGCAAATGGATATTCATTTGATGGATGATCGAACTACCCTATTCGAACTTTCCAAATGATGTTCACTAATTGAGTGGATAAGTCCGCGGTTTTGGTTGTACACCATTAGTCCTTACTACTTGAAACATCATGGAGACTCTATATGCTAGTACTGTACTTTGACTCGTTTACCGACTCTATGAGGGTCATCAGGTGTCGGGATTGGGTACAGTTACGACACATATAGGAGTCAATACTTTGTTGTCAAGAATTCACCACATGCTTGAGAGTGTAGATATCCTATGCGATCTGAGGAGATATTAGTGTGACAAATCTCTGGCCAGAGTACATGATGTGTTTTAGGTTACTTGGTTTCCTAGTTGCACATGCGATGTCACTATTTGATCTTCAAGATGTATTGCATAGTTATAGAATCTCGAACGACTCTCGATATACCAATGGTTGTTGATTCGATCGGGATATATGGATGAAGGGACCGTACTATATGCTAACCAAAACCTACTGATTCTTGCAGGCACTATCAGTGATACCTAGGGAATCATGGGGCGATGTTGCTAGGCGCTCTTACCATGATTCGATGGGTAAGTCGAAAATTGTTGTTCCGAGTCACAAGGAGTTGTGGGCCCACGGCTAGCTGTATCCCTGAATCATTGAGGGTTACACAAGTAATAGATTTCTAATTTCCGTTGAGATAATTAAATTTAATGAGTTAAATTTAGCAAATGAGAAGTAGGACTTCTTATTAATGAGTAGAGAGAGTGAGATTTCCTAAAATGACATAGGGATGTCATTTTTGGAAACCACTGAATTCGGATTCAGAAAATTTATCTTGACTTTAAAATGTACAGAAAAGGTTTCTGTACACATTGGTAAAATCGGTTTGTCAATTTAAGTCACGATGAATTTTATATTAATTTCTGAACATGCGGGCTTTGCTTGTCAGGCTTGAACTTATGACTAATGGGCTCTAAGCTGTTAGCAGCCCATGTTATAAATAAGTTATTGCAGTACAGAAATTAGACACAACAGTTCATAAATTTCGAAACCTAGAGAGCTCTCTCCCTAGGGTTTCGGCCGCCCCTCTCCCCTCTGTGTTCGAAAATCCAGTCTGCAATTTTTGAAAATTGCAGTCTGGTTTAACAGATCAGATCTGTTAAATTATCTTCGTAAAAACTTCTGATAGACTTTCTAGTGCAGTCTATCAGAGGGATTAAGAATTTATTCGTGGACCTGATTCAGGAGTTGATCGATCGAGTCATCAGTTCCTGGGATATACAAGAAGAGCAGAATTTTCTGTTGGAGTCCATAACCTCAAGTTGAGACTTGAGAGGTAAAATTTAATTATGTTTTATTTTACTTGTTTATTTTAATCGTAAGGATTTGATACCCACGATCTGGAATCGTTCCAGATCAGAAAATAAAAATTTTAAACTTCCGCTGCTCCGGGTATCGGATCTGGCAGATCCGAGAACGTGTTCCATTAGTGGCGTCAAAGACAGCTTGTTCTCGGATCAAACGATTAAAATTTTTCGATTGTACAAATCCTCGATTTTTCGAAAAAAATAAAACAAAAAAAAAATTTCCGGGAGGCTGCCCGCTGCCCTGCGCGCAGCCGGGCCGCGAGCGCGGCTCAGCAGCACAGAGTACTGGGCTAGGGCAAACGTTGCCCTAGCCCGGCGCTCGGCGGCCCAGCGACGGGGGTGGGCCCCCAGCCCGACAGTCGGGGGACTTCCCGGGATCGTCCCGGGCAGCCTAGAAAAATTAAAAATTTTATTTTTAAAATTTTGAATTTCGGCCCGTTAATTGTTATCGGGCCCAATTTTTGGCCCGATTGAAAATTGTTTTAGTTGGTCCACGAGGTAATGGATCAAAATTGTTTGAGCCCAAAATTTTAAGAAAGTTAATTTTTGGATAAATTTTGAATTTTGGAAATTTATAAATTTAATCCAATAAATTAAAATTTTTAAAATTAATTATTTTAGTACAATTGATTATAAAATATGATTTTATATATGAAATTAGATTTTATATATAGAATATGATTTTATGGATAAACTAGATAAAATATGATTTTATATATAAAATAGAATTTTATGTATGAAATATGATTTTATCTATTTACAATTATAGCCACTTTGAATTGCATGTTATCCAATCATTTAATTGAATTAAATAATTGGATAAAAGGATGATCGATTGCCATGATCAAGTTTTTAGGTGTATGTTAGGTTGTTTACATTTGGTTTTTATTATTACCGTTGGGTTTTATTAATGAGCTTGGTTTATGGCCCAATTTGATTTATCATTTGTAATAAAAGTGGGACTGGTTCATGGCCCGTTCCCACACTTAAAAATGTATCCCCTACTTGTCATCGAAATTTATTGTAAATTTATTAGACTTAGTGGGAGATAAAGATTTGAAGACAATGGTGGGCTCAGCAGACAATAAAGACCGAAGAAATGTAAATTGGTGGCTCAATGTAATAGGATTGCATTGCATACTTGCATATCACCTAGGATTAGACTTAGACTCGTGATTGGCAACCACGGGTCGAGTAGATCTAGGCATCGATCATCCTTTATATAATATTTGATATTATTATTGTATGCATGTTTAGACTAAATTGCATGAATCTCGCAAGCATACAAATTTTTAAATGATAAGACAAATTTTTTCAAAATTAAAATACCTCATTTTAAATATGATTTAAAATTGATATCAAGATTAACAAAAGGGAATTTAAATATTGTTTAAATGTTCCTATCTTCCATCGACGATCAATGTATGAGATGATATCCGCGGGCATGGTTCGTCTCATATTATTGGGGGCCCGTTCGTCGAAAAGCTGTACATTGAATCGACACATGTTGTAAGTTGGATGGAACTCCCGTGGGATTGGCTCATATTATTGGGGGATCCATACGGCGACCGTCCATCACAACTTAATATTGTTGGGTCATCTTGACATTTCACAATAAACGGCGTCATATTATTGGGCTCTTATTGGACATGAGGTAAAAACATGGGGGTTGTTTTGGAAGCAATTGGGCTCTACCTTTTGAAAATTATGGTTGACTGATATTATTCGGGACTATGATTTGTCAATTGAACTCCATGTTCCCACTAAGAAAACTAGTTTCTCGTTTTCACTAGAGGGTGGTGAAATCGTTAAAATAGTGGGAGTGTAATTCATAAAATTAATCTCGCCTTATTTTATGTCTTAGTAAATTAATTAAACAATCACTGATTATTGTCTGTTTCTTTTCAGTATTTCATTATGATGAATTCGCGCAATCCACTATTCTCTATTATCGAACAAAACAAACTGACTGGCGCTAACTATACGGAATGGTTCCGTAAGTTAAAGATTGTTCTAAGTTCGGAAAAGGTTTTCTACGTGTTAGAAAAGTCTCCTCCGAAGGAAGCCCCGGCTAATGTGAGTCCGGAAGAGTTGGCCAAACTTGATAAATGGTGGGACCATGATATCAAGGCCAAATGCTACATGCAGGCTTCGATGTCTGATGAACTTCAGAGGTGATTTGAGGATGCAGTGAATGCTGCTGACATTCACAAGACCCTCAAGTAACTTTTTGGAGCTCAGTCGAGATCCGAGAGGTATGCCACTGTCAAAGAGCTCATGACATGCCGCATGCGAGATGGGACTTCGGTCCGTGAGAATGGGGTACACATGATTGGGCTCATTGAAAAGTTGGTAACACTCGATTTGACATTGGAGCATGAACTGAATGTGGACTTATTACTTCTCTCTCTTCCTTCGTCGTTTGACGGTTTTGTGATGAATTTCAATATGAACAAGATAGAGGTCACCCTTGAAGAGATGGTCAATATGCTTGTCACTTATGAGGCCACATTAAAGAAGGATAAATCGGTACTCTTGGTAGGCTCATCTTCTAACTCTAAGAAGGGACCAAGTGCAAAGGGTAAGAAACGTTCTGCCCCACCCAAGAAAACTGGACCCAAGAAGAAGAACAAGACAAAGGCTTCAAACGTGAACAAATATGAAGATGTTTGTCATCACTGCAAGAAACCCGGTCATTGGAAACGTAACTGCAAAGAATATCTTGAGCAGTTGCGAACTGCAAAGGGTATGTTTTATATTGAAATAAATGTTTCACTTAATACTACTTCTTGGGTATTGGATACCGGATGTGGATCTCACATTTGCAATGACTTGCAGGTGATGACAAGAAGTCGTAAGCTTAGGATGGGTGAGACCCAGTTGAGGCTCGAAAATGGTTCTAGAGTTGAAGCCAAAGTTGTGGGAGACGTTTATTTAATTCTGCAGAACAGTTTTAAGTTATTTTTGAGAGATGTTTTATTTGTGCCAGATTTGGTTAAAAAAAATTATTTCTGTTTCTATGCTTGATAGAGATGGTTTTTCTTGCAATTTTGTGAATGAGATTTGCAATATTTACAAGAATGAATGTTTAATTGGATGTGGACAACTTGAAAACGATCTATATAACTTAAAATTGAAAGACGTACCAGTTAATTATGTTGATAAACCGCAACGACAATTAAAAGAAAAAATGATAGTCAAAACCCGGCAAACCTTTGGCATGCTAGGCTAGGTCATATTTCCTCACGAAGGATGAACAAGCTAGTGGGAGAGGGAATGTTTGTTTCGTCAGATATAAACTCTCTACCTACTTGTGAGTCCTGTCTGAAAGGAAAAATGACTAAAAACACCTTTTAAGGGAAAACCTGAGCGTAGTCAAAATCTATTGGATTTGATCCATACAGATGTTTGTGGCCCATTTAGTATTGGTACTAAATATGGTCACACATACTTCATTACCTTTACTGACGATTATTCTAGGTATGGGTATTTATATTTGATGAAATCTAAATCTGAATCGTTTGAAAGGTTCAAAGAATTCAAGAATGAAGTAGAAAACCAGCTAGGTAAAAGTATTAAAGCACTTGGATCTGATCGAGGCGGTGAATACTTGAGTACCGAGTTTTTGGACTATCTAAAAGAAAATGGAATTCTTTCTCAGTGGGCTCCTCCTGTCACACCTCAGCTTAATGGTGTAGCAGAGCGTCGTAATCGAACTCTGTTGGACATGGTCCGATCTATAATGAGCTTCACTGAGCTCCCACCCTCGTTTTAGGGCTATGCACTTGAAACGGCTGTATTATTGTTAAACAATGTCCACACTAAAGCAGTGAACAAAACACCATATGAATTATGGAATGGCAAAACTCCTAAGTATTTGTACTTGAGGATTTGGTGATGTCCTGCTTACGTGAAGCAGACAGTGGGAGATAAGTTGGATAGTCGATCCACTTTATGTTATTTTGTAGGGTATCCGAAGAATTCGATCGGATATTATTTCTATCATCCTATTGAAACAAAAGTGTTTGTTTCTAGGAATGCCACCTTCCTTGAGAAGGAATTCTTACTTGATAGAAAAGGCAAAATGATGGAACTCGAAGAAGTTCGAGAACAACCCGAGATACAAAATAGCAACCCCACACCTCAGGAACCAATAATTGACACGCCACCTCTTAGAAGATCCGAAAGGACTTCTAGACCTCCTGATCAACCTAATCTCCTACTTGAAGGGGATCAAAGTGATCCCATCATTGGATGTGATCCAAGAAACTTCAAGGAGACAATTTCTGATGCCGATTCGAATTTATGGCTTGAAGCCATGCAGTCTGAAATAGACTCCATGCATGCAAATCAAGTTTGGTCTTTAGTAGATCCTCCCGATGGAATTGTTCCTATAGGGTGTAAATGAATCTACAAGAGAAAACTTGGGCCTGATGGTAAGGTACTGACCTACAAGGCACGATTGGTCGCAAAAGGTTATACTCAAAGACAAGGTGTTGACTATGATGAAACTTTTTCACCAGTCGCAATGTTCAAGTCCATAAGAATCCTAATTGCCATAGCAGCTTGGTATGACTATGAGATATGGCAAATGGATGTGCAGACTGCATTTCTTAATGGAAACATTAAGAAAGAGATCTATATGATGTAGCCCGAGAGATTCACATCCATGGGAAGCGAGCATAAGGTATGCAAGCTTCAGAGATCAATTTATGGTCTCAAACAGGCATCAAGAAGTTGGAACCAAAAATTTGATGAAACAATATAGGACTTTGGTTTCATCAAGAATCCGGAGGAACCGTGCGTGTACAAGAAAGTAGTTAAGGATGTTGTGACATTCCTAGTACTTTATGTTGATGACATCCTACTCATTGGGAATGATGTAGGGATGTTGCAGTCAACAAATATATGGTTATCAGGTAGATTCTCGATGAAGGACTTGGGTGAGGCGTCCTATATTCTAGGAATATAGATCTATAGAGATAGATCTAAAATAATGATAGGACTCACTCAAGCAACCTGCATCGACACCATATTGAAGAGGTTTTCCATGGATGAGTCCAAGAGAGGACATCTACCTATGTGACATGGAGTTTCTCTATCCAAGTCAATGTCTCCCAAGACTGACGAATAAATAGAGAAAATGACACACGTACTATATGCGTCAGCCATAGGAAGTATCATGTATGGGATGATATCTACCAGACCAGATGTAGCCTTTACTCTGAGTGTCATGAGCAGATATCAAGCGAACCCTGGTCAAATGCATTGGAAAGCTGTGAAGGATATTCGTAAGTACTTGAGAAGGACTAAGAATATATTCATGGTTTATAGGGGAAGAGAATTGAAATTGGAAGGCTATACCGACTCTAGCTTCCAAAGCGACGTGGATGACTCGAAATCAACCTCTGGATTTGTATTCATGCTCAATGGCGGTGCTGTCTCTTGGAAGAGTTTCAAGCAGGACACCACAGCAGATTCCACCACTGAGGCAGAATACATTGCAGCATCAGCTGCTGCTAAAGATTCTGTTTGGATGAGTAATTTCGTCCAAGAGTTGGGGATCATTCCTAAAGCTGTTGGTCCAGTCCCAGTGTACTGTGACAACACTGGTGCAGTTGCTCAGGCAAAGGAACCAAGGTCTCATCAAAGATCCAAACACATACTGAGGAAATACCACATCATCCGGGAGATCGTGGAAAGAGGAGACATCACTGTCAAAAGAGTGACCTCTGCAGACAATATCGCTGATCCACTTACTAAGCCCTTGCCAGGACCATTATTTGATAAACATCGCGAAGCAATGGGACTACGTAGTATAAATAGTTGGCTTTAGGGCAAGTGGGAGATTGAAAGAGTGAGTGCCCTGTTAGCCAACTTGTGGCTAAGGGCCTTTATGACTCTATATGTAAACAATCTTTGTTTAATATAATTTATACTTTTATATTGGCATTTAATTTATCTTTTATCATATTATTATGTTGTGACGTACTATACGATGTTTAGATAAAGACCTTGAATATAATAGAGTGCATGTAAGATGTGATAATAGATTTGAATGACTATCATGAAACACATCTTATAATCACTGTATATTCTAAACAGTTGCTAGTCAATTGAGCCGTCCACAAATAAGGATAAGGATCGCTCGAGATTGAGACTAGCATTTGCAATGCCAAGTACCACGTTTCATTGGTATAGAACATAGAGATGTTCGAAGCATGCAAATGGATATTCATTTGATGGATGATCGAACTACCCTATTCGAACTTTTTAAGTGGTTTTCACTAATTGAGTGGATAAGTCCGCGATTTTGGTTGTACACCATTAGTCCTTACTTCTTGAAACATCATGGAGACTCTATATGCTAGTACTGTACTTTGACTCGTTTACCGACTCTATGAGGGTCATCAGATATCGGGATTGGGTATAGTTACGACACATATATGAGTCAATGTTTTTTTGTCAAGGATTCACCACACGCTTGTGAGTGTGGATATCCTATGCAATCTGAGGAGATATTAGTGTGACAAATCTCTGGCCAGAGTACACGATGTACTTTAGGTTACTTGGTTTCCTAGTTGCACATGCGATGTCACTATTTGATCTTCAAGATGTATTCCATAGTTATCGAATCTCGAACGACTCTCGATATACCAATGGTTGTTGATTCGATCGGGATATATGGATGAAGGGACCGTACTGTACGCTAACCAAAATCTACTGGTTCTTGCAGGCACTATCAGTGATACCTAGGGAATCATGGGGTGATGTTGCTAGGCGCTCTTACCATGATTCGATGGGTAAGTCGGAAATTGTTGTTTCGAGTCACAAGGAGTTGTGGGCCCACGACTAGCTGTATCCCTGAACTATTGAGGGTTACACAAGTAATAGATTTCTAATCCCCGTTGAGATAATTAAATTTAATGAGTTAAATTTAGCAAATGAGAAGTAGGACTTCTTATTAATGAGTAGAGGGAGTGAGATTTTCTAAAATAACATAGGGATGCCATTTTTGGAAACCACTGAATTCGGATTCAAAAAATTTATCTTGACTTTAAAATGTACAGAAAAGGTTTCTGTACACATTGGTAAAATCAGTTTGTCAATTTTAGTCACGATGAATTTTATATTAATTTCTAAACATGTGGGCTTTGCTTGTCAGACTTGAACTTATGACTAATGGGCCCTAAGATGTTAGCAGCCCATGTTATAAATAAGTTATTACAGTACAGAAATTAGACACAACATTTCATAAATTTCAAAACCTAGAGAGCTCTCTCCCTAGGGTTTCGGCCGCCCCTCTTTCCTCTGTGTTCGAAAATCCATTCTGCAATTTTCAAAAATTGCAGTTTGGTTTAACAGATCATATCTGTTAAATTCTCTTCGTAGAAACTTCTGATAGACTTTCTAGTGCAGTCTATCAGAGGGATTAAGAATTTTGTTCGTGGACCTGATTCAGGAGTTGATCGATCGAGTCATCAGTTCCTGGGATATACAAGAAGAGCAGAATTTTCTATTGGAGTCCATAACCTCAAGTTGAGACTTGAGAGGTAAAATTTAATTATGTTTTATTTTACTTGTTTATTTTAATCTTAAGGATTTGATACTCACGATCTGAAATCGTTCCAGATCAGAAAATAAAATTTTAAACTTTCGCTACTCCGGGTATCGGATCTGACAGATCCGAGAACGTGTTCCCTCAATTTCATTAGTTTCCCTCTCTTTATTGGTGTTTCTTGAGTGTTTCTAGCCATCTAGGCGAGGCTCAAGCGCTAGCGAGGCGTTTCTATAGTCGCGGCGGAGTTGTGGCCAGGAGTTAGGGCTTTCTACAGCAAAGGACTGACGACGAACACAGATATAACCCTAGATCCCTGACGGTATTAGGGAATATCTATTAGCTTAGTTAAATATTTTAGATTAGTAGTAGTAATATGGTAAACATTGTCTTGTAGGCTTGCACCCTAGACTGGTGCTACTAGGACTACTTTAGTGAGGTACGTAAGTACTGACTGAGATAGTCAGCGAGTATGTATGCTTATATGTTTTATTTTATTTGCCATGATACATGATTTACTACTTTGATATATTATGTTGCATGTGCATATTCATGTTGAGCCGAGTCTCTTTCGAAATAGCCTTTGTAGTAGGGTCGCTCAACCCTATATTTATATTTTCTGACACTGGGAGATGTCGTGTTGACGGAGACTGACGCTAAAATAATCCAGACGAGTGTGTGGATGTACCCAGCGGAGTTGATCTCAAAAGGTACTACATACTCATTGGCGCCTAGACTGAGCAGAACTTGTGATAACCAGTACCCAGTCATTTGCATGCATCATACTAGGTTTGTATACTCGTGCTTATCGTATTGAGAGTAGTCGCTCATGTCCAGTGTTTTGTTTCCTGGACACCCTATTCGGCGGAGCAGGTCTCAGGTTGGTTGCGGACATCGGTGGGTCGAGACAGGGTTGAGAGCTGGAGCTGTGAATTCAGTGAGTTTTAGTTAGTTCAGAGGTGTTCATACTGATTTACATTTTAATTATTGCTTTTGGTTTATTTACTGGATGTATTCTGACGGTTTGGTTTGTAAACCCGATTTTAGTTTCTGCTGTTTAATTCTCTTTATCGCTTTGCTTAAGTTATCTTGATTGCATGCTTATTAAGTCAAGTAGGACGGTGATCCGGGTAGGGTCACTACATTTATGATATCAAATCATGCATGTGATTTTGGGTTTAGGTTTGGCATTTTTGGTTTTGATGTACACAAATCTCTTGGAGGGCCGTTCCCACAAGTGGTGGAAAACCACGTCCGCATAGTTGCTCTAGGATCAGGGTCATGTTTTGTGGACTGATTTCCACAGGCTGTTCTCGCATTTGCACTTTCCTCCAGCCCTCCATCAGGTGAAGGCGATCGAGTTGCTCGATCTGAAGCAAGGGTCCATGACCATCAATTAATATCAGCAGAAGTTCATCGATCTTCTATCGTTTTGCCCGCCTATTGGCGCTAGTTCTGAGGCAAAGTATGACCATTTTTTTCAAGGTCTAAATCACGAGATCTTCGACTGGGTCACTGTCTGTGATGATCCCACTTATTATGAGATTTAGTGAACCGTTTCCGACATGTAGAGATCAATGTGAGCCGTGCAAAGCTATTGCAGTCTTCTCGACCTGGTAGTTCTTTGGGTCCGTGTGCTCAGTCGGCATTTAAGAATCAGGGATCCACATCTTCTTCTGGTTCGGATGGTGTCTTTATTTTTAGAAAGAAGAAGAAAAAGGGCCGTTGTGAGCACTGTGGGAGAAAGCACCCATCTGCTCAGTGTCGTCATGTTTCTGAGGCTTGTTTCTTATGTGGAGAGATGAACCATTTGAAGAAGGATTGTCCTAGCCGTAGTGGATCGGGTAATGGTTCTCAGGCTACCGTTCAGCAACACCTTTAGGCTTCACCTCTTGGTCCGTCCAACTTGCACCCACGTGTTCAGGGGCAAGTCTTTTCACTCAACCAGGACCAGGCCCATACCGAGAGTGAGTGCATGATTTCAGGTACCTTTAGCTTATGTGGTATACCTGCTTACGTTTTCATTGACACCGGTACATCGAATTTGTTTATCTTTGCACGATTTGTCAAGAAGTTTAGATTGACCTACATTTCCTTAGACGTCCTCATAGTTGTTTCGACCTCGATGGGACAGAAAGTTTTAGCTAAGCGTCTAGTGGTAGGATGTACTTGGGGTTTGAGGGTCATCAGTTATGTGTCAACTTGATGGTTTTAGCGATGAATGACTTTGATTGCATCATCGGGATTGACCTTTTGAATATTTATCGAGCCACAGTGGATTGCTACTAGAGGTTTGTCCAGTTTAGTCCAGAGAATGTTGATGTGTGGTACTTTTATGGTGAGGGTGTTCGCGAGGGAGAGTTTGAGATTGAATTGATACTAGGGACAACACCGATTTCCCGAGCGCCTTACCGTCTGGCACCATCAGAGATGAGAGAGTTGAAGCAACAGTTACAGAATCTGCTTAACGAGGGTTATATACGACTGAGAGTTTCACCTTGGGGAGCCCCAGTTTTGTTTGTCAAGAAGAAAGATGAGTCGATGCATCTTTGCATTGACTACATGCAGCTGAATCAGGTGACAATCAAGAATAAGTATCTTCTACCGTGCATAGATGATCAGTTTGATCAGCTTCAAGGGACTTCTGTTGAAACGACCCAAACTACTACTGAATTATATATATATATATATATACTTTATTTACTTTAAAATATTAATAATACATATACGCCCATACATATATGTATTTATACCTAAAATAATTCTTCATAAAATAATATACAATATATAAATATTGCATGTATATAAAATTCATTAAGTTACATACTTAAACTTGAATAACATTTCATGCATAGAATCTCATCGCATAAATTCTTAAATCGTATTTTCTCTTCAAATCCATGCAAACACACAATTCATGCATACTTTAAATATCTCAACATCATGAAAATCCATAAATATTATTCATGTGCGAAAACTAAAACTGTTTAAACTCAAAATATCAATATCTTAAAATAAGCTATGGTCACGGGTACTAGCTGCTGCCATGAATGCTCATACGACCTCGCCCCCAGTTGAGATAACATCCTCATTAGACTCTTGCTCACCTGCACCATTTAATTCTAGTGATCCTAGAGGCACAACACACTCTATCTATATATAACAACATGAAACCACACACAAACACATCTTTTATAAAATATTATGAATATATTTATACATACATGATCTTAAAAATATTACATAATGCTGCATCTTAAACATCTCATCGACATATCTCATCATAAACATCATCATCATAAACTTTATTCTTAATACTTAACATGATATGACATGTCTTAAATTTTTGAAACATGATAGGTTCTATCCATGATGGAGGCCTTGAACATAAAAGATTGATCAATCATAAAAATCAACGTACGTGGCGGTGGGTCTCCACCTCTATGCTGCCACTTCACCAGGGCTTGCCCTGGATCCATAAGCTCGTAATAATAAACATAAGTGGAAAGGACTCCGGGCTCTAGAATCTCATCCCCAATCCTGTGTGTGTCACACTCACTTCAACTTTCATAAAATATTTTCTTTACACGCCCTTAACATTATATTAAAATACTTCCTTCATGATGCATGAACTTGAAATTTCTTCATAATTTCATCTTTACATAAAATTTTTCCCGTAAATATATATTTAATTATTTTTCATAAAATCATACTTATACATAAAAATACATGCATGAATTAAATATATATTTACGAACTATTTTTTTTTCGTGGACTTGTTCGAGCTACTAACCCCTTAGACTTAAACCCATAAATTTCTAGACTGGCCCAATAATATCTTAGCCCGTCTTAATAGCTCATTATCCACTTAGTCTGACCCATTAACTTAAAATTAGCCCATTACATTATTCTAGCCCATTAATAACTTAATCTAGCTCATTTACTTAAACTAGCCCATTAACACCTAGCCCAACATGACTTGACCCAATAATTCTCATTGACTACTAGGCCCATGAAAAACTAATGAACTCATTTAAATCACTAAATAATCCCATTTCATAAAATTAACTAGCCTAAATTAATTAATTAAACTAACTCAAGCCCATGAACTCCTAACATAAACTCTTAATTAATTGAATTAAAAATACTTGAGCCCAACCAATATAACCCAAATCCGGACCCAACTAACTTGACCCACTATATTTTAGACCCGAACCGGACCCAAAAACCTAGCCCAACCCGCCTAAAACCTAAAACTCAGTACCCTAGTCCGAGCAGATTTCTGATGCGACCAGCAGCCATAAATGGCTTCGGCCACCTAGCTCCATCCACCACCGGCCGGAACCCTGTCGGTAGGACCTTCCCAGGGTCCTGTCGGTCCTAACCAACCCAACTCCTAGCCGGAACTTAGCCTAGCATGGACCAGCGATGCCCTCTTCCAAGAAACCCTACATGCGCGTCCATGGTGCCATGTTTCTGTTCCTGTTTCATGTCCAGCCCAAACCTGGTTCAAACCACCACCCAATTCGACCCTAGGGACCCTAAATCAGACCCCAATCCATGAGTCAGCAGGCTGGAACGAATCAAAAATGATGAATATGCCATAAAAACGTGAACTGTTCATGTATGCTTGGTTTTTCTTCATTCAAATCACATACATCATGAAAGATCAGACATATCATGTTAAAATTAGAATAATATGACTTAAATGGTGAGAAAGAAGAGATTAAAGCATGCCTTTGCGTTAAATACGCTCGAAAATATGTTACCGACGCGTAGATTGCTCTCCGAGATGAACGACACGTCAAATTATTTATTTTTCTTCAAATTAATCGTGTTGTGTGTGTGCAGTGAAGGGAAAATATTCTGATTCATGAGGGAGGCGGCTGAAGTGAAAGAAACGTGAGGTAGGGGATGGAATGAGGGCCAAAGCTTACTATATGTTTGTGTGAAAATGGGCCGGGTTTTGATTAAATTAATGATCAAGTTAAAACACAATAAGCCCACTAATAAAGCTGATATAATCTTGGTAATTTTCGGAATAATGGCTGATGGGCTTTTTAAAGCCTTTTAAAATCCCTTAAAATGACTTATTTTTGTGAAAATTGGGCTTCTATACACACACACACACACACACACACACACACACACACACACATATATATTAAAACTCTTATTTTCTAAAAATAAAATCTTAAAATGATAATTTATCGCTCTTGAAAACCTTAGTCAAAGTTTTCGATGAAAAATCTTCATCTCGTTCGTCCACAGTCCTGTTTACGCGATCGTAAAATAACATTTCTCAAAGAAATTCATAAATTTCAAAATAGCGGATTAAATGCTATAAAAAAATTTAAAACATGTAAATACTTCACATAATTCACATAATAGAACGTAAAATCATTTAACCCCCTTTTTTAATTTAAATTAATTATTTTTCCTAATTATGCATGCGAATTTACGTAACGAATTTCCGGGCATTACATCTATATACTACAAGATTGATCTGAGGTCCGAATATCATCAGTTGCAGGTTAGAGATGAGGATATTCAAAAAACAACTTTTCGTACGAGGTATGGTCACTATGAGTTTTTAGTGATGTCTTTTAGACTGATGAATGCTCATGCAGTCTTCATGGATCTGATGAATGGGTTTTTCGAGACTACTTTGATAAGTTTGTGGTTGTGTTCATTGATGACATCCTGATCCACTCACACAACATTGACGAGCATGTTTATCATCTCATGATAGTCCTACAGATTTTGCGGGAAATGTAGTTGTATGCCAAACTCAGCAAGCATGAGTTCTGGATTGACCGGGTTATCTTCCTTGGTCATGTAATCTCTAGAGACGGAGTTTCAGTTGATCCTAGCAAGACAGAGATGATTTTGAATTGGTCGAGACCGACGACAGCCTCCAAGATTCGTAACTTCTTGGGCCTAACAAGTTACTACAGTCGTTTCATCGATAATTTCTCACAGATAGTTAGATCATTGACTCAGCTGACGATGAAATATGTTCCTTTCATTTGGTCTATTGTCTACCCAATGTGAGAATATTTTTCGTGAGTTGTGACGCCATTTGACGACAGCTAATGTGTTAGGTTGGCAGTCTGGTTCTGGTGGCTTTATATTGTACACTGATGCTTCTCTTTGGGGCTTAAGGTGTGTGTTGACTTAGAATGGGCATGTAATTGCCTACGCCCATAGACAACTGAAGACTCACGAGGAGAATTGTCCCGTATGTGATCTAGAGCTCGCAACAATGTTGTCTCGAGTCGTAAGGACTAATTATGTACATCCATAATCACGAACTTATACACTCGATGAATGATAACCACTTGGGAAGTCCGATGGAAGGTAGTTCAATGAACTCATCATATGAACACTAATCTGTATGATTGAACATCTCTATGTACATACCAATGAAACGTGATACACAACATCATAGATTCTAGTCTCAAGCTCAAGCGATCCTTATATTTCTTTTGGACGGCCCAATCAACTAGGAACTTGATTTAGAATATACAGTAATTTAATATATGTGTTTCATGATTGTCATCACATATACAACCTTATATTTATTTATTATAGTATATTCAAGGTTTTTTTTATCTAGGTAGCTTACATGGGTATGCAGATAAAATAAATACCAAAATTAAATAAAACGTAATTATATTTAAAATAAAGATTGTAAATTACACATGAGTCAATAAAATACTTAGCCAATATATAGTCGGCTTACAGGACATCTACTCTAACATATATATAGATGTGCGTGGATTGATGATATGACTCTATTTTAGAGTATATATTTTTGTTTTGCTGTTTGTAAAATTTTTTGGATGTCCTTGTTATTAAAAGATCATGTTGAAATTTCGGTAAGTCATAAAAGAAATTTTTAACTATTTTTTATTGTCTAAGTAAGTTAATTAATCCTAACTGTGTGATGATTAAATGTTAATTAGGAGCAACGACCCTCACATAATAGAAATTAATTTATGTTTGTTGCTTAAAAATTTCTGATTATCATTCTCCTAAATTTTCATCGAGGTTGAGCAACTCCTTCATGTTTTTTTTTATGACTTGGAAAACCGCAACCTTTGTTTTTCGATATGCACTGTGTAAACCTTTTGAGCTAACATTGTAGCATGAAAACTGCGCTAGACACATACCGCATTTGGCAATCCTTGTGGGATAAGCTCGTCGGAAAAAAAATATCGACTAAAATGATCAAACTTATAACTATTAATCGAAAATTCACATGTTTTACCAACTTCATTATTCAAATAACTCCATCATTCAAATAATGCTTGTACAAGTACAACTCCTTCATCGTTCCTGGTGCATAGTAACAATTAATGCTTGTATTAAATTTTTGGAATTAATAGCATGGACAAAAAATAATTAAAATTTGATATTTATATATTGCATTTATTATTAGTTAATAAATATATTGAATGCATATCTTTATTGGGTGGTTAGCTAATAATTGCCACGCACGTGGTGTGAATTAAATTAAAATGAGAGAATTGCTTTTTATTTCTATTTCCCTCAAATTTTGTAACTATACGATTATGGTATTATGTTACCAAAATTGAATTTTAGTCTAATTTTCATTTTTTTAAAAAGAATTTTGGTTATTTTAGTTATTTTATTTTTTTCGTAATTTTAGTTTTTTATGAAAATATTTATGTAACATTAAACATGTTCACTTCACATTATAAATACCATGTCGATGTTAGTCGCTATATAAAATAACTAAAATTACCACACAAAAAAATGGAAGTAGACTAAAACTAAAATATAACAATGATCTAAATCACGTACAAATTTTCAAAAAAAAAAGATAAATAAATAAATAGAGTTCAACATATTATAAGCACATATAAGATACAAGTGCTGAAGTTGTGGGGATTAAGTAATATATAAAAGTAAAGTATCCCATTTAAATTATTACAAGTCGGATGCATGGATACATTTAACTTCGGAGTATTGCATTATTAATTAATTACAGCTGAAAACATGATCATGTTCTCTAATTTAAATAATCTCGAAACTTCGAGTACAAAAATTGGAGTGGGACAGATTTCTCGATATCTTTTTATTTATTAATTAATTAATAAAGCACTCAGTTTAATTAATGGATGCAGAATTTATATCTGATAAAACAGCATACATGGTATAACAAAGGTGGGAAAATGTCATCGTATAAACAAATATTTTTAATTGAAAATTAAAAATATGAAATTATTTTAAAAAAATGTGTCATGCTAATTTTATTTTTATTTTCATTTTAATTTTTTTGGAACCAGTCTTAAGTCTTAACAAGGAACTTATCCATTTTATTTCAAAATTTTCTAGATTTTGTTCCGAGATTCCTTCAACCTTTGATAAGTTAAAATTTTCAAAACGTGACAAGATGTGTCATCTCCAATTTTCAAGTCTAGTGAGACATATATCTGACTTAATTTAAAATATTGTTTTTTATGTTCAAAATATTGCTTATGAAGAAATATCATGTGATATATGTTGATTTGAGTTAAAATATTCTCTTTTATGTCGAAATTATATTGTGACGCCCGGGGCTGAAGAGGCAGGGAGTGATCGCCGGTGCCAAGAGGTTGCACGGACAATGAGCGGCTCCTGGTAGGCTTCTAGGCGGAGGGAGACATGAATGAACCGATCTCGTGCCGGAATGAGAGAGGATTCTGAGACTATGTAGGTATGGGACTACATAGTTGAGCAGGGCTTAAAAGATTTCATATGTACTGCTCATATCAAGAATGTGCATCTTCTTTTCGGAAGCTAATCACATAAGAACTCCAAAGTTAAGCGTGCTTGACTTGGGGCAATTATAGGATGGGTGACCCCCTGGGAAGTTTCTCAGGGTGCGTGTGAGTGAGGACACAAGCACGCTGAAAAGACTCGTCTTGATATAGTGAGGCGTTACAAATGGTATCAGAGCCGACCTCTCTTAGTAAGGTATGGTTCGGGGACGAACCAAGCGGAAGCTGGTGGCATGTGACGCCCGGGGCTGAAGAGGCAGGGAGTGATCGCCGGTGCCAAGAGGTTGCACGGACAATGAGCGGCTCCTGGTAGGCTTCTAGGCGGAGGGAGACATGAATGAACCGTTCTCGTGCCGGAATGAGAGAGGATTCTGAGACTATGTAGGTATGAGACTACATAGTTGAGCAGGGCTTAAAAGATTTCATATGTACTGCTCATATCAAGAAGGTGCATCTTCTTTTCGAAAGCTAATCACATAAGAACTACAAAGTTAAGCGTGCTTGACTTGGGGCAATTATAAGATGGGTGACCCCCTGGGAAGTTTCTCAGGGTGCGTGTGAGTGAGGACATAAGCACGCTGAAAAGACCCGTCTTGATATAGTGAGACGTTACATATATTGTGTAATAAATATTGATTTGAACGAAAAATGTTATTTTTTATATTAAAACACATACTTTTTTACAAACTAGGTTCACTGGTATGACAGTATCACACATATTAATCCGTAAAATCATTATACGTGAGGCTTACTCAGAAAAAATTTGGAATATAAATAACTCAAACGATTGATTCAGCTTTGCATTTTTTCAAGGGGAGTATTCGGATCGAAATATTGTGCACGCAAATAGGCAAAAAAAAACATATAATATTTTAACATTTATAATATAATATGCTTATACTGATATGACTCGATGTTAAAGATGCTATAATGAAAATACATTTAATTATCAATAGATCATAAATGAATTATTGGTTGAATTAGTTAATGCGTAAATAAATTATTTGACTGTAAATTGGGTCCTATATTAAAGTAGTGTAGCCACTGGCCTGTGACATTATAATAAGATGACAAATACAGTTGGAAGGAAGTAGCCACTTTGGGAATTCAGTTAATGTTTGAAATTAAATTTGGACCTAACTCACCTCAAAAGTTAGCTCAAAATGTGAGGTTTGTCCTTGTTCATATAAAGAGGTCCAAGTTATTTAGCCAACCTATGTGGGACATAAATCAATACACCAACACACACCTCTTACGTCCAGGAATGAAACGACTGGAGCGTGGATATATTAAATGTGTGGCCAACTATGGGATGGGTGAGGCCAACTATGAGCCGTCCAACACATAACGGGAACCCGGACTTTGATACCATGTTAAAAATTAAACTTGGACTTAACTCACCTCAAAAGCTAGCTCAAGAGGTGAGGTTTGCCCTTGTTCATATAAAAAAGTCCAGGTTATTTAGTCAACCTATGTGGGACATAAATCAATACACCAGTTAATAAATAAGATGTGCTTTGATATACTCATCAACGGCTGAGATTTAACACTAGACTCGATCCCGAAACGAGACCGTGTAAGAGATTAATGCATCTCACGCCTAATTTTAGTAACCACAGGAAAATATATATATATATATATAACTTTATTATTTATCATAATAAATAAAGAAACGAATAGAAAAAAAAAAAAAAAAGAAAAGAAAAGAAAAGAAAAGAACTTTTCCAGTAAAGAAGAAAAATATAAAAAATACAAAATATAGGGAAAATTTCTGCAAAATGGTTAAAATAATGTCGTATGTAAAAAGGCAGAAAATTTTTGTTTTCTAGGAAAAAAAATATGCTTTTACTTATGACTGATAAAATAAATATGAATGTATCGACTAATAATCAACCTGCTCACCAAACATCATGAAATTAGTCATTACACTATATGATCCAGTGTTTTAAAATATACGGAGCGCGTTGAAATACGAGAGTGAAGTTTCAAGTTTTTTGAGCTTAAACGAATTAATATGTGGTTAAGCGTAAAAAATATAGTAAATAATTATGAGCAAATATGATAAATTTAAGTGTGAAGCATTTTTTGTTAGATTCTAATCCACTATAGGTAGAGTTCAACCTACTTTAAGGGTTTTATCTTAACCATAAATTCAATGTCTCATAATTTATCATATCAACAATATCTCATTAATTATTATCACGTGTAGAGATATTAGCACTAATATCTCTTGTATATAGGTTCTGTCAACATATGCCACATATTCATCATTACTTATACACTCAACTGTTTAATATTGTACATTGGGACCGACCATTACTTGCTAGTAAATTTCTAATTTATGTTTCTCTATTTTTTTCATCAATCTTGCTTTTTTAAAAAAATCGGACTTTATCGTTATCAAGCACGATTATACATTTCTAGTATCACCTGTTAATTGAATCATTAATTTGTGTTCCTCTCTTCTTCTTATTCATCAATTTCGTTTTATAAAATAGTTGAATTTAAGCGTATTTGATGACGTTTAATACCTATGTTTGACCGTGTTTTTACCGCTTCGTATGTCAAATTAAGTGAGCATTTTAAGAAACTTTAAGTTTAATCGAGACTAAGCGTGTAGCAACTCAATCCGAATTCGCTAAGCATGTAATTAATTTAAACAAACAACTTATAAGAGACAATGTGAAAACGATAAAACATCAATTCCAAAAGTAACTCCAGCATATATAATACAACACTAAACCCGATTCCCCGAAACATGATAAAATCTTATATCAGTTTTATAAAACCATGTCAAAATCTCCAAATGAAAAATATAAAATGAAAACCCCCTCAATTGAACACCAGCTCCTCTGCTAGCCTTGTTTCGTCCAACCCGAGCTCTGTCTTATCAAATGAAATGTGTCTAAGATAAAACTAAGGATGTGAGCAATAAATCACCCAATATACGTAAATATGAGTATACAAATTTTTATATGCATGCAAATGACGTCTATTGGGTAATTGGGTCTCTATTGGGTAAATGGGTCAACGTGGATCATCATGCTCAGACCAGGTACCATGAGTGAGTAGTACAATTTGGATTCAACTGTATTGGGTAGCTCACAAACTCATATCAAGATCGTGGATATCTGGTATCCTGGTCACCGTAGTCTCAATTTCCATCATAAGCTCTCGATGTCCAATCATATATCAGAAATATATAGGGACGAGCGATCATATTAGAATAGTTATCTTGAAGGAATCTATATAAGATCAATTTTATATAAACTTCACAATTGGAATTATATGGACATGAATGAATGTTAAGATGCAAAAATGTTATATTGAGTTTTAAATGAAATCAAACTAATATCATATAAAAAATGCATTTGATTTAATTGAATAATTTTATATTTATAACGCTTTTTTATTAGGTCTCTTGTGAGATGATCTCAATTTGGTCGATCGAATCCATATGTTGTGACGCCCGGTGCTGAAGAGGCAGGGAGTGATCGCCGGTGCCAAGAGGTTGCACGGACAATGAGCGGCTTCTGGTAGGCTTCTAGGCGGGGGGAGACATGAATGACCGATCCCGTGCCGGAATGAGAGGGATTCTGAGACTGTGTAGGTATGGGACTACATGGTTGAGGAGGGCTTAAAAGATTTCATATGTACTATTCATATCAAGAAGGTGCATTTTTTTTTCGGAAGCTCATCACATAAGAACTCCAAAGTTAAGCGTGCTTGACTTGGGGCAATTATAGGATGGGTGACCCCCTGGAAAGTTTTCCAGGGTGCGTGTGAGTGAGGACATAAGAACGCTGAAAAAACCCGTCTTGATACAGTGGGGCGTTACAAATGGTATCAGAGCCGACCTCTCTTAGTACGGTATGGTTCGGGGACGAACCAAGCGGAAGCTGGTGGGCATGTGACGCCCGGGGCTGAAGAGGCAGGGAGTGATCGCCGGTGCCAAGAGGTTGCACGGACAATGAGCGGCTCCTGGTAGGCTTCTAGGCGGAGGGAGACATGAATGAACCGATCCCGTACCGGAATGAGAGGGATTCTGAGACTGTGTAGGTATGGGACTACATGGTTGAGGAGGGCTTAAAAGATTTCATATGTACTATTCATATCAAGAAGGTGCATTTTTTTTTCGGAAGCTCATCACATAAGAACTCCAAAGTTAAGCGTGCTTGACTTGGGGCAATTATAGGATGGGTGACCCCCTGGAAAGTTTTCCAGGGTGCGTGTGAGTGAGGACATAAGAACGCTGAAAAAACCCGTCTTGATACAGTGGGGCGTTACAAATGGTATCAGAGCCGACCTCTCTTAGTACGGTATGGTTCGGGGACGAACCAAGCGGAAGCTGGTGGGCATGTGACGCCCGGGGCTGAAGAGGCAGGGAGTGATCGCCGGTGCCAAGAGGTTGCACGGACAATGAGCGGCTCCTGGTAGGCTTCTAGGCGGAGGGAGACATGAATGAACCGATCCCGTGCCGGAATGAGAGGGATTCTGAGACTGTGTAGGTATGAGACTACATGGTTGAGGAGGGCTTAAAAGATTTCATATGTACTATTCATATCAAGAAGGTGCATCTTCTTTTCGGAAGCTCATCACATAAGAACTCCAAAGTTAAGCGTGCTTGACTTGGGGCAATTCTTTTCGGAAGCTCATCACATAAGAACTCCAAAGTTAAGCGTGCTTGACTTGGGGCAATTATAGGCTGGGTGACCCCCTGGGAAGTTTTTCAGGGTGCGTGTGAGTGAGGACATAAGCACGCTGAAAAGACCCGTCTTGATACAGTGGGGTGTTACATATGTGGAGTGAAAAGTAATACTTAACATATAAAATAATATTTTTTCAGGGATATAGCCGAATAAGAAATTTGTTAAACACTATTTAACCATGAGACGATACCATATGAATTTTTGTTAACACATATTTTTTAATGATTTTACAAGTAAGATTTATTTATTTTTGTTCATAAGAAAGTTAAAGAAATATTTGTATAACAAAAAATATGGTCAAATATGGATACTAGTAATTTAAAATTTAATTTTTTTTTTGAAACAGTAAAATTAAAATTATTCATCAGTTAGAATGATTTAAGGAATTTTTCATCAGATTTAATAATAATAAATTCAAAATCATTATAAGACGGTATCACAAATCAATTCTGTGAGACATATTTTTGAATTGATTCGATCAATAAAAAATTATTATTTTTTATACCAAAAAAATATTAATTTTCACTATAGATATAGATTGGATCAAATCGTCATACGAATAAATATATCCGTGAGTCCGTTTTATAAGAGATCATACCGATTCAAAATAGAGCAATCCTACAGGTACAACGAAATTTGTACAACAAATCTTACACCATGTACAAAAAATTTATTTATCAAATTTCATGATACATTGAATATAAAATCTCACGATATAATAGTAAAATATCATGATATAATTGTTGTAAATATCGTTCGATATATTGGTGGTATCTTTAGCATTATCCTTTAAAATATACCTAAGTTATCCGGCAAAGAATTTAAGAGAATTTCCGAAATCAAATAAAATGCTAAAGACGACAAAATAATCATTTTCCTTTTTTTTTTTTGGAAAAAATAATTTATAAGATTTTTTTATTGGTTTTTATATAATTCATCTAACTATTATAATTGCATACACACACAAATATATCTACATTCATTATTATTTATAATTAACTTATGATTGAGGGCCTAAATTAAATAAACTAATATCATAATATAACTTTAGAATACTAAAATATCTCAATCAAATTATAAATATTTTTAATACAATAAAAATCCATTTTTCACTTACTTTTAAAATTACTAAAATATACTCTAAAAACAATTACCAAAATATTTTTTTTCTTTTATTCAACGTTTTTAAAAATTTTGAATTATCATATCACCTCTAACTTTAAAAATTATAATAAAAAATTTAGCGTTAAAAATAACAAAAATATAAAATATGAACAAATGACGTGGTATAGTATTCCATCCCTTAAACAGTCCAATTTATTTAATTTAATAACATAATATAATTTTTTATAATATTAAATCACAAATCACTTTGTTAATAACGTGATTATTTTTTGGGAAAAGGCTATTTAGGCAATTTCAAAGATACGTGTCATGCAAATAGTGGCAAAAGGGTAAATGGATAAAGGGAAAAAAGGCCTTATTTATAAATGCATAAGGCTTAGGCAGATAAGTTCAGGTGTTAATAGAGAGAGAGAGAGAGAGAGAGAGAAGAGGGAGGAAGCACGGAGCGAGACAGGGTTTCTGCTTGCTTTGATCCTAGCCGTTGAACCTTCTGGTCGCTTCACATCCGACCGTCGGTTGTTCGGATTCCCCTGCATTGTGTCTCTACGTACGGCCTTCTCCGGTGTGCGGGATAACTGGGAAACAATCGCAATAATTCTTCAGATCTGTTGTTCCGGTGAGTTGATTTCCCCATTTCTCGATATATTTTGTGTTTTTCTTTTCTTTTTTTTTTTAATAAAAAATTGTTGTGTAATGGCGAGCATTTTGTTCTGTCTCGGCAAGTTTCTTGATGTTATGGAGTTTTGCGTTGTTGTTAAGATGTGAGTGAAACGAGTATATTTGATGACAATGAGTGATGTGCGGAGTGTGAGGTTGATCCATTTTTGTTAATCAGTCGATTTCGTGTATATTGCGAGGATCAGCTGATTTGCGGTTTTTGTTGAAAGGGATTTGTATTGTTGCCTAGCATTTTATTTTTCACGTGTTGTGAAAAAGTTGAGCAGTTGGTGTTTCCTTGCTCAATAATGTGTTCGGTGTTGAGTTTCTTTGAAAAGGTAATTCAATAAATCTATGTAATCAATGTTTAGATTTTGTTGTTCTTGTGGGATTTTTTCTGGAATTAACCTCAGGTTTCGGCGAATCAGCTGTTTGCAAGAAATCTTGAATGATTGATGGAGCTTTTTTTCTTTCTTTTTTTAAGTGCGTTTTTCTTTGGATTTTTTTAGTCGATCTGATTTTCTTCTCACTCCATTCCAGATTGTGGTCAAAGGTTTGGTTGGAATTGTCACGTGGCTCTGCGTATGGAGTGATTGTGTAAATCTTTGTCTCAGTTCGATCTTTTAATATAGCGATACCGTGTGTAGTAGTTCTGGTTGCAGAATTTGTAAAAAAAGGTGACAGTTCAGATTTGGCGAGTGGCGATGGATCAATGATCTTTTATTAGATGTGAAATTCTTTCTGGTTGAATTTTTAATTTCTCGATACCATTGAACGAGGGGAGAGCTCTCCCTGTCAACATCTTGGTTACCGGCTTTGATAAGAACCAGTTTACTCTTTCTCGTCCTTTCATGTCTCGCAATTTGGATAGCCCTGTTCAGACTCAGATGGCTGTGGCTTTTTTCACGAATCCACTTGGTAGTGGGGATTATAACGGATCCAACAGGATGGAAGGCAAACCAAGCGGGAAGAGACGTGTTTTTGTGCAGATCGAAACAGGTTGTGTGCTAGGTATGGAGTTGGACCGGAGCGACAATGCTCATACACTGAAGAGGAGGTTACAAGTGGCCATAAATTTTCCAATTGAGGAAAGTTCCTTGACTTTTGGCGATAAGGTGCTGAAGAATGATCTCAGTGCCGTTCGAAATGATTCCCCTCTCCTCTTGACAAGGAATTTACTCCACCGAAGCTCTTCAACTCCATGTTTGTCACCCACTGGTGCAGACGTCCAACAAAGAGATCAGAGTGGGCCAATAGAGATATTGGGGAACTCAATGCGTTTTGCCGAGACAAAACAACTCGTTAAGAAAATCATCAAGGCAATCAACAATGGAGTTGATCCAGTCCCTGTTCGTAGTGGGCTTGGAGGAGCTTATTATTTCAGAAACATCAGAGGTGAGAGTGTTGCCATTGTCAAGCCCACAGACGAAGAACCATTTGCACCTAACAATCCAAAAGGTTTTGTTGGCAAAGCTCTAGGTCAACCTGGCTTAAAGCGGTCTGTTAGGGTTGGGGAAACAGGATTCAGAGAAGTGGCTGCTTATCTTCTCGATTACGATCATTTTGCTAATGTTCCACCCACGGCCCTGGTCAAGATAACTCACTCCATCTTCAACGTGAATGATGGTGTGAATGGAAACAGGCCTCGGAACAAGAATCTTTTCAGCAAGATTGCATCCTTCCAACAGTTCATTCCGCATGATTATGATGCTAGTGACCATGGAACCTCAAGTTTCCCAGTTTCTGCTGTTCATCGCATTGGCATTTTAGACATTAGGATTCTCAACACAGATAGGCACGCAGGTAATCTGTTAGTTAGGAAGCTTGATGGCGATGGAAGATTTGGTCAAGTGGAATTGATCCCCATTGATCATGGCCTCAGTTTGCCCGAGAGTTTGGAAGATCCGTATTTCGAGTGGATTCATTGGCCTCAGGCATCAATCCCATTCTCTGATGATGAACTTGAGTACATAAAAGATCTTGACCCTGTTCGTGACTCAGAGATGCTTCGGAACGAACTCCCTATGATTCGAGAAGCTTGTTTGCGGGTCTTGTTCCTTTGTACAATTTTTCTCAAGGAAGCTGCTGCTTATGGGCTCTGTCTTGCCGAGATAGGAGAGATGATGAGTAGGGAGTTTCGAAGCAGTGAGGAGGAACCTAGTGAGCTTGAGGTTATATGCATTGAGGCTAGAAGGCTTATTACCGAGGAGTTGTTATCTTCCAAAGATAAAACAGATTTTGACGAGTTTCAATTTGACATAGATTGTGAAGATGATGGACATGAGTTCACCCCGAAATTGGGTTCTGAAAACTTTGTGGCAGGAAACCCATTCCATATTGGATTTGGTAGTTTTAATTTACGTACTCCACTTTCTAAGCTGGAAGAAAGTATCGAGGAGGAAAATGAAGGAGAAGATGAGGAGCAGAGTTTCATCAATGCTCCACACGTATCCAAGAATCCATGTATTTCAAAGCTGTCCATGTCCCTGAAAAATATTAACTTGGTCAATAAGAACCAGAAGTTTCAAAAATTCCCAGGATCAAAGCTTGATTACAGCTATTCTCTGAGTTCATCATCTAGCCACAGAAGCGCGAACGAACAGCTTCCAGCAAGCGTGAATTTTGTGAAGCTAGCAGACATGACTGATGAAGAATGGGGACTGTTCTTTGAGAAATTTCAGGAGTTACTTCACCCTGCATTTGCCCAGAAGAAGTCTGTCACCCTTTATCAGCATCAACGACAGAGGCTTGGTTCTTCTTGCCGGTTTTGAGAGTAAGAGACCAACTTCCATATAGAAGCGTTATTACGGTTTGAATGTGAGTTTAGGACACAGTGAAAGCAATGGTGTAAATATTCCTCCAAGGACGTCGCTGCGAGAAAGGCGACTCTGGAGTTGGTTTTCCCTCCTCCCGTTTTTTTTAGAGTCAACTTTTCTTGATTTCGCTCATCAAAACTTTGTTAGATAAATAATTTGTAGAAACTTTAATCTCTGAGAGGACATCATCTATGTTGTAAATATCATATATACATATAAGCTTGAATGTGATCCTTACATGTTTTTGCTCTTTGTCTATTTATTTACCACTGTTTTTATCATCTTACAAACTATTCTGTATTGTATATATGTATAATGTATGTACGCATATGTGCGTATTATTTAAAATTTTAATTTAAGGTCATGACTATATGTTTGTTTTGGCGGTTGAATGTAGACTATATGTTTGTTTTGGCGTTGGTTAAAGTTGTTGAGCTTTTAGACAAGGAGACATGATATAAAAAGCCATGTTGGACAAGGTGTTGATTATGTGTCTTTTCATCGTAATAACATGAGTGATTAAATTGAAATTGAAAAATTAAAATTTTTTACTTTTTAATAAGTTTTTTAGATTTTTTTTTACTTAAATTTAATTTTTCATAAAAGAGGGTGGTCTGGAAATTCAAAAAAATATACCAGAACTCTATTCTATCTTTGACTCCTATCTTATTAATTAAAGTTGAAACTCTAATATTAACTTAACTTATAATTGATTTAGTGAAATATTTTATCTCATTTAAAATTATAATTATACCCAAATTATTAATTAACTTCATTGATAAAATTTTTGTTCGTACTAATAAAATTGAGTGACAATATCATACAGTAGAGTCCCAAGATATCACATACAAAATTGCTGCTTGTCCGAAGTGCAAGTGTATAACATGAGCATGCATAATATCTGCTCTGCCAGCTGTGGGTAAGTAGTGATCTCTTCATGCATCAAATCTAATATTCTCAACTTGGTACCATCATTTCTTATCTGGACTATAATGACTCATTATTGTCAAGATTAATAATATTTAGAAACTTGATCGAGCTAGCACACAGTTTTGTATGTAAAATATACTTGTATTAGAAAAAGTCGATGCAACAATTAAGTCTAAAGACAATATGTCATAAAGATAATCCGAACGTGCACGTTTATTCTTAAACATGGGTTTTGTAAGGACAATTTTCTAAGTGTGATGTTTTTTAATTAATAATAGTATTTTGTTGTTATGAACCATGATTAGTATTATTTTTCATTCTTGCATTAGTACAATTTAATTATTTAAATCGACTTTCAAATTCAATAATAAAATATTTCTAATTTAATTTGACAGAGCGAAATGTCAAAGTAAACCAAAATACTCGATTCAGGTAAAATTATAGAATTATTAAATCTCTCTAAATATGCAAAATATGGCTCCTACACGGCATCATAGAAATCAGGTTTCATTATAAGAGAAGATTTTCTATTAGTTTCGTTAGTTTATATGATAAACATGGTAAAATATGATACTGTAATAGAAATTCACATGAAAATCATAGCATTCATGAATTTTTTAAGGGCCTACCAAAAAATTATAATATACGAAAAATCATTTAGAAGCAATTTCATCACTTAACGAAGACAAATGATGTCATGAACTGTAGTGTTATTTATTTAAATAAATCCTATTTTATTTAGAGTAAAAATAACCCTTCCTTTCTATTATTATATCTGTAAAACTGAACACTCGTCGCTTACTCGCTTTATATATAAAAAATATAGCTGATGATCACAATATAACTTAAATATTTTAAATTTTACAACAACCATAACTCTCCATTTTGTTACCTAGCAAGAGCCATTATTACACAACAACAATATATTATCTATTATATATATATATATAATTAATATTATATAAATATGCAACTTTCATCGTAAATTTTCTCTTGTACCCAAGGGCGGAGGCAAGTTATAAGCCACCCGGGCTTTAGCCCGGGTGACCCATTTAATTTTTTTTTATGTATTAGATATATTTTTAAAAATAATTTTTTTGTGTTATTTTTGAACCAAATGCTATATTAGCCCGGGTAGTCAAATTAAAAAAAATTAAATAGCCCATATGTAGCCCAATTAAAAAAATTAAGTAACCCATATGTCTCAAAATTACATTTTTCGTCATTGTCTTATTGATTAGATTTGATTCAATTTAAATTTAATCTCTATCAATCTCCGTCTTTTAAATAATATTTTCCACTTTTATAAGGTAGATTTCTTCTTACCCTTTTTTAATTTTTTCTGCTTTGTGATATTATTTTATTTTAAAAATGACTGCATTGCAATGAAGGATTTTTTTAGATTTGCAATTTTTTATTCATAAAAAAGTTTAATTGTTTCTTCGGTTCAAGTTTCTATTTATATTAGATTATGTATCCTGATATGATGTCATATTGAAAATAAATTTGAATTGTGATATTAGTCAAAAGTTTTTAAATTTTAAGTATGATTGATTCCATAAAAAATTATTGAAGATCGAAAAACTTTTTAAAACTACAATGAAAAAGTATCTTATTCATCGTTTTAAATTTTAATTTCTATGCATTATTTTTTGTTTCTTGTTAAAAGCCCGGGTGGATTTTGAATCCTAGCTCCGTCATTGCTTGTACCCCTCATTTTCTTCATATTATGTGTTAATGAAACCCCTCGTCTTCTTTGTATCCTACTTCTTTAACTTTGGGTTGGCAATTAATATTTGGGATCTTAATTCTTTTGATGTATCAAAACTAGTTTATGACCTTGCAATTGTTATATATATTGAAAAACATTTTATCTTTATAAATATTTAAATAAATGCGTTCATGATGGTCTAAAAAAAGGGTGCAAAATATATAATTGATCAACAAACCTTTAGGAACGTCGAGTTTTCGTTAAGAAAATATGTATTTTATAAAATAAGAGATTTTGGAAATTAATGGTGAACAGACTTCATCAAATATTAATAAAATTAAGTTCTCATGTCTAAACTTTGTCTTATTAGTAAAAATATTGATGTTTGGTCTCTCTCTCTTTTTTTTTTTTTTTTAATACTCAAATGAGCATACGAAAATTATATTGAAAAGCAATCATGGCTTTGAGAGAATGAACTCATTTTGTTCTCTAAAGCAAAGCTTTTATCATTTAATAAATTAATCTTGATTTCAGCAAGCTGATCATTCGAATATCTAAAAATTCAAGTCAATTTAATTTCCAATTTATTGATTCCGTCCATTAAGATCATACAGAATATTGTGTATGAGTATATATAATTCAACTTCAAAAAGTTAAGATATATATTATCACGATCCAAATCAAAACAATTTTGATAAATTAAAAGTTTCAAAATATCTCGTCCTAAATTGATTTGAGTCGAATGTCAATGTCATGAACATGATGCCAACATTAATTTCACAAATCAAACCATTGGAATTATTGTCAGAAATAGTGCTTAATTACTTTAATTTGTTCCTTGTCCTAAGACGGCAAAAAAGGCCAGAAACAGAAAACTCAACGAACAAATCGATGCTGGCGCAGAAAATGGGATAAGAATATAATGTTTGGTAGAAGTCTCCATCGTAAGCGAGCTGTCCATTCTTAAGGAAAACGAAAACTCTCTTTCAATCACCTCGACAAATCAAAGAAACATTGTACAAATAGAAAAGAAGGCATGCGCGCGTGAGTTGCGGGACCGTCGCATAAATATCTGTCCCATAAATAAAATTGACCTATGAGATAGATGTATATGAATTTTTGTGTTTTTTTATGAGGTGAATTGCCGATTACTATCATTTGGTACACACTGGTAATTAAGTTAATGGTTCCACCAAATTAATGCTGCCTATTATGTGTAGTTTGGATGGCAACGGACGTGGCAGTCTAATCAATTCGATGGCCTTTTTGTATTTTAATGCAAGATGTGGCTTTCGTGTGAAGTATGGATTGCAATTTAAGTGACAACGAAAGAAGAACAAATGAAAACATGAACATTTGTGGGGCTTGGAAGTCTCAATTTGTTTGAATATTGTATTGATGATGACTAGGAATTGACTCAACTTGGTTGTTATATATTGGGTGGAATATTTAGTGGAGACATAGTTATTGGATTCTCAAACTAATTTAGCCGGAGGAAAAGTTTGTTATAATTTGATCTTGAATGTTAGATTCACTCAAATTTTATATTTTGGTGTGCGATTAAATATAAATAATTTAACGAATTCTGTAATTATAAACATTTGTTTTCGAAGAAAGCACGAACAATTATCAAGTTAAGTTGTCTTGATCATTGATCATGTGAAGATATCTAAGATTGTCCATGATATCGTTTGGCGCCATACTTGCAAATGTGATAATTGAGCCCCCATACGATTTAATTATATGTGTACATATTACACACACATGCACACCCATTTATATTTATATATTGTAAAACAATAAATAATTGTTCTTACTGCCGATGTTAGTGCTTGAAAAAACTTTTAAAAAACAATTCTCAGTTTTTTCTTAACAAAATTTTACATTGAAAATTTGTAAAATTTTGTGAAGGAAAAACTGGAAAAGTGCTTCCCAAAAGTTCTCTCAAACACTTTCTTAGAATCAAAGTAATTCGTTCGATTTTCATAAGTCACAATCACAATGAATTTCCAATCTTGGAAAATCATGAAAGAAAATTATTTTGAACTAGGATTACATCAAAGGATAATAATAAATACACAAATGAATAAAAGTTTTTATAGTGGGCCAATTGGGCTGTAGCTGAACGGTGGAATTGAATCGGACCATTACGATAACCATTTTAGTATGGCCCAATTACGGTTGCTGTTCAGATTTCTTCTTAGATAACAAAGTACTACGAGACCATCCTTATTTTTGGTTTGTATCGCCTCAAACATTGACTGGAGTAGTAAATTTTAGGGGTGAGTTTCGGTATACCGTATAAAAATATTGGTATGAAACAAATTTATACCAGTATCGATATCAAAATTCCAAAATTTTTGTATACTGTACAGATACCAAAAAAAAATTTGATATACCAAAAAATGTCTATATATCGAAATTTTTTTGATACGGTCCCAAAAAGTCGGTATTTTGATTCGATATCCCAACCCTAGTAAATTTCATTCGTTGGAAACAAAGTTTCAATTTCATCTTTCCGTTTTTATTTTTAGAAAGTGAGGGCGTTTGGTCATTGCAATTCAGTGTTCTAAAAATCTTGATTAAGCCTCGCTTAATTTCTCTTAAGCTTGAAGCTTCACCAAAACGCTTCGCTTCTTTCAAAAACGATAAAAAACGGTCAAAAATAAGTTGATCATGTCAAGTGTCATTAAATACATGTGCATCAGTTGGAGTTTAATAGCCAAAACATGACCACATAATTCGTCCAGCAAGGCGAAATTGAGCACTTGCATCAACTACTAAATGCAAATGAGCAAGATGCAAATGAGGAGTCCGTAAAGGTAGTAGGGGATGGGGAAGTCAAAGTCTCAGAGATTAGTACCTCCTCAACGTTCTAGTTTCGTTTAGTTCCTTCGATTTCCTCACATTATAAATGATATTCAATCTTTTCGGTTATGTTTACATTCTTATCCACAGTTCACCATTATAAGAACCTTAGAAACTATTGTACGTATCTGTAGGGCAACTCAATAAGAATTAAAGAACCTAGAATATTGGGAAATTATAACAAGATAGTAATTATGCTTCCTAGGGTATAAATAATTGTGATGCTAGTTAGCTGGTATAGTGACTCGATGACTTTACAAATTATTGGAGCAATAGTTGAATGAAAAATAGCTGATTTTTAGAGACAAATCAATTTTCGAGAACGAAACTTTCAATAAGGAGGGAAGAATGTGAGAACCCGATTTTTTTTATAGGAAAAACCCATAGAAATTGGAATTATGCAACCGAATAATTTGAAACAATTTCGGCCTATATAGACTTAATTGTTTGCAGCCCTATTTTTTTGAAACTTGCATTCCAAGAAAATCTAATTTTGGAAATGAAACCAATCATGATTAATGAGCCACATTATTTCCATTCTTTAGGATTGTAACCACCACTCTCCCTAAAATTTAAAAACTTTGATTACACCAATCAAGTCAATTCAATTCGATTTGTAAGACTGGTTTTGAATAATAATGGAAACCAATTGTAATCCTCATATTCACCATTATGATCAGCCATTATGAGACTATTAAGAGACCAAATCAAGGTTATTGACCCCTTTTAAGGATAATATGTGACCATCAAAGCCAATTAAGTGGAAACCTTCCATCTACTCTTTTCCCTCCCTATAAATACCACACCAAGGTGAAGACATGAGCAAATCTAACACAAAACTTCTTCCTCTAGAAATCTAAGAAAATAAATGTTAGGGTATTGAAAATTTCATCTAGTCTTAGAGCCAAGGTTTGCCCAAGAATCGATCGAGAAAGTTCTGCCCGATTTCAAACAAGGTTTCGAAAAAAGAATAGTCAATCGAATCCCCTTCTTTTCATGTGAATCAAGGTAAGTGGGCTTTTGTTTTAAAATCTTATGTATGTTTTTAAAAATCTCGATTGTTCATGATAATAATTAGAATCTTGTTATGGAATTATTATTCTTTATGAAACTTTGTTAAATGTATGTTTTGGTATGTTATGACTCAAATTAAGAGTGAAAAATAAATTTCCGAACCATTTTATGTTATGGCCATGATGCGGTGGGTAATAATAATCGTTCCTTGACCTCACCCCTTAGAGAGATTCCATATAGGGGACTGATCAGTTAGCCACGAATAATGAGATGAATTTAAGTATCTGGCCAAATTTTGTTAAGTCATGCCAATTTTGTTATGATGTTTATGCTATGCTATGATGAGACTTGCTATGAGATGATATTTTTTGAAATATGCTTGAAATCCAAGTATGAGTTTTCTCAAATGAATATATCTATATATGTATTTTGTTTGTATAATCGATCGATCCCCACTTACTGAGCGACACCCAGATCGCTCACCCCCTTACTTTTTTTCCAGATGATACCGAAGAACAAGTAGAATTTTCCCCATATCTACCAAGGAACAAGTAGAAAAGAATTAACAAGACATGTTTTGGGATGCTGATGAAGATATTTTTTGAGCTTTTATAGTTATTATTTCGATTTTTAAGATGTAAGAAGATTCCATAAATTTTATTTTGTTTTTGGGAATTTTGTAGTTGTACAGACAATTTATTATGGAGTTTATTAATAAAATAGATTGATTTTAGTTAAATTCTATACTAAGAGGCTGGTAGTTTTCGAATTTTATTTGAAAACAACGTCGATGTCACCCGATCCTGAGAGCGGGCATGACACCTGGACTCGTTTTCGTCATTGTCCTCTTATGGAGTCTTTATTTTGATGGTTTCTTTTTAGGGTTGATTAAACTAAGACGAATTTTTGGGTCTGTGACATTTTGTTAAGCATGTAGGATGAGACAAATTTTTATAACACATTATAACCTCATAATTGGTAAAGAACTACTAACTTTATTGAATCTTGCAATGATGAATTTACACTGCGTAAAGTGAGGAATTAAGAATGCAAAAACAAACTTGTTATTCGCTTAACGAAATGTGTCTCTAAGAGTAAAATCTCTTTAAATTCACCACATTCCATGGTCGACGGATTATTCTTCCATCTGTATATTGGAGTCGATAACTGCCCATCTTGAGAATCTCAATCACTTTATAAAGGACTTCCCATTTCGGATCAAGCTTTCCAATGGGGTGTAAAACATCATCTCTCCTCAAAACGAGATCTCGTACTTGTAAAGATCGTGGTTTCACTCGATCATTATAAGATTTAGTCATGCGTGCCCTATAACTTTCTTTTGGGATTGCTGCTTCTTCTTGGAGTTCATCAAAGTGTCAAAGGACTTGGTCATTTTAGGAAGGTGCACAGAGGCGGGGCTAGGATATTAGTTTATTTTAGGCAAAAATATATTATAATTAATAAAACAAAAAAATATAAAATCTTCTAATCATAAAACATCACAAAATAATTACCTTAAAATTTTTCTTTTCAAGTCTTCATATTTTGAAACCTTTGTACAATACCTTCATTATCAACTATTAAAAATATATTTATCTCTACATACATAATGAGACTATCATTTATCCAATCATCTCTCATTCGATTGTGCAACCTGTCTTTCACAATTCTCATGGCAGAAACACCCTCTCTACAGTCACAGTTTAAATGATAGAATTGATGTTAATGTCAAAAGCTTATAAACCAAGAGGTGCATCATAATTTTCTTTGACATAACTAACTTTTTTGAACGATCACCAAGTCCTCTCAATCCTTGAAATGCTTTGTTAGAATGCATATCACATATATAAGTTTCATGTTGCATCAAGTAAAAGGACATCTATCAAATTTTGAGAAATCTTGTAGATAAAACTCAGCTAGTTGCATCAATTTTTTTATTTATTTATTGTCAATAGCTAAAATGAGTTTTGTGGACACAAGCAAGCTATGCAAAGGAGAAACTCCGAACCTTCAATTGAGTAACGATCATTTAACACTAGAAGTTGCATATCAATAACACCACAGAATAAATCCACATAATAATGATGCAAATTTGTCACTTCTGGCCGTTTAAGATGGGGACGACCACATGGTATCCAACGTGTGAACAAATTATCAATTTTGAGAACATTAGTGCAATGTTGCTCACAAAAATGGTGAACCTTTTCTAAAAATGAATCCCAACGATCACCTCTCATCCTTTGCATTTGGTGTCTGCATACTTGTACCAAATCAACTACTTTCACAATATCCTTATATTTTTTTGGCAATGCCATCACAATTCCTAAGACATGTTTCATCAAATGTATACTGAATGTAAAATCAATTGAAGGTATTGACTCCAATAAATTAAATGCCTCAGTTTTTTTATCAGAAGAACTTGACTCATCTTCTGAAACTATTTCAATCTCATCATTGACAACCGAGAACATGAAATCAAGCTGATCAAAGAATTAAAATTGACCCCCAATGTGTATCCCTGGCACGTTGGAGGGTATTTTCTTGATTAAGTCCCTGATCACTTGAAATTTCACCTTTCTCCAATGTCTCAACAATAAAATCTGAATGTTTCTCTCGAAGAAAACCAGAATGTTTCAAGATGCTCCAACAAGATTTCCAACATCACCAACAACATTAAATAAATTAGAAACCAGAAGATTTTTTTTTGGCCACAACTTTAAAAGCTAGTTGAAGCTGATAGGAAAAACAATGTATGTAAAAAGCGTACATATTATCCTTTAAAATGAGAGATTTTAGACTATTAAATTTATCCTGCATATTACTTGTTAAATCAAAACCTTGTCCTCTCAACTTAACATGATCAAATTATATATAGAATATCTTATCAACGGAAGCTTTAAGTGAGAGTGTAGTACTAACAACATTCTCCATCCCGATAAAACGTTCATTTATATGCCCACTACTATCCACATGATAGATTACAATTGACATTTGCTCCTTTGTCGACACATCACGAGATTCATCAGCTAAAATAGAGAACACTAAATCACCAACATATCTGATAATAACATTAATCATTTCACTGGCACAAGAACTGTTAGACCCCTATCCCATATAGGAAAAATGAAAGCTTTAAATTGAGTTTAAAATGTGATACAATGGACTTCTATAGCAACTTGGGTTAATCATTTTCGTAAAACGAGGACGAATACGATGTAGTTGCTATAGAGGCCTATTGTGCAGTCGTGCAAGCGTGAGCCTGGGCCCTAGACGTGATAGAATGGTATCAGAGATGGTCACCGGCAGGAACCCTAGAAATCAAGTGCTATGCAGGATAAAATGCTATGTGCTTTGGAGCCACCTCTTGAACCTACGGGACAAAGTGCTACATGACGGGAGACATATCTTGAACCTGTAGGAGCCACTTCTAGATTCTCGATGCTAGTGGATCGAAGGTCAGGTCGCGATGAGAACGTCACATTTTAAGGAGGTGTGATTGTGAGACCCCTATCCCACATGAAAAATGAAAGCTTTAAAATGAGTTTAGAGGCCCATTGTGCTATAGGGGACGAATACGAAGTAGTTGCTATAGAGACCCATTGTGTAGTCGCACAAGCGCGGGACTGAGCTCGAGGTGTGACAAGAACTCACTATTTCCTTTTGAATATCAGGAGATGTTAAATTGCAATTTTTAGGATCATTTTTTAATATCACATCATTAATATCTTTATTATGAGCACCTAAAAAAATTCCAGTTGGATAAGAAATTTACCTAGATTAAGAGAACTTTTAGTATCATCGTGGCCCTAAAATGAAAGCCCCTTGTGGCAACAAAATTCTAATGCAATCAATCAAAGCATTGAGATGGATACAATAATCATTCCATATTTTCTTTGAATGTTTGTGCAAAGCTGATTGAATGTGCTTGCCTTGATTTGTCAAAGCTTCACAATTCATTCGAGCTTTATGATGTTCACTAGCTATCATGATTGTAGCGACCCAACCCGGATCCACTACCTAATCAGAGTTAAGAGGATAATTAAGCATGCATTAAATAACTTGCTGCAGAAGACTTAAATAAAAGCAGACCGGCAGAATACAACCAGTTAAACAATTTCAATTTATACAACCCAATCGAATAAATAAGCCTAAAGGGCAAAACCTACAGCTAATCCTGCTGTCTTCACTGGTTGCTGGCTACTCCAAGCTCCTGGTGCTCAATCCTGCACCTACACCTGCCCCGTTGAATGAGGAGTCCAGATACATAGAAAATACTGGACGTGAGCTCTAAGTTCAATACGAAAGCACTGGGTAAAATATATAAATATGATGCATGAAAATGATCGGGTATCCATATCTGTGATAACTGTATACACTGCTCAGTAATGGCGCCTAGGACATGAGTGGTACAACCCGGGGAGCAAATCTTGTGTACACTGGTCAATCCTAACGGACGTAGACCGTGTTTTACAGATGTCAGTGCCGGCTAACCCATCGGTCGCGGGGCGCTCGACATCATTCGTCCGGACAGGGCTGAGTTGGCCCTACATGGCTCATCTCAAAAGATGGACAGACACAATATGATATGCACATGCTGCATGGTAGCGCTTATCGTGTACGCCCAAATTACCCGACTCACTCAGATAAATAAAAACATGCAGTAATGTGAGTAAGGATCGTTCCCACGAGAAAAATTTGTTATCAGTGATAGATTTGTTGTATCATTGTTGAATGATATATGACAGTCAGGTCTTATATTTTGCAATTAGTTGCAGTACAATTGAATGCAGTTGTAACATTTGTAGATAAGACCTTAATATTTTATTCTGTATCAGTTCTGTGGTAGTGCATAAGCACTAAGGAAACCACTTGAGAACCAGAAGATAGGATGTGTTAAGAATATCCTAAGTTCTGATGGATCAGCGTTTTATCTTGTAAAAAGTTTTGAGATAATACGAATCTGGGAATTTTTATTATTTTGTATTGGTACTTAAGACTTGATTTCGAGGACGAAATCTATTAAGTGGGGGAGAATATAATATCTCGGTTCCATTTTACAAGATTAAGTTACTAATCATGTTCATATTTAATAAAACATGATTATGGGACTTTAATATGATCTAACAGACCAAGAAAACAGACTCAGAACACCTGAAAAATGCTTATTGAGCTCGGGAGGTTCGGAGGGTCCGAACCTTAGGGACTTTAGAGGCAATGAAGAAGGATGAGTTCGGAGCGTCCGAACATGATCGGAGGGTCCGATCTCGAGATGTCCATGCATGCAATGAGGTGTCATTTACGTTCGGACACGTAGCAATTTGGAGGGTCCGAACTAGGGTTGGGAGCGTCCGAACTCTGCATGCTAGAGACGTGTCAAAGCATGCAGTTTGGACCATCTGAAAAGGGTTTCAGAGTGTCCGAACTCTGTCTATAAATAGGGGTCTGAGATTTCATTTTCACTTGTAAATTTCTCACCTCTCCTTGGCCCATGTTTGTTTTACGAGATTTTGGGTACTCTTTCTTTAAGAGTTAGAGTAGGAAATTATAGTTTTTATAACGGACAGTGTCCGTAGTAGCAGCCAAGCGGCGAAGCTTTGGCGAGGTGTCTAGGATTCGTAGCAAGGTTGTGCCCAAATTTGGGGCATTCGACATCATCGGGCTGACGACGGACGAAGGTATAACTTTGGCTCCTTATAGAAAATAGGAGTATGCTATAGTTTAATTAAGGCTTTTAGAGCATGATAGGTGATTTTCAGCATGCTAGATAATACATGGTATTTATATATTGTAGTGTTGCATGGTAGGCTTGGACCTAGAGGGAAGATTCTAGGATCTGCCATAGAAAGGTAAGTAAGTACTGACTGAGATAGCCATTGGGTTTGCATATTTATATGTTGCATTTATGTGCTATATTTTGCATGGATTATTATGCGGCATTTGCATATCATATTGTGCCAATATATCTTTTGAGATAAGCCTGTGTATAGGGTGCTCAGCCCTTGTTTGCACATTTTGGGGCACTGAGAGTCACTCAACCGACTGGTCGTTCCATCTCTAGTGTTTCCTGGGGGATATTCTAGATCCGCATCCGGTTTGGAGTGAGTGGTTGGGTCCAGTGGTTTGACTCCCCGAGGCTACAACTCATATCCTAGGCGCTAGTTTTTGAGCAGATTGGATACAGTATATCCCAGATATGGATACCCAGTGATAAGTACATTTTGTATGCATATTGTTGTGATGTTTTTATATTTATTTTGCATATTTTCATGGCATTGTTAAGTTTAGTTTGCGTGCATTTGTTATGTGTTTAATATTATTTTGTGTCATTTCGTGCATTTTGTCTACATAATATTTCCCGTGGTTTATTTTATAAGAAATAGAAGGAAACTCGGTATTATTGGTGAAGAAGAAGAGAAGAGAAGAGTTTTGAAGAGAGGAAAAAAGAAAAGAAAAAAAAAAGAAAGGAAAGAACTTTAAGCGCGTTTGCACAACAATGTGTTTGCACTACATTGTTGTGAAAACGCGCAACAATGTTGTGCAAACAATGGAGCATGCTGTCTGCGCAACAATGTTGTGCAAACAAGAAATTAAAAGTGCTGCGCAAACAAGATGGGAACCGCGCTAGGAGAAGCGCAATTGCGCAAGGATTGCTTTAAGAAAGAGCGGGCGCGCGCGAGGGCCATATCTCGCACGAGCGGCGTGCAATTTTCCAGCAGAAGTAAAATGGAGGCGAGCGAGAGCGACGTGAGGCCATTAGATTTTAAAGCAGTGCGCGCGCGAGGTCTTTTTTAGGCGCGCGCGTGTCGCGAAGAAAAAATATTCCGAGAATTTTATTTAATGAAGGAATTTAATTATTACGAGATCTGGACACTATAAATAGAAAATCTTAATTATTTTTAAGGGTTCCGGAGTTCAAGTTCCAAATTTTCAGAGACGGCGGCTAGGCTACGGCTTGGGAGAAGAATTCTTTTCTTTTATTTTATTTTATTTTAGAATTCATGATTAAAACATTGTTTGAATTATGAATTTGATTAGTGAGTAGTAGTTTTTATTCGATCAAGGCCACGTGATTGGGCCAAATAGATTTTTGTAGAAAACTGGTTTGTTTATTTGGGAATTTTTGGGATTGATTTGATTTTATTGATTATCAAATTCATATTTGTCTTGTAAATAATTTGGCCAATTATTTACTTGCTTGTTAGTTGATTCCAAGTCGAAGGAGGAGGTTTCGATTTTGATCACTTTAATAATTATCATGCTGTAAAACTGACTAGAAATAAAATTCGGTTTCAGTGTGCGGTTTGGGTGTAAACTGAATTTTCACAAATATTTAATGCATTCAAATTTGATTAGAATTACGAAAGATTAGTTCATCAATATTTGAATAGGTTTGATTGTTCTAGAAATATTCCTTCGAAGAAAATAGAAGAATTCCCGTGAATTAAGATTAAGTCTGAGTCCTGAATTGACTGCTTGCTACATTATTTTTCTGGTACCTACGTGCGTCCTTGATCGATTTTTTCCAATATTTGAATTAATCCTAGTCTGCTGCTGCGTTTTTATTTATTTAAATATTTTTTAAATTTTATTTAATTGTTTAAAAATATAAAATATGTCTTTTTAATTATTCTAGAGTAAGTAGGAATAATAATATTTTGGTAATCATATTTATACAGTCCCTGTGGGATCGATACTTGGACCTTTGTCCATTTTACTATAACTTGACGTAGTGCGCTTGCTAGTTAATACCGATTTAGACGGTCACCCAGTCATATACATTTGCATGCATCATGTTTATATGTTAACCGTATTTGCGTATTGAGTTTAGCGCTCATGTCCATATTCTGTTTATTGGATACCCTATTCGACGAGGCAATTGCAGGTGGTTCATCAGGAGACTTGGAAGTTAGTCAGGTGACCAGGGCAGACTGTGGAGTCCAGTAGGGTATATTTTTCTATTATAAGATTCGATTGTAGTTAATGGACTTTTTTTTACCGGTGTATTCTGCCGGGATATTGATTTAGCTTTTGTAGTTAGTTTCTGATTATTATATTGTTAGTTGCATGCCTAAGTTTCTGATTAGTAGGTGATTGCGGGATGAGTCACTACAGGCAAGGACTAAGAGCCCATTTGGGAACAATAAATAATTTAGGAAAATCATTTTTTTAAAAAAACACTTTTGTGATTATTTTAGTGTTTGGATTGGCTTTTAAGTTTTTTAAAAATTACTTAATTAAGCTATAATTAGGGCTTTTTTAGAAGCCCAAAAATGTGGATTTTTATTGTTATAATTTTTATTTCTTCTATCTATCTAAACATCCAATATTTCAGCCGGCACAAAAATTTTTTTCTAAGCAGGAAAACATTAGACATATAAAATTTTATGAGGGATGTACAAGATGGCAGGATTCCACGCAAGAAAACATTAGACACATGAAAAAAGTTAGAAATAACATAAGATGTCTATACAAGGTCATTGAAAATGATGTGTTTTATAAAAATAATTTTTAATCAATGAAATATGGACATATATCATTGTTGTTATGTTTTTCAAGATTTTCAATCTTCATTAATAATTGTCATGATTTATCGATTTATTATGTTATTCTTAATTTTCTTATATTTTAGATTGTTTATAAATATAATATGCATTAATAAAAAAGCTCTACAAATAGTATTCATCCAAACACATTCATCAATTAAATAAATGATTTTTATTTATTTATCCAAACACAAAAATAATACTATTTTTATTTAAAAAAACACTTTTTAAAACTTCAAAAGAATTTTTTTTAATAAAAATTTACTGTTCTGCTATAAGATTGAAGTTTGGTAACCGGATTTAAAGGCAAGAGGAGAAATCAAAATCCTTTTCTTTTTATTCTCCCAATTAAAAATAATCAAAACCCTAACCTTTTCTTCTCCCAACATGTCTTGAACCACTTAACATCTAACCCGGCCCTGGAAGACCCCTGCCCCATCCCCTGACCGCTGCCCGTTTCAGAACACCATAGCCCTAACCCCTTTCACGCCTACTTCTGCACAGCTGCCCTAAACTCAATCGGACCACTTTCTTCGGCCACCCTTGGTCGGAGCCTCGCCCCCTAGACCTTCCCAAGATCCAGGAGGTCCTAACCATCCAAGCCCCATACCAAAAAAATCCCTACAGTATATAGCAGCTAGAACCAAAACATCAAACCCTCTCTTATTCTCACGCGCAGCTGTGGTAATTTCGTTTGTTCCACCTGCTCCAGCCACTTTTTTCTAGAGCACCACCGCACAACTTATCCATTAGAACCAAAACATCTAACCCAACAAACCGCAGCCCAAACCATGCCCTATATGGTGAGAACGAACAACTCTTCCAAGGAACCCTAAACATGCATGACCCTCTGCATCAGCACCAAGATCCAATTGGCCAGCCCTTTCCTTGATCTAAATAACTAAGATAACCTATATATTAGACCCCTAAGGACCCTACCTTGAAACATGAACACCCTGGTGCATCCCCATCCATCAGCCATGATAAAAAACGTGAGAAAACTTTAAGCTTCAACCATAAAACTTGAGACACATGCATGAACTCTCATGTTTTCTTGTCCTAAACCACCTACAATTCATCAGTTCACCCTTTTAACACAAAATAATTTTTATATGATTTAAACGGTGAGAAAGAATAAATCAAACATGTCTTTGCATTTAAAACGCTCTAAAAACGTATATGTTAGCGTAGGTTGCAACACGGGACGAACGCAACGCCTAAACTCTTGAATTTTCCTTCCAAAAATCGTGTGGATGTGTGTGGGATGTGTGACGGCCATGTTTTTTATACCTCTCCAAGTTTTGAATGGAAAAAGAATTATAGAAGATGGAAACTTGATTCTAGGTAATTATTTGTGTACATATTGGACTTGGACTTTTATTAGGATTCAAATAGGCTTAGCCCATAAATATTCAGATTTAAAAATATTAATTTGACATTAAAACTCCTCATTTTCGTAATATATAAATATTGGGTTTTTAAAATACTCAAAAAGTCTATAAATTAGCCCAATTTGGTGAAAAATAGACATTTAAATATATATACATAAATCATATAATTTTCTTTAAAATAAGTCTTAAACTAATTATTTAAAACTCTTAAAAATATTAGACAAAAATTTTGATGAAAAACTTTTATCTCGTTAGACCACGGTCCCGTCTACACGCTCACAATTTACCTTTCTTTGAAAATTCATAACTCTAAAAATAATTCGGTTAAATGCTATAATAAACTTTAAATCATGCACATAAGTCATATAGTTTACATAAAAATCATTTAACCCATTTTAACTTATTTTTAAATCATTAAATCTCATAGTTATGCATTCGGGTTTACGTAAGCGAATATTTGGGCGTACACAATTCTCCTTTATCTCTAACCAATTATTCGCTCTTCGCTTCCTCTGAAGAATCACCTCCAGCCAACGGCTTAGGACTCATTTGCACGAATCTATGCATACTGAAATGTCTATGATTATCACGGCGATGAGGATGATGGCCCCCGACGATGATCATTGTTATGCCTTAAACGCATAAAATCTCGTGTTATTAGATTAATGTTTTTAATGCATTAACAAGTCTCATAATATTATGTTTTAATGATTACAAAACTCGGTTAATTGTTACTAACTATTTAAAGTAAGATTTTACAGATTAGATTTATTGATGATTAAATTCTTGAAAGCTATTTTGAAGCTATACATGTATTTATAAAGTCTTGTATTACTCATTGAATGGATGGAACATTGTTAAGAGATATGAAGAAAAAGACAAGAAGAAGCCAAAGTATGGAGCAGCAACTTCCGAAAATTACTGGAAATTTTCTATGACTTCAAATCGGATCTTCACAAGTCATAATGTAGATAAAGAAGTGTTACATGTACTTTCCAAATTTGAGACCAATCCAACGGCTAGAATGAGAGATATGAATTTTTTCATATATGCTGCACAATACCCACTTCTAGAAGGAATGAAACCATGAAGATTCGAATTCAGGAAATAACTGGGAATGATTGAGACATCCAAATAAAATCTCCACCAATCAGATTCAAGTGTAGGATGTTTTAAGATCTATGTCCAAATTTTAGATCAATCCAACAGATGGATATGGAGATATAAATTTTTCAAATTTGTTGCACAGAACAAGTTCGAAAACTTGATGAAGAGACTTCCGAAAATTACTGGAAATATTTGACTCGTTAAAATAAAATCTCCAACGTTCAGAATGAAGATCTGGATGTTTTAAAGCTTCGGTTTAAATTTCAAATCAATCCAACGGTTATATTGTGATATATGAATTTCCACAAAATCCGCTCAGTGCTGGGAAAAAGTAGGCAGCGGCGCCAAATACTTTTTGTCACTCATTGACTTCTCAACACACGTCTCATGCACTCAAATCAGATTTAAATCTTTGCCAACTATAAATAGAGGTCATCCAAGGTCATTTGGATACATCCCAACTTATCTCTTCTCTCCTTTTCAAGCAATTTCTCACTATCAAAGTGTTTGTGTGATATATTTGAGAGTGTTTGTAAAAATAGTTTGTGAGTTGGTTGTGCTATTGTTGTAAGCACTTGAGTGTGAAGCCAAGTGTGTTGTGCTATCGTTGTAAGCACTTGAGTGTGAAGCCAAGTGTGTTGTGTTGAGGCTATCCTTGGAGCCCTTAAGGCCAAGTGTTCGAGTTATATCGGCGCGGTGATCGTGTTGAGTAGTACGACTATCCTTGGAGCCATCAAGGTTAAGAGTTAAAGTGCTAGTGGATCCTTGGTTAATTGATCTTAACCAAGAAGGGGAGACGTAGACGATTTATCGTCGAACTTCCATAAACATCTCTTATCCCTTTTACTGCTTTATTTATATTACACATTTATTTACTGCACTTATATTTGATTGCTTTAAGTCTTCCGCTTGCGTACTAGCATAATCGCTTTAAATTGCTAAAGTTGCCAATAGAACCTAAATCCCCCCCTCATTAGGTTCTAACAAGTGGTATCAGAGCCACCTTTTTTACAAAAATATTTTCAAAAAGCTCTATGGCAAATCTAGCTAGCGATTATGCTCAAGGGCAATCTACCAATCGTCCTCCTCTTTTCAACCGCATGAACTATGGATATTGGAAAAATCGAATGTCCCTATATATCCAATTCGTAGACTATGAAGTTTGGAAAGTAACTGTGAAAGGTCCCTACATACCTACGAAAGAGATTGAGGGTGTCAAATTCCTAAGGGAATGGACGACTTTTCCAAGGAGGATATGAAATTAATATCCCAAAATGCTAAAGCTATGAATATTCTTCATTGTTCCTTAGATATGAACGAGTACAATCGGATCTCAATGTGCTCATCCGCAAAAGAAATTTGGGACAAATTGGAGATATGCCACGAAGGGACAAATCAAGTCAAGGAGACGAAGATCGATCTACTTCAAGTCAAATACGAGACATTTGAGATGGATGCTAATGAGGATGTTGATACCATGTTTCGAAGGCTCTCTCAAATTATCAATGAGTTAGCCCAACTTGGTGAACAATATCCAACCAAGAAAGTGTGGAGGAGAGCTCTACGCGTCTTATCCAAGGAGTGGATTCCAAAAGGACTGCCATCATTGAATCCAACAAAGGCGAAACCGAATCCTATGATCTTGATCAACTCCATGGGACTCTAAAAACCCATGAGTTGGAATTGTCTACAAGGAAGGAAATAAAAAAAAAAGATATCAAGGCAAAGGGGATTGCTCTATCTAGCCAATCCAAAGAAGAAGATGATGATGATGATATGGCACTCTTCGCAAGAGAATTCAAAAGATTTATGCGAGGAAACAACTTCAAGAAGGAAAAGAAGACGGACAAGGAAGTGACATGCTACAACTATCAACAACAAGGACATTATGCAAATGAATGCCCTCTCAAGAAGAAATATGACAAAGGCAAGAAGAAATCACTCATAGCCACTTGGAGCGATAATGATGACGACGATGAGGAAGCCAACCTATATCATGGCCAAAGATGATGACATCATCTCCGACGACAATGATGAGGTACCATCTTATGATGAAATACTTCAAGCTTATAAACTTATGTTTGATATGGCTAAAACCCTTAGAAAAGAAAATAAACTTCTTAAAAATGAATTAGATTCTAAGGAGCATGAAAACCTAAGATTAAAGGATGACATCGCTCACTTAGAAAAATCATTTGATAAGTTCAATGTTAGTAGTAATAAATTGAATAATTTACTAAGCATGCAAAAATGTAGTTTTGATAAGGGTGGAATAGAGTACGGTAAGAAATCAATAGACTTTACTAGCCTCATTGCTAAAGCAAAAATGAGATCACCCCCTATATGCTCTTATTGTTGTAAAATAGGTCATGCTAGACATAAATGTAGTTCTTTAAGATTTCAATATGATCAAAAGAGTTATATGAAATGGAGGGCTAAGAGTACTTAACAACTCATCTGTAACGCCCGAAATTATTTAATTTTAATCCGAGAATATATAATTTGGGAATATTTGGAGTTTTGGTTTAAATTCTAATATTCTTAAATTATTTAGGATTGAAATTGAATAAAATGAAAAGTTGAGGATCAAATTGCAATTATTGACAACTTGAGGGGCCAAAGTGCAAATATGGGTAAATATGTTGGACACTTGTTATTCCTATGATTATTCACGTGTATACTACCTTTTCCATCAGATTGTTCAGAGGCAAGAACCGTGAGGAAAGAACAAAGAAATTTTAAGTTTTCTCTTCAACTTGTAATTGCAATATCTTGAGTTTCGGTTATCCGATTTCGATTCCGAAAAGTGTTTTGGAATCCTCGAGACGAGACCTTAGATTTTATGTAAGTTTTCTTTTGATTCATTATGGTTTGAGAATTTTAAAATGGCAGAGATCAGTTAGTTGGTTCTTGTTTGAGGTTTTGAAGTGTTATATCTTGTGGTATTGAAGAAGAGTTATTTGAATGGTGATTGTATGCTATTGTGATGATTTAGCAGCTTCAATTTGAAATTAGTATCATCTGATATTGCTGAGTTTTGACATATATGTGCTGGTTTGATGGATATGTGCTGCTATAGTTGTTAGAAATTAGTTTCGGTTACCGATTTTGTACCGTTACTCCGCCGAACTTATGATTTTAGGCTGTTTTGCAATTTTTTGTTGGACTGGAATGTTGTTGAGTGTTAGCTGATATTTCTTTGGTTTATATGCTATGATTTCAGTGCATAAACAGGGAACGTCAACTTTAGAATCCCGACTTCGAACCCCGGTAGAAGAAAGAAGAAGGTTTGTGGTATTTTTGCTTTGAAGATGGGCTGTAACTTGAGCAGATTTTTAATACAAGATGTTGTTGTTCTTGGTTCAGATTTGGACAGCTAGAAGACACCATAAACTTCACACTTGAAAGGTAAAAGTGGACTATTGTTTGAATGGGATTGAAACTCGAGATGGTTTGTGTCGAGTTCCCTAAATCAAATCCTTATTTGATTACTTGCTTTTATATGTTTTCTATGAATTTTCGAATGAGTCTTTGATGTTAATGAATGCTATGATGATGATATATGTTGCATTCATCTTGCAAGACTTGTTCTTTGATTTTGAAATGAACGGAAACGTTCGATTAGACGATTTGAGGGATTATATATGTATGGCCTGGGTGGTTGAGTTAGCCTAGCGTCTGATTTACATATATAATGGCTTCAAAGTCTAGAGAAGCAAGATAAGTAGCCCCACCTCGATCGGGAGAGTCGGTAGTTAGTTATGATATCTTCTTCTCGGGATCCCAACCGATGAATTAGTGAACCTTGTTTTAAAACATGCATTGAAGTTCTTTTTATATCATGAATTTGATATTTGCTTTGCTATGCATGTTTAGTTGCTTTTACTGGGAAATATATTTCTCACCGGAGTTATCCGGCTATTGTTGTGTTGTATGTGTCATGGCAATAGGCAGGAGTGGAACAGGGCAGAAGCGAGCTTGAAGAACAAAGAATGAGAGATTAGAGTGATGATCCGGTATAGAAGTCGAGTTGCTGTAACTTTATGTTAAGATCAAGAGATATGATTGTATAGTTGATAGACTTGAATCTTTTCTACTTAACTATAGAAATGGATTATGTTTAGAGTTGGAATTGTATAATTTCTAGACTTGAACTTATGTCTAAGGTGTGTTCTACTTGATCATGAAAATACACTTGATCTCAATGTTTTATTCTTGCTATGAGGTATGTTTATGATCTTGTTAAGGACTTCACTTACCTTGTGTATTATCTCTTGGAACTTATATGATGTTTCTTAGACTTGATTTAACTTGTTGAAGATGACTTCAAGGCTTAGAAAAGGAGTGGAAAATCAAAGATTATTTCTGCCCAGGGCAGCGCCCGAGCTGCTGAAAAGAGCAGCCCGAGCGCAGCCCCGAGCTGCGTTCTGTTTTGGGTAGAACAGGGAGTGCTCGGGCGGTGCTTTTTAGCCGCACGAGCGCGGCCCAACATTTTTTTTTAAAAAAAAATTTATTTTCTTCTTTTCTTTGAGGCTTGATGTTAGCTATAATTCATGATCTTGGATTAACTTTGTAATTTGAGAGATTAAGAACCGGGTCGTCACAACAGGTGGTATCAGAGCGAGAAAATTCTGGACTGAGTTAGATAGCGAGTGGGGTAGATTGACATCTTCCTTGCTTATTTATTTTATCATGCTATGGTTTAATTACATGATTGAATTACATGTTGTAAATGCTAGCATGGTTTACTTTCAAGTATTTGATTACATTTTGTTGTATTTATTTTATTTGAAAGTATGATTTATGATGATTAAAGACGCATGCTTACTGGACTATCTGAAATGATTAGAGGCATGTGTACTGATGAATTATGATATGCTACCTGATTATCTGAATTGATTGGAAGCATGTCTTGTTGAGTACTTTGATTATGTTTTTTTTAAGATTGAATCAGAACCGAGTCTTGATCAGAGGTAAGATGATCAGAGGAGGACTGAGATAGATTTGATGATTATGGTATCCTAACCATTTTGATAATCAGATATGTCTCGACGACCAGGACGACCTTCTCTTAGACCACAGGTTCCTACTCCTATGCCAGAGCAGACAGTTCATACTCCTCTGCCGGAACAAACAGTGGTAACACCGATAGTACCTCAAGCTGCAGTCCCGAGCAATGAACAGGGAAGTACCTCTCGAGATATGACAGATATGACCGCCACTCCGATGGAAACACTGCTCAAACGCTTTCAATCATACCATCCGCCTACACTAAAAGGTACTGAAAATGCGGTTGAATGTGAAGGATGGCTTGATGACATGAAAATGTTGTTTGATTCACTTGATTATGGTGATGAGCGGAGAGTCAGACTTATTGGAAATCAGTTGCATGAGGTTGCGAAGAGCTGGTGGTCCACGACCAAGAAAGCTTTGGAGCGTAGAGGAACCGTACTTACCTGGAATGTCTTCACTACTGAGTTTTACCAACGCTTCTTTCCGGTGTCTTATCGCAAAGATAAAGGTGCAGAATTTGCTAATCTGAAGCAGGGAAACTTAAATATTGAAGATTATGTTGCAAAATTCTCTACATTGCTACGTTTTGCTAAGAAGACAGGGAGCAGTTCTTCGAGTTCCAGTGGTACAAAACCGAAATCTTGAGTGTTTTGTAACAGTTGTGGTGGAGGTCATCCAACTGATCAGTGCCGAGGTGTATTTGGGAGGTGCCATATATGCCATCATACTGGCCATTTTGCGAGGGTGGGTCCTCAGAGAGGTTCTGGACAGTCACGAGGTGCAGAGTCATCACGATCAGTGACTCAACCTGCGAGGCAAGCCTCTTCTGTTCATTCCTTTCAACCACCACATCCACAGCAACAGCCAAGGCCAGGAGGAAGTCAGACAGGCAGTCAGCCTCAGAGGCAACAAGCTCATGTTTTTGCACCGACGGAGGAACAGGCACATGGAGCACCAGATGATGTGATTGCAGGTAACTGTTCTCTTTATGGTTATCCTGCATATGTGTTGATAGATACAGGTGCATCACATACGTTTATCTCTGCACGATTTGCTTCATTACATTCTTTTCCTGTTCAATCATTACCTGTTGTAGTATCTGTCTCTTCTCCTTTGGGAAGAGGTCTTATATCTATTCAGAAAGTTAAGAATTGTTTGCTACAGTATGATGGTAATGAGATAGAGATAGATTTTTTTGTGCTTGGTTTGTCTGATTTTGACTGCATTATCGGGATTGATATGCTAAACAAGTACAGAGCTACCGTAGATTGTTTCCAGAAGATAGTGAGGTTCAGACCTGAGATGACTGAAGAATGGAAATTCTATGGTAAGGGTTCTCGTGCTAAGATTCCTCTGATTTCTGTATTATCTATGACCCGACTTTTGCAGAAAGGAGCAGAGAGATTTATTTTATATGCAGTTGATGTTTTGAAAACTAGCTCGAATCTGGCTGATTTGCCAGTGGTTAGTGAATTTGAGGACGTTTTTTCTGATGAGATTCCGGGACTACCTCCGTATCGTGATATTGATTTCAACATAGAACTGATGCCAGGTACTGCACCGATTTCTAAAGCACCTTATCGAATGGCACCAGCGGAATTGAAAGAGTTGAAAGATCAGTTGGAAGATTTACTGGCCAAGGGATACATTCGACCCAGTGTTTCTCCTTGGGGTGCTCCAGCACTGTTTGTCAGAAAGAAAGACGGTTCAATGAGATTGTGCATCGACTACCGACAACTGAACAAGGCAACAGTAAAGAATAAATACCCTTTTCCTCGTATTGATGATTTATTTGACCAGTTGCAGGGTTCTTCTGTGTATTCTAAGATCGATCTGAGATCTGGATACCATCAGCTGAGAGTTAAAGATTCTGATATTCCAAAAACTGCTTTCAGAACCAGGTATGGACACTATGAGTTTATAGTTATGCCGTTTTATTTGACGAATGCTCCAGCTGTATTTATGGCTTTGATGAATCGTGTGTTTCAGAAATATCTCGATGATTTCATGATAATTTTTATTGATGGTATTCTGATATATTCGAAGAATTTGATTGATCATGCTGAACAATTGAGAACCGTGTTGAAGACATTAAGAGCTGAGTTTGTATGCTAAATTGTCGAAATGTGAGTTTTGGCTGAAACAGGTTGTTTTTCTTGGACATATCATATCTGGAAATGGTATATCTGTTGATCCAAGTAAAGTCGAGGCAGTGATCAATTGGTCGAGACCAACATCTGTTCCTGAGATACGTAGTTTCATGGGTTTGGCTGGGTATTATCGTTGGTTTATTAAAGATTTTTCCAGTATTGCAAAACCGATTACTCAGTTAACTCAAAAGAATGCTCCTTTTATCTGGTCTGATGCTTGTGAATCCAGTTTTCTTGAATTGAAGAAACGACTGACCAGTGCACCAATCTTGACGATCCCTTCAGGTACTGGTGGTTTCACTGTTTATTATGATGCATCTCATCGAGGCTTGGGAAGTGTATTGATGCAGTGAGGGCATGTAATTGCTTATGCCTCGAGATAGTTGAAGCCTCACGAGACCAGATACCCGATTCATGATATTGAATTGGCTGCCATTGTATTTGCTTTGAAGATTTGGCGACACTATTTGTACGGGGAACAGTTTGAGATTTATTCTGATCATAAGAGTCTGAAATATTTGTTATCACAGTCAGAATTGAATATGAGACAGCGGAGATGGCTTGATTTGCTCAAAGACTTTGATTGTGAGATTAAATACTACCCGGGAAAATCGAATGCAGCAGCTGATGCATTGAGTCGAAAGGTATGTTCCTTGTCCTTATTGACGATGGGTGTATCAAATTTGATTGAAAATTGTTGTCTTTCTGGATTAGTATTTGATACGAATTATCAGCCTCTTAGACTTTATCAAATGCAAGTTGAACCAGTGTTAGTTTTGCGAATTAAAGAAGCTCAGAAATTTGATCAGAATGTGCAGAATTCGATTGAGAAAGTCCGATCAGGGCATGTATCTGAATACCAGGTTCGATATGTTATTTTATATTTTAACAATCGCCTTGTAGTGCCTGATATTTCTGATGTGAGACAACAACTACTGAAAGAGGCGCATTGTAGTCGTTATAGCATTCATCCTGGTGGTAGGAAGATGTACAATGATCTTAAGACTCAATATTGGTGGAAACAAATGAAAGCGGATATCACTGATTTTGTGTCTCGATGTCTTAATTGCCAATAGGTGAAGGCTGAGAGGAAGAAACCGCCTGGTTGGTTACATAGCTTATCAGTGCCTGAATGGAAATGGGATCATATTTCCATAGACTTTGTGACGAAGTTACCACGATCTTCTAGAGGTTGTGATGCTATCTGGGTGATTATCGACAGATTGACGAAATCAGCGTGTTTTATTCCTTATCGCATGACGTATAGACACGACCAGATGGCAGAGATTTATGTCCGAGAAGTTGTTAGATTACATGGAGTGCCGAAGTCTATCGTATCAGATCGTGATCCTCGATTTACATCACACTTTTGGCACAGTTTATAGAGTGCTTTGGGTACTCAGCTACACTTGAGCACAGCGTATCATCCAAAGAAAGACGGACAGTCTGAGCGTACCATTCAGACCTTGGAGGACATGTTGAGAGCTGTAGTGCTTGATTTTGGCACTAGTTGGCAAGATTCACTACCACTTTGTGAATTTTCGTACAACAACAGCTATCAATCGAGTATTGAAATGGCTCCGTTTGAAGCTTTGTATGGAAGAAAGTGTCGATCTCCTCTTTACTTGGATGATATTTCTGAGGTACCTGACATTGGACCTGACATGATTCGAGATATGACTGAACAGGTGAAGATTAGTTAGAAAAGAATTAAGACAGCTCAGGATAGCCAAGAGAAATATGCCAATATTCGACGTAAACCTTTGTCGTTTGAACAGGGGGATCATCTATTTTTGAAGATTTCTCCGTTCAGAGGTAATGTACGATTTGGCAAGCGAGGTAAGTTGTCTCCACGATATATTGGTCAGTATGAAATTCTGAAGAAAATAGGCAATCTTGCCTATCGATTAGCTCTTCCTCCATCTTTATCTGGAATACATGATGTCTTTCATGTATCGATGCTTCGAAAATGCCTTGCTGATGAATCTCATGTGCTTCAATCTGATGAGGCTGAACTCGACGAAACTTTGAGTTATTTTGAAAAGCCAATTCAGATCCTTGATCGTAAGGAGAAGCAACTTCGAACGAAGACTATTCCGCTTTTGAAAGTTCAGTGGAGTCGTCACGGTATTGAAGAAGCAACTTGGGAGACAGAATCGGACATGAGACAATGATTTCCAGAGATGTTTCCATGATGTGAGTACACTCTTTAGTCTTTCTGTTCTTTATGTTATATAATCTGTTGATACTACTTGAGATTTCGAGGACGAAATCGTGTCTTAGTGGGGGAGAATTGTAACGCCCAAAATTATTTAATTTTAATCTGAGAATATTTAATTTGAAAATATTTGGAGTTTTGATTTAAATTCTAATATTCTTAAATTATTTAGGATTGAAATTGAATAAAATAAAAAGTTGAGGATCAAATTGCAATTATTGACAACTTGAGGGGCCAAAGTGCAAATATGGGTAAATATGTTGGACACTTGTTATTCCTATGATTATTCACGTGTATACTACCTTTTCCATCAGATTGTTCAGAGGCAAGAACCGTGAGGAAAGAACAAAGAAATTTTAAGTTTTCTCTTCAACTTGTAATTTCAATATCTTGAGTTTTGGTTATCCGATTTCGATTCCGAAAAGTGTTTTGGAATCCTCGAGACGAGACCTTTGATTTGATGTAAGTTTTATTTTGATTCATTATGGTTTGAGAATTCGAAATTGGCAGATATCAGTTAGTTGGTTCTTGTTTGAGGTTTGAAGTGTTATATCTTGTGGTATTGAAGAAGAGTTATTTGAATGGTGATTGTATGCTACTGTGATGCTTTAGCAGCTTCAATTTGAATTCAGTAGCATCTGATATTGCTGAGTTTTGACATATATGTGCTGGTTTGATGAATATGTGCTGCTATAGTTGTTAGAAATTAGTTTCGGTTACCGATTTTGTACTGTTACTCCGCCGAACTTATGATTTGAGGCTGTTTTGCTATTGTTTGTTGGACTGGAATGTTGCTGAGTGTTAGCTGATATTTCCTTGGTTTATATGCTATGATTTCAGTGCATAAACAGGGCACATCAACTTTAAAATCCCGACTTCGAACCCCGGTAGAAGAAAGAAGAAGGTTTGTGGTATTTTTGCTTTGAAGATGGGCTATAACTTGAGCAGATTTTTAATACAAGATGATGTTGTTTTTGGTTCAGATTTGGACAGCTAGAAGACACCATAAACTTCACACTTGAAAGGTAAAAGTGGACTATTGTTTGAATGAGATTGAAACTCGAGATGGTTTGTATCGAGTTCCCTAAATCACATACTTATTTGATTACTTGCTTTTATATGTTTTATATGAATTGTTGAATGAGTCTTTGATGTTAATGAATGCTATGATGATGATATATATTGCATTCATCTTGCAAGACTTGTTCTTTGATTTCGAAATGAACGGAAACGTTCGATTAGATGATTTGAGGGATTATATATGTATGGCCTGGGTGGTTGAGTTAGCCTAGCGTCTGATTTACATATATAATGGCTTCAAAGTCTAGAGAAGCAAGATAAGTAGCCCCACCTCAATCGGGAGAGTCGGTGGTTAGTTATGATATCTTCTTCTCGGGATCCCAATCGATGAATTAGTGAACCTTGTTTTAAAACATGCATTGAAGTTCTTTTTATATCATGAATTTGATATTTTCTTTGCTATGCATGTTTATTTGCTTTTACTGGGAAATATATTTCTCACCGGAGTTATCCGGCTATTGTTGTGTTATATGTGTCATGGCAATAGGCGGGAGTGGAACAGGGCAGAAGCGAGCTTGAAGAACAAAGAATGAGAGATTAGAGTGGTGATCCGGTATAGAAGTCGAGTTGTTGTAATTTTATGTTAAGATTAAGAGATATGATTGTATAGTTGATAGACTTGAATCTTGTCTACTTAACTATAGAAATGGATCTTATGTTTAGAGTTGGAATTGTATAATTTCTAGACTTGAACTTATGTCTAAGGTGTGTTCTACTTGATCATGTAAGTACACTTGATCTCAATGTTTTATTCTTGCTATGAGGTATGTTTATGATCTTGTTAAGGACTTCACTTACCTTGTGTATTATCTCTTGGAACTTATATGATGTTTCTTAGACTTGATTTAACTTGTTGAAGATGACTTCAAGGCTTAGAAAAGGAGTGGAAAATCAAAGATTATTTTTGCCCAGGGCAGCGCCCGAGCTGCTGAAAAGAGCAGCCCGAGCGCAGCCCCGAGCTGCGTTCTGTTTTGGGTAGAACAGGGCGCGCTCGGGCGGTGCTTTTTAGCCGCACGAGCGCGGCCCAACATTTAAAAAATAATAATTTCTTTTCTTCTTTTCTTTGAGGCTTGATGTTTAGCTTTGATGTTAGCTATAATTCATGATCTTGGATTAACTTTGTAATTTGAGAGATTAATAACCGGGTCGTCACATCATCAGTTGGCATTATGAGATCATGATCTATGGGAGTTCATCATAGACCGGTTTAAACTGCCTTGACTTGCGACTGGTCTTCCTGATGAACGCTGCTTTATCCAAGAAAATAGGTTTTTAAAGAGGCCATAGCCCTACCTACTACTGGGAGCACTCTTAGAAAGTGGCGATGATGTTGCTATGAGAGACTGAACTCTTAGAAGTCTATTTTGTATCTCTCTTTTCTAACAATGTGTACCCAAAAGAACTAAAGGGTACCAAAATCAAATTCTTGTAGGGAAATAGGAAAAATATTCTTCCTAGCATATGATATCTATACAGTGGATGTTTTAGACATATTACGGGGAACAAGGACCTACTCCAATCCATCAAACCAAAGGAGAAGGGATCTGTCACCTTTGGAGACAACAACAAAGGAGTTATCGAAGGAATCGGCTCAATAGATATTTCTAAATCCTGCTTGATTGATGATGTACTCCTAGTGAAAGGGCTTAATCATAATCTACTAAGCATAAGTCAATTGTGCGATAGAGGTTATAAAGTTAAATTCACTCCCCAACACTGCACTATATCACTCACATCTGACAAATCCATAAATTTCAAAGGATATAGAAGTGAAAATGTATACAAGGTTTCTTTAAATAATTTATCTTTATCAAATATTAAAAGCCTTGTATCCTTGAATGTTGATGACAACATTCTTTGGCATAGACGACTAGGTCATGTTGGTCCTAGTACCATAGAAAAACTTTTTAAACTTGATTTAGTTGTTGGTATGCCAAAACTCAATTTAAAATTAGATTCTTTTTGTGATGCCTGTCAACTTGGCAAACACACAAGGAAATCTTTTAAAAGCAAAAATTTTGTATCAAATTCTATGCCCCTTGAACTTCTTCACCTAGACCTATGTGGTCCCTCGAGGAACGTTAGCCTAGGAGGGAAGCTTTATGCATTTATCATTGTGGATGATTTCTCACGATTCATGTGGACATTGTTTTTAGCCCACAAAAATGATGCCTTTGATTATTTTAAAACTTTTGTCAAACGTGTTGAGAATGAGAAAAATCTTTCAATCAAACAGATCTGTAGTGACCACGGAACTGAATTTAAAAATGAGAGTTTTACAAATTTTTGTGAAGAGAAAGGCATCGGTCACAATTTTTCTTGTCCTAGGACTCCTCAACAAAACGGGGTCGTTGAAAGGAAAAATAGGACACTTGTGGAGATTGCGAGGACCATGATATGTGAGCATTCTCTACCAAAATATTTCTGGGCTGAAGCAATGAGCACTGCCTGTTACATTATCAATCGTGTATCAATAAGGCCAATTCTCAAGAAAAACTCCATATGAATTATGGAGAGGGAGAAAACTTAACATTTCATACTTTCGGGCTTTTGGATCAAAATGATTCATTAATAATAATGGTAAGGACAACCTTGGCAAATATTATGCCAAATCCGACAAATGTATTTTCTTGGGTATTCCACAACAAGTAAGGCTTATAGAGTATTTAATAAACGCACTTTACTTGTTGAAAAATCAATGCATGTAATATTTGATGAATCTATGTCTATAGTTTCTCGCACTAACAATGATATTGTTGAATCCGATATTTTGGTGATAACAAACAACAACTCATTGTATAGGAATGTGCTGCCAACCATTGTATTTCAGGAATCTACTACAATATATCTACCGGAAGCTTGTCAACCGCCTTTGCTCTCGACCGGCTGAAGTCACAAGCCTATCGACTGGCTATCAAAACCAGCAGAGGATAAATCTATCTACCGGAAGCTTGTCAACCGCCTTTGTCTCTCGACCGGTTGAAGTCACAAGCTTATCGACTGGTTATTCAAACCAGCAGAGGACAAATATCTCTACCGGTAGAATGCCAACTGCCTATCTAGATATCTCGAGACAAGTACCTGTGACAAGATGTTCTTTGCAGGATCTTTCATTAAAAGCAGAACCGGCGTTTCAGAAGATTTGTTGACTCCTGCAAATCAAGACAACAGGTTGTACCAAAATGGCAAAAACACAGAATGACTGCAGATAAAGCATTCGACCGTTTATTCCAGTTTTGGACCCTGGAAGTTGTCTGCAGTGTACGATCCTCATGCAGAATCATCAATGCATTTATGAGCATTAAATGTGCATTCAATGCAGCATCAGAACGTTCAAAATAAAGACGTTGATGATTGACCTATATAAAGGGAAGATTGCTCAAGACCAATAAGATGAACAAGAACAACAACAAGTGATACGAGACAACGAAGAGAGACAAGCAACTCAGAAAAATTTCAATCACTTGAATAATATCAGAAGTCCTCATCTGATATACTTGAGCACACTTACAAGATCATTCATCTGCTGCTCAAATAAACCCTCGCCTACAGTTCACCTATCTGATCGTCAAGGATCATCCTAGGGTTTTCAAGCCTCTCGACCGCTCTGCAGTCTGAGAAGCTCAACTCAACTATACTCAGTGTTGAAGAGACTTGAAGCTGCTCTGAAAGCTTCCACCAGTCTGATAAGAACTGAGAATCTTATCTGTGTAAATCTAGGAGTTTCGGATTAGGCATTGGATAAGTCCTAAGTCTGAAGTGGGTGTATTACAAGACGTTGTAATAACCAAAGTCTTCTAGTGAATTCCTTCCTAAGTGGAAGAAGGGGAGACGTAGAAGGATTAAGCCTTCGAACTTCCATAAAATCGTGCTTTAGCATTTACTGCCATTTATCTTACATTCTGCTCATACATTGCATTATAAACTTTGCATCACTAAAACCTCTGAACTATTTCCGCACTATTTAAGTTGTTCAAAACGTTTTAGAAGTTGAGAAAACCGATTAAGTGAACTAAACCTCACTTGATCATTTTGAAGAAAAAGAAGAAAAGTTTCAGAGTGTATTCACCCCCCCTCTACCCTCTGAACCGATCCCAACAAGTGGTATCAGAGCGGATTCCTTTCTCAACTGCTGATCTGAAGTTTTAAAATCATGACTTCTTTCAACAGAATTCCTATGTTTTCTAAAGAAGAGTATGATGATTGGAAAATTCGCATGCAGGCACATCTTGCAGCACAGGATGATGACATGCTATATGTCATAACAGACGGTCCTATCAAAATTATGAAGGTCAACCCAGCTCTAGCCGATGGTGCAGGACAAATGATTGAGAAACCAAGAGCTGAGTGGACCACTGAGGACAAAAAGAAGGCCAATCTTGACAATGTGGCCCGGGACATCCTATACAAAACACTGGACAAGAATATGTTCAGCAAAATCAAGTCATGTTCCACAGCAAAGGAGATTTGGGAGAAGCTCACTCAGCTGTGTGAAGGGAATGACCAGACAAAGGAAAACAAGCTCACCTTGGCCATTCAAAAATATGACAACGCCAAAATGAAGCCAGGGGAAACCATGGCTGAATTTGATGAACGGTTCAGTAGTATCATTTGTGATCTTATTGCTTTAGGTAAAACTTATACTAACCGTGAAATTGCTGTGAAGGTTATGAGAGCTCTGCCCAAAGAATGGGAGATCAAGACAGTGGCCATGAGAGAGTCAAAAGACTTGAGCAAGGTTGAACTGCATGATCTCTTTGCTGATCTCAAAGCCTACGAGTTCGAGCTCAACATGAGAACAGAAGATGAACCATCTACATCTCAACCAACCAAGGCCTTAACCTCAACCGTGATACGTCCACCGGTCGAGGAACCTCCAAAGAGATCAGCTGAGCAAATCAGCAATGAAGCCATGACACTCTTTGTCAAGAAATTTGGTAAATTTATGCGTAAAAACAATTCTAAATTTAAAAATTATCATAAATCGGACCATACAAACGATGGTCCTACGTGTTTTAACTGTGGAAAGCCAGGCCACTTCATTGCAGACTGCACCAAGCCTAAGAACAATGATCAGAAGCAATTCTCCGAAAGAAGAAGGGGTAAGGAGGATAAAAGGACGTTTAGAAAAGGAAGAGACCAAAGGGTTCTAGTAGCAGACGAAAGCAAAAGCAAGTGGGCTGAGTCTGACTCTGACAACTCCAATACCGGAAGCTCTTCAGATGACAGCGATGATGAAAAAGTGGAATGCCTTATGGCCGACATCGAAGAAGAAGCTGAGGAGGTATTTGACTTTGGCTCACCTGAATTTACTCACAGTGATTTAGTTACTGCTTTACACGAAATGGCTAATGAATACAAAGCATTATCCAAGGAGTTCAAGGAAGTAAAGGCAGAAAGAGCTGACCTAAAAGATAAGTCAAGCAAATCAAGCTGCATGCAGCAAAAAGAGCTTGATGGTCTTAAGGTCAAGCTAAGTCTGCTGGCTACTGAGAACGACACCTTGAAAAGAGTATTCCAAGCTACCTTGATTGAGAATAAAAAACTACTTGAAACCATTAAGGCTTGGAATAAATCTTCTGTAACCATTGACAAGATTCAAGAAATCCAAAGACCGGTATATGATAAAACCGGTCTAGGGTTTGGAACAAATGAACAGTCTATGGAATCCTGTATTCAGTCAAGCCTGGACAAAGGCAATCTTAACAAAATAAGATTTGTCAGGTCCAGCACGATATATGAACACGATAAGTGCAGCTTTGACAAAAATCAGAAAGTATCGAACGAACGAAGCTCTAAGCATAGAGGGCTGGGATATGTGGATCCCCAGACCTCTAATCAAAGAGGAACTTGGATCAAACCAAAACCTAATGAAAGAAGAAAGGGAAACCAATCTAATTTCAAAAGGCCATGGAATGAGTCTAACTACTCTAAGAAAAGATGGTCAAAGGAGAAGCCTTACCAGTACTTTAATTGCAGGCCAGTTCAAAAGAGGCACAGGCTAACTGATGAAAATAAAAAAGGCAAGAAGCACACAGCAACCTCACAAGCACACACATTTACTGCCTATCGACCGCACAGATTTCTGGACACACACACGGGCAAACCTGTAAGGGTGTTCCAGGTGTGGGTCCCGAAAGGGCTAATCCGACCTGGACCCTACTAGATATGGGTACCAAAAGTTCTTCACTCTTTGCAGGTACTAAAAGTCCAAACGGGCGAGAAAACCACTTCTATCAAGGACACTACCTGGTATTTAGATAGCGGTTGCTCACGACACATGACAGGGAATCCAGAACTTCTAACAGAAGTGGAGTTGTGCAAAGGACCAAAGATCAGCTTTGGAGACAACTCCAAAGGTAAAACCGTGGGTAAGGGTAAGATCATCCATGGTAACATCATTATTAAAGATGTGTTACTTGTTGACAAACTATGCTATAATTTGATAAGTATTAGTCAACTATGTGACAATGATCATTCGGTCGAGTTTCACAAACACACTTGCCTCATAAAAAATGACAAAGGTGAGACTCTTATGACCGGTGTACGAGACCTAAACACCTACAAGGTAAACTGGTCTTGCTCACATATTTCTTCACCTACTTGTCTTACTGCTCATCATGATAAACATTGGTTGTGGCATAAGCGGTTAAATCATCTAAATTTTAAGTCCATTTTTAACTTGAGGAAGCATGATTTGGTTTCTGGTCTGCCCGAAGGAGATTTTATAAAAGACAAAGTTTGTCCTGCTTGTCAACTAGGAAAGCAGGTGAGAGCAACCTTTAAAAATAAAGGGTGTATGTCTTCTTCCAAATGTTTAGACTTACTTTACATGGACCTATTTGGTCCTATACCAGTAAGAAGCATAGGGGGAATGAGATATGCTCTTGTTGTTATAGATGACTTTTCTCGATTTACTTGGGTCATCTTTCTCTCTTCAAAAGATCAAACTGCACCTCACCTGATTAAGCTTTTTAAACGCTTGAAAAATGAACAATCTTCTGTGATAGATAGAATCAGGAGTGATAGAGGGACTGAATTTTTAAACACCACTCTTATGACTTATCTAGATGATCAGGGAATCAAGCATGAGTTGTCAGCTGCTAGATCCCCACAGCAAAATGGGGTGGCTGAAAGAAGGAACCGTACTTTAAAAGAAGCAGCCAGAACTATGATTGCTGATTCAAATGTTTCTCAAAGACTTTGGGCAGAAGCAGTTAACACAGCTTGCTATACTCAAAACAGATCTATGATTAATAAACGATTTAACAAAACTCCATATGAGATCTGGAATGGCACAAAACCTGATATTTCTTACTTCAAAATTTTTGGGTGCAAATGCTTTATCCACAACAATGGCAAAAACCATTTGACAGCCTTCGATGCCAAAGCAGACGAAGGAACTTTTATTGGTTACTCAGCCGTTAGCAGAGCTTATCGAGTGTTCAATCAAAGATCACTAACGGTCGAGGAAACCATTCATGTTGTTTTTGATGAATCTACTCTATGTACAGAACAAACTCAAGGGAGCATAAATGATCTGAGTCACAGACTGGAAAACACAAATCTACAGGAAGAGAGTGACAGTGATCTATATCCTCCAAAGAAGGATGATCCAGTTCCCTCTACCGGGTGTGATCAAACAAGGCCAGAAGTGGATCCACCGGTTGATAACAATCCTCCAGCCAATGATGATCCAGTAAACGAGGACGTTCATCAACCAATTGATGACAACCCTTTAGGGAATTATTTTAGGTGGAACAAAGATCATCCACCTGGGTTGGTCATAGGTGACCCTTCTGCTCCTCGAAAAACACGTGGTCAAATGATTAATGAATTCTTGCATGCAGCTTTCATATCTCAGGCAGAGCCCAAGAAAATAGATGAAGCTCTATCAGATGCCAGCTGGATTGAAGCTATGCAAGAAGAGTTGAATCAATTCACCCGCAACAATGTTTGGCATCTAGTTCCTCGACCGAAAAATCAAAATGTGATTGGAACTAGATGGGTGTTTCGTAACAAGCTCGATGAACATGGCACTGTTGTGCGTAACAAAGCTCGACTTGTTGCTCAAGGATTCAGACAAGAAGAAGGCATAGACTTTGAGGAATCCTTCGCGCCAGTTGCAAGACTAGAAGCAATCCGCATCTTTCTTGCTTATGCAGCCTTCAAGAATTTTAAAGTTTATCAAATGGATGTGAAGTCTGCATTTCTCAATGGTCTACTTCAAGAAGAGGTGTACGTTGAACAACCACCAGGTTTTGTCAATCCTACTCATCCTCAATATATCTATAAACTTGACAAAGCTCTCTATGGATTAAAACAAGCACCGCGTGCTTGGTATGACACATTACTAAAATTTTTACTGGAACATGATTTCCAAATTGGAACGGTCGATAAGACCCTGTTTAAATTTGTAAAAGGTGATCATGTGTTACTAGTACAAATTTATGTCGATGACATTATATTTGGGTCAACTAACCCCAAGTTGTGCTCAAAGTTCTCTAAACTGATGAAGGAGAAGTTTGAAATGAGCATGATGGGCGAGCTAAACTTCTTTCTTGGACTTCAAGTGAAGCAACTTGAAACTGGAATATTCATCAATCAGTCCAAGTATGCCAAGGAATTGGTAAAGAAGTTTGGAATGGAACAATGCTCAACTGTATCTACCCCCATGAGTACATCAATTAAGCTTGATAAAGATGAAGGGGGAATTCCGGTCGAGGTAACCATGTATCGAGGCCTTATTGGTTCACTGCTCTATTTGACTGCCAGTCGACCGGATATCATGTATTCAGTTTGTTTATGTGCTAGATTTCAAGCTGCACCTAAGCAATCTCATTTCATTGCTACCAAACGAATACTTAAATATATTAAAGGAACTACTAATGTGGGTCTTTGGTATCCCAAAGATTCAAATCTCAATCTTATTGGCTATTCAGATGCAGATTATGCAGGTTGTAGAATTGATCGCAAAAGTACAAGTGGCACATGTCAATTCCTTGGAGATAGACTAATTTCGTGGTCAAGTAAGAAGCAGACATCAATTGCTACCTCGACCGCCGAAGCAGAATACCTTGCTGCTGGCAGCTGTTGTGCTCAAATACTCTGGATTCAACAGCAGCTTAATGATTATGGGATTCGATCGAGTGAAGCTCCAATCTACTGTGACAATACAAGTGCCATAGCCATCACTCACAATCCAGTGATGCACTCTAGGACAAAGCACATTGATGTCAGGCATCACTTTATCCGAGATCATGTCTTAAAGAAGGAAATCAGGCTGGAATACATCTCTACCGATCAGCAAGCAGCAGACATATTCACCAAGCCTCTACCGGACGCTAAGTTTTCATATTTTCGAAATATTCTTGGCTTAGTAGATTTAAGTTAGTATGCATGTGTTTAGGGGGAATGATTGTCAATATGACATTAATAGATTAGCTGTTACGTTGCCATAAATATTGGCATATCATCCGCCTTTAACTAGTCTCTGACAGGCTTCGTACTAGCAGCTTGGTGCTTTGAACCAAATGACATTAATTGAGGCGCCGTGATTATGCACTTCAAAACTTTTTGAATTTCAAAAATACTTTTCATGACGTCACCCTATGGCCCATAGGTTCCTATATATACTTCTTTACACTCGTATATCAATCTTTCACCTTTGCTAAAAGCTTTCATATTGTATTAAACGCTCCATCGAATTACTCTCAAGCTTTTGCTTACTCTTTGCTCGAGTTCTTATCTACAGATATCATGTCGATCCAGAAGACTTGCCTCGCCATCAACTTTGATTCCGTTGTTAAGGCAAACAACGCAGGAATAACTGAGGTCTTCACCATGCTTGAAGCCTCTGGACTAAAGAAATTTCTGGAATGCAGCGCCGTCTGCGATTTGCCTGTTTTGAAGGAGTTCTTCGCAACCGCTCAAATCGAGCATGGGACTATCAAATGCTTGATCAAGACAGAGGCCTACTCCTTCAATCAGAAGTTCTTCGCCAGCACATTTGATCTGCCCTCCAGGGGTTTGACAAAATGCACGGATCTTCCAGATGGTAACTGCTCCTATTGGTTGAAGGAGTTCTCAACTACTGATGCTCCGATCAAACTGCCGGCCCAGAAGACATCTCTCAAAGCTCCATTCAGGCTACTGACTAATATCGTGGCCAAGAATCTTCTGGCCAAGGCTGGATCTTACGACAAGGTGACGCTGGAGAAATTTCAATACATGGCTTGTATTGCCTCCAAGATCAACATAAACTGGTCAGACATTCTGTTCAATATTCTATGTGAAATGATCAGGGGCAAAGGGCAATCCGAGGGATTTGCTTTGCAAATCTGCCACATCTTGGGCGTCCTTGGAGTGGACTTTTCCAAGACTGAGCCTCTGCATCCCACCAAATGGCTCAACAAGTCTACGATTCTCAAATTCCTGAACAAGAAAGAGACTGCGGTCGACACCTTGCCCTCAACCGCAAAGGTTATTGCTATCCCTCAACCGCTTTCAACGGTTCCGGTCGTGGCCAAACCAGTCCATACCAAAAAGTCTGCCAAGCGTCAACTGATCATCGAATTTGACTCTGAAGATGAATCACGTGAAAATGTTCCACTGATTCAAGCCTTCAGCAAGTCATCCCCTTCGGTCTCCAAAGCAGCTGTGTCATCCACGCCTGCAGGCGAGAAGAAGAGGCAGCACAAGAAGCTAAAGTCTCTTTCTGGACTTGCTCCTACCCTGCCAACGGTCGAGACTACTACCGTTGTAGCTTCTACTGCTCCTCGTCCTACAAAGGGTGTGATAATCCGGGAAGGTGCCTCATCAGCTCCTGAGGTCACTCTAGCTGATCCCAAAGACAAAGGGAAAGGTGTGATGATCTACACACCCAAGGCTCAACCAGCAGCTACGATAGAACTCAATATGATCATCTCCCACGTGCTCCGTACTGTTAAGCGTCATCTACAACGTTTTGACAGATGGCATCACTCCCGCTCTCACTTGACACTCGCTCAAATATTTCCTAAATGGAAATCTCTAAACGTCATTGAGCAGAAGATGCTTCTATTTGCTGACACTGAAGACATCGTGGAGGCTCTGGGAAGAAGACATCTCATAGACTTGAAGCTTCGAGGAAGCCTGCTATCTCTGCTAATTAATGAGCGTGTCAAGAATTTCAAATCCAAGAGTCCTACCGCTGCCGATGACTTTGTGATTTTGACTGGACTACAGGATAGTCTACGTCAAATCACTCAACTACTTCAGCACTTCCAAGTTCTCAACAATGTCAAAACACCAGCTTCAGCAGCCTGTTTGCAAGCTTATGTGCTGGAAGCACAAGTGATGATGAAAACCTTTCTCACTCAAGATCAGGGTGAAGAAGACGTATATGCTCTCCCTTCTTCAGATGGGATTCTGACCGATCTCATCACTGCTGACCTCTTTCAATCATATGCTCTAAGATCGAGTGTGGCAGCATCTTCATCGGTCGACCCCTCCTCAACCGCAGCCCAAGCAGTGACTCAACCGGAAGCAGTTGTGATTGCTCACTCCACTCCAGTGATGACCGCTCATACTTCTCCCGGTCATTCACAAGATGTTTTAGAAGTGGTTGCACAAGAGATACCTGTCACCTCTGTGACAGAGGTTCCTTGCAGTAGTGAAGCAACAGTGCCCCCAACGGAGATATCAAGCACTATTGTATCACCTGCATCTCCAGAACAGCAAGTGACTGATGCTGATCCAGCACTTCAACCGTCTCCATCTACTGAAAAGTTTATGGAAGATCTCATTATGGATGAACCAAGTGCTGATCCTGGTACTCCACCAACCATATTGGCTGCAGTCGAAACTACTACATCTCCAACTGTACCATTATTGGAAGGTCCATCGGGTAGCTCTCCAGCCAGTTCACCCGCACCACATCATCGTGAGTCTAGCCCGGTTTCACCAAGAAATGACCCAGAAGGGCAAATGATTCAGACTGATGATTCTTTAATTGAAGCCATGGCCGCAGCTCTAGATCATACCTTGATAAATCGGCTTCATGAGCTCATGCAAACGGTTAGGTCCTTCTCTCAAGACATAACAAACTCATCCTTATCGGTCGATAATTCACGCCAGACGATGATTCGGCATTTCGAGACCGTGTCTCGAGACCTTGCTCGTCTGTCCACAGAGATCACTAATCATCATCGCACTCAAATCAACACGCTCTCTACCGTCTCCGAACAAGTTATCCGATCCGAAAACCGCCTTCATAAGCAGTTGAATGATCGGATGGACACTATGCAAGCCACTCTACTTGCTCAAATCGATGCAAAAATAGACACTATGCAAGCCTGCCTTGGCACTCAACTCACTGAGGTCATCCTTCGACTCAACCAAGGTGATGCCAAAAAGGGGGAAGAAGAGCAACGTAGAGCAGCAGAGGCAAGAAGACGTGAAGAAGAGTCAAGAAGAAAAGAAGAAGCCGACAGAAGAAGAAGAGAAGGCAATAGGTCAGGAGGAGCCAGTTGGTTCAAAAGATGAACAACTTATCTCTTCTTTACTTATCGCAGCTGCATCTTATTTTTTTTCTGTAGGTGTAATAAAAATGCTTATTGTACTTAATGAAATTCATTCTCTCAATGAAGCTCATTTTAATGCTTTCATATTGTTCTTGGCGCACTCAAGTTTTGTCATCACCAAAAAGGGGGAAATTGTTGAATCCGATATTTTGGTGATAACAAACAACAACTCATTGTATAGGAATGTGCTGCCAACCATTGTATTTCAGGAATCTACTACAATATATCTACCGGAAGCTTGTCAACCGCCTTTGCTCTCGACCGGCTGAAGTCACAAGCCTATCGACTGGCTATCAAAACCAGCAGAGGATAAATCTATCTACCGGAAGCTTGTCAACCGCCTTTGTCTCTCGACCGGTTGAAGTCACAAGCTTATCGACTGGTTATTCAAACCAGCAGAGGACAAATATCTCTACCGGTAGAATGCCAACTGCCTATCTAGATATCTCGAGACAAGTACCTGTGACAAGATGTTCTTTGCAGGATCTTTCATTAAAAGCAGAACCGGCGTTTCAGAAGATTTGTTGACTCCTGCAAATCAAGACAACAGGTTGTACCAAAATGGCAAAAACACAGAATGACTGCAGATAAAGCATTCGACCGTTTATTCCAGTTTTGGACCCTGGAAGTTGTCTGCAGTGTACGATCCTCATGCAGAATCATCAATGCATTTATGAGCATTAAATGTGCATTCAATGCAGCATCAGAACGTTCAAAATAAAGACGTTGATGATTGACCTATATAAAGGGAAGATTGCTCAAGACCAATAAGATGAACAAGAACAACAACAAGTGATACGAGACAACGAAGAGAGACAAGCAACTCAGAAAAATTTCAATCACTTGAATAATATCAGAAGTCCTCATCTGATATACTTGAGCACACTTACAAGATCATTCATCTGCTGCTCAAATAAACCCTCGCCTACAGTTCACCTATCTGATCGTCAAGGATCATCCTAGGGTTTTCAAGCCTCTTGACCGCTCTGCAGTCTGAGAAGCTCAACTCAACTATACTCAGTGTTGAAGAGACTTGAAGCTGCTCTGAAAGCTTCCACCAGTCTGATAAGAACTGAGAATCTTATCTGTGTAAATCTAGGAGTTTCGGATTAGGCATTGGATAAGTCCTAAGTCTGAAGTGGGTGTATTACAAGACGTTGTAATAACCAAAGTCTTCTAGTGAATTCCTTCCTAAGTGGAAGAAGGGGAGACGTAGAAGGATTAAGCCTTCGAACTTCCATAAAATCGTGCTTTAGCATTTACTGCCATTTATCTTACATTCTGCTCATACATTGCATTATAAACTTTGCATCACTAAAACCTCTGAACTATTTCCGCACTATTTAAGTTGTTCAAAACGTTTTAGAAGTTGAGAAAACCGATTAAGTGAACTAAACCTCACTTGATCATTTTGAAGAAAAAGAAGAAAAGTTTCAGAGTGTATTCACCCCCCCTTTACCCTCTGAACCGATCCCAACAGATAACGTAGATTTACTCGAAGAAGAGATTAATTCCTCAAGCTTAAATGATATAGATGTTTCTGTTGAGGAAACACCACTTTCAAAGGATTGGACGCTTCACAAAGATCATCCTATGAATCTTATCATTGGAAGTCCTTCGAAGGGAGTAACTACTCGATCTTCACTTAATAATATTTGCAATCATCTTGCTTTTGTTTTGCATGTTGAACCTAAGTGTATTGATGATGCTTTATTAGATGGTTCATGGATTATTGCTATGCAAGATGAATTAAATGAATTCAAGCGTAATGATGTTTGGTGTCTTGTTCCTAGGCCGCATGATAGATCTATTATTGGTACTAAATGGGTCTTTAGGAATAAACTTGATGAGCATGGTACTATCACTAGAAATAAAGCTAGGCTTGTAGCAAAAAGGATATAGTCAAGAAGAAGGCATAGATTATGATGAAACTTATGCGCCTGTTGCTAGACTAGAATCTATTCTCATGCTACTTGCTTTTGCTTGCTCTAGAAATTTTAAGTTATTTCAAATGGATGTTAAAAGTGCCTTTCTTAATGGTGAATTGAAAGAGGAAGTTTACATTGAACAACCCGATGCCTTTGTTGATGTTTTATTGCCTGATCATGTGTTTAGACTTAACAAAGCATTGTATGGTTTAAAAAAAGCTCCTCGAGCTTGGTATGAAAAATTATCAACTTTTCTTCTTTCAAATGATTTTTCAAGAGGAAATATTGATATTACGTTGTTTACCAAACATGCTAAAGATGTCTTATTGATTGTGCAAATTTATGTTGATGACATAATTTTTGGTTCTACTAATGAAACTCTCTGTCAAGAATTCTCAAAGTTGATGCAGGATCATTTTGAGATGAGCATGATGGGGGAACTTAACTATTTCCTCGGATTGCAAATCAAACAGTGCAAAGATGGGTTCTTTGTGAACCAAAGCAAATACATCAAGGAGATTTTAAAGAAGTTTGGGATGGAGAACACAAAATCATCATTCACACCAATGAGCACAGCAACCAGACTCGACAAGGATGAAAATGGTAAATCTGTAGATCAATCTTCCTTTCGTAGTATGATTGGCTCCTTACTTTATGCTACTACTAGTAGACCGGACATTATGTTTAGTGTTTGCTTGTGTGCACGATTTCAATCATGTCCAAAGGAATCACATTTGTTCGCCTTAAAACGCATTTTCAAATATCTTTCAAATACTCCAAATCTCGCTTGTGGTATTTGAAAAATTCTTTCTTTGATTTAAAAGCTTATTGCGATGCCGACTTTGGTGGATATAAGGTGGACAGGAAAATCACTAGTGGAACTTGTTTCTTTTTTGGAAACTGTTTAGTTTCTTGGTTTTCAAAGAAACAAAATTGTGTTGCGTTATCAATGACTGAAGCTGAATATATGGCTGCCGGTAGTTGTTGTGCGCAAATTCTTTGGATGAAGCATCAATTGCTCGACTATGGTGTATCTTTTTCGAAAATCCCTATTTTCTATGACAACACAAGCGCCATATGTCTTACAAAGAATCCGATTCAACATTCGCGCACCAAACGTATTGACATTCGTCATCATTTTATTCGTGACTACATCGAACGAAATGAAGTTGAACCTCAATATGTTGACACGACAAATCAAATTGCCGATATTTTTACAAAACCACTAGATGAAAATACTTTTATTCGTTTGCGTGGTGAACTTGGCATGATTGAGTTGTAATCACTTGTTGACATATTCTAAAGATAATGTCATATTAAGGGGGAGCTTAATATTAAATTCGAGCAATTTAATGTTGGATAATACAATTAATTGTATTTATTCAATATTATACGCTCATATTTTGTTATTTATGTGACATTTATGTGTTGCATTTTAGAAATCATATTCCAATTCTCATGTTTTGCATTTAATTTTCCAATCTTTTTTATTATCACAAAAAGGGGGAGAATAAATTTGGTTAAAAATACTTTAACTAAGGGGGAGAGTTAGTTCGGTTAAATGCATGGAGAATAAAATTGGTTATTTGATAAACATTCTCTTCTTAGCTAATTGTTTAATTTAGGGGGAGTTTTATTCATGCAATTATATTTTGAAAATTTAAATTGTTTATTTAATATTGTACATTTATTTCTCCTAATTAACCAAGTTTTGTGATCATAAAAAAGATGGAGATTGTTACGCCTTAAACGCATACAAATCTCGTGTTATGAGATTAATGTTTTTAATGCATTAACAAGTCTCATAATATTATGTTTTGATGATTACAAAACTCTGTTAATTGTTACTAACTATTTAAAGTGAGATTTTACATATTATATTTATTGATGATTAAATTCTTGGAAGCTATTTTGAAGATATACATGTATTTATAAAGTCTTGTATTACTCATTGAATGGATGGAACATTGTTAAGAGATATAAAGAAAAAGACAAGAAGAAGCCAAAGTATGGAGCAGAAAACTTCCGAAAATTACTGGAAATGTTCTATGACTTCAAATTGGATCTCCACCAGTCATAATCTAGATAAAGAAGTGTTACATGTACTGTCCAAATTTGAGAACAATCCAACGGCTAGAATGAGTGATATGAATTTTTTCATATATGCTGCACAGTATACACTTCTGGAAGGAACAAAACCATGAAGATTCGACTTCAGAAAATAACTGGAAATGATTGAGACATCAATCAAATCTCCACCAATCAGATTCAAATTTAGGATGTTTTACAACCTATGTCCAAATTTCAGATCACTCCAACGGATGGAGATGGAGATATAAATTTTTCAAATTTGTTGCACAGAACAAGTTTGAAAACTTGATGAAGAGACTACCGAAAATTACTGGAAATGTTTGGCTCGTTAAAATCAAATCTCCACCATTCAGAATGAAGATCCAGATGTTTTAAAGCTTCGGTTTAGATTTCAGATCAATCCAACGGTTAGATTGTGAGATACAAATTTTCCACAAAATCCGCTCAGTGTTGGGAAAAAGTAGGCAGCGGTGCCGAACACTTTTTGTCACTCCTTGACTTCTCAACACACGCCTCATGCACTCAAATCAGATTCAAATATTTGCCAACTATAAATAGAGGCCATCTAAGGTCATTTGGAGACATCCCAACTCATCTCTTCTCTCCTTTACAAGCAATTTCTCACTATCAAAGTGTTTGTGTGATATATTTGAGAGTGTTTGTGAAAATAGTTTGTGAGTTGGTTGTGCTATTGTTGTAAGCACTTGAGTGTGAAGCCAAGTGTGTTGTGTTGAGGCTATCCTTGGAGCCCTTAAGGCCAAGTGTTCGAATTGTATCGGCGCGGTGATCGTGTTGAGTAGTACGACTATCCTTGGAGCCATCAAGGCCAAGAGTTAAAGTGCTAGTGGATCCTTGATTAATCTATCTTAACCAAGAAGGGAAAACGTAGACGATTTATCGTCGAACATCCATAAACATCTCTTATCCCTTTTACTGCTTTATTTATATTACGCATTTATTTACTGCACTTATATTTGTTTGCTTTAAGTCTTCCGCTTGTGTACTAGCATAATCGCTTTAAATTGCTAAAGTTGCCAATAGAACCTAAATCCCCCCCCCAATTAGGTTCTAACAATCATGATCGTCATCTCCCAAGTGTCCACCTATGCTGCCATGACTACTCTTGTCACCATGTCTATCCATCTACACGACGATTCAAAGATTAATCCCAAAACAAAATATAGATCCCAAAATTCATAAGCATGCTCTAATACCATAAAATGTAGTGACCCGCCCCGTGATGACCTAATAATCAGAAGCTTAAGCATGTCGTTAACTTAATCAAATAATAATAAAAAATCAAGCAACGAAAACTTAATCAATCTACACCCTAAAGAATACAACCGATAAAAATAACTGAAACCCCAAAAAATAATATACATAACCAAATGATACCGAGTAAAAGCTTAATCTAGAAACCATCGGTGATCCTTCCTACCAAGAGTTGGCCACCGATCAACTATTAATATTGCTCCTGGTCCACCTGCAAATCTTCCCCATCGAATTGAGTGTCCGAGATAAAAGCAGAGACGTGAGTGCTAATACCCAGTACGTAAATACTGAATATACAGGACTATATGATGCATGCAACATGAAATATGAATGCTCTGGGTTAATTGTGATCACATCTGGAAAATCATGCTCAGTACATAGGCGCCTCCAGTATGCGCACGCTGCTCCGAAGATTCACTGGGTGCCACTCATACTGAACCCAATCTTGGACTATCTCCTGGGTAAATCGCACACGTTTCTCCCTTGGTACAGTTGGTGTCACATGGTACCCAATCGTACAATAAAACAATCCTAGGGCTGAGCGACCCTAGAACAACTGGCTATCTCAAAAGGATAAAAGGCTCAACAGGGTATGCAAATGTCGTATACAAATCATGAACAGTAAATCATTATACTTCTCATGCAAATAATAATGCAACACATAATTATGCAATACATAAACATGTAGCTGGCTACCTCAGTAATAATCATAGATATCCTCGTATCTACAGTCCAACTTACTAGTCAAAATAACCATGCATCTAGCGTCCAACTCTACAATCAAAGTAGTCATGGATTATTGAACCAGCTCTAAAAGCCTATCATCACATGATTAATACAACACTAAATAAAAAATAAAAGCCACAACAAAGCGAATAGATACTCCTAAAATATTTATATGCTCTAGAGTTATATCTTCGTCCATTGTCAGCCCTTTGACGTCGATGCCCTAGAACTTGGGCACAACTTCGTTGCGACATCTAGACGCCTCGCCAAAACTCCGCCCCCCACTCATAAAAAAGCTGGAAACCCTCTAGAACACTTAGAAATCGAGAGGAACATGTGAATTGGCAAAGAATTCTGAAATCCCGATGCCCTATTTATAGATCACGATCGGAAGCTCCGATTTGTGCATGCATGCCATTTTTCGATCAGCTGAGATCGAAAGCTCTGTTATGCACAACGGAAGCTCCATTCTCCTGCATGCAGCTACGTGTACAAGTTTTCAAGACACATCTCGGACAACACGAACGGAAGCTCCGTTCTGTCCAACAGAATATCCGATCGCATTGGAATCTATGATCTCAGTTCGGACCTTCCGATCCTGTCCAAGCCCATTTTACCATTTTTGAACCTTTTGGATTTGATTTCTTGGTCCGTTGGATTATATTAAAATCCCATAGTCAATCGTTAATGAAATTTAATCAATTAATCTTATAGTTTGGAACCGGGCCACTACAAACGAAGACCAATATTCTGAACATATAAAGATGTTGGAGATATCCTTAGAGAATATAAAAACATCAGGATTTGTAAAACAAAATATCTTAGATTTAGGATGCTCAACAGCAAAAGAAAGGAAATAGTTTATTGGGAAAATGAACTATCAATAAAAATCCAATTAACCCCATTATTGGATAAAAGTGAGAACGTCCAACTATTAATACATGGGATGATAAAAATGACATTGGTAGGAGCAGTAAGAACTTGGGCTGAAAACCTAGTGATTACAAATCTAACACAAGGTATGACAGGAGATTGATATTTTAAATTATTTGTTGATTCCCTATACCAAGAATTTTTTTAGGAGTATCAAATAATGATACCAATTTAGTAGCTAAAACATAGAGCAAAATAGAGAAATTTTCATTCTATATAATATCAAACTATGCAATTTATGCTACTTAGAAGAATTTATATGCGACTATGAAACAAACTATTGTCAGTTAATGGAAGCTGATAAAAAAGAACATTACAAATTAAGTATCTTTAATAAGATACCCGATATACCAATAAACAGTAAAAATGAATTTTTAACTAGTATTTATGCCAAAACGCTAGGAGGAGTTATTAAATTTATCAAAGATATAATAACAAAGAAATGTGATGAGGTAAAAGGATCTTCAATTTCTATAAACAAAATAATAAGCTCTGCTGTGACAAAACGGAATTCAAAGTAAAAGAGCGTGGCTGTAAAACAAACTGGCCACACAAACATCTAAAACGACACAAACAAACTAAAACTAATAAACCTTATAAATCATTCAAAAGAAAATTTATTCCTTATAAGAAAAAGAAATTTAAAAAAAATTTCAAAAAATCTTATAGAGAAAATTCTATAAAAAATTTGATAACGAAAATCACCTTGTCCAAAGGTAAAAGAAAGTGTACATGTTGGTTGTGCAATGAAGGACATTATGTAAATAAATATCCAAAACGAAATGAAAAGAAAGACAAAGTTATACTTCTTGAAAAATTATATACTATTGGATTTTATCATGTAGAAACAATTAAATTTTAATTGATGATGAAATATTTATTACCTTGAAGAATCAAGTGAATCATACTTAGAATCAGATTCAACATTTAATGATAATGATTCGAATTAATTCAAGGGCATTTTTAAAAATAGAGAGTTCAAACAAAGTTTTGGGTAGATAAAGAGTTAGGAACAAAAGAAATTTGGGATCAGGGAGATTGAAAAGAGTGAGTGAAAATGAATTTATTAATGATAAGAAAAGTTGTTCGGTCCATGAAATTCCACAATTTTTATGATGGATTTGGTTTTCATAGATACAAGGTATTAGTAACGAAGGAAGTAAAATAATAATAATAAAAAAGGGAAATTTGCCCAAAAATCCCCAAATGCAAATATGTTTTGCTTTGGGCTCCCTAGTCATAAAATGTGGTACAACATCATACATCATGTGGTACAAAACCATATAAAATTTGGCGCAAATTAACAAAAATTATTGTACGAAAATTGGCTAGGGAGTGCAGAGCAAAACATATTTGTATTAAGGATTTTTCAGCAATTTACCAAAAAGAATTTAAGATAAGGGACTAAGAATATGAATATAATAAGGTCATGTGATAAAAAATAAAATAAAATAATATAACATGTAGCTAAAATAAATATTTCGTGTGTAAGAGAGTGGCAAGGACTAAGAGTCCATTTGGGAACAACAGATAATTTAGGAAAAAATATTTTTTTTTAAAAAAAGCACTTTTATGATTATTTTAGTGTTTGGATGAGCTTCTAAGTTCTTTAAAAAGTACTTAATTTAGCTATAATTGAGGTTTTTTTAGAAGCCCAAAAATGTGGAATTTTAAAGTATTTTTACAATTTTTATTTCTTCTATCTATCTAAACTAGGGGTGCAAACGAACAGAGCTGGTTCGTGAGCTTTACGAGCCCGCTCGATAAATATTTTATTCATATTCGAGCTTATCGAACTCGAACCGAATTCGAACATGTTCGAACTTTTTTTTGAGCCGAGCTCAATCCAAAATTATTTTGTTCGATAGTTCGCGAATAGTTCGTGAGCCTTGATATTTAATTAATATAATATAATTATATAACAAATATATACATTTCGAACCTTTTCGAACATTTCGAGCTTTTGAACCATAATATTCGAGCAATAGTTCATGAATAGGTTCGAATGTTTCGAACCGAGCTCGAGCCAAAATATTTGAAATTATCCAGTTTCGAATCAAGATCAAACTCAAATATACTCTTATCGAGCCGAATTCGAGCCTTCAAATTTTATCTTTATTCGGCTCGATTCGATTCGTTTTCACCTCTAATATAAACATCCAATGTTTCAGTCGCCACAAAACTTTTCTTCTAATCAAGAAAACATTAGACATATAAAATTTGAAGAGGGAGGAACAAAATAGCAAGAGTCCACACAGGAAAATATTAGACACATGAAAGAAGTTATAAATGACATAAGATGTCTATATAAGGTCATTGAAAATGATGTGTTTTATATAAATAATTTTTAATCAATGAAATATGGACATATATAATGTTGTTGTGAAAAAGTAAAAATTTATGGTAAAAAGTAAAAACTTCAAAACTCAAAATATATCAAACTCTACACTTTATAAATTTTTCTTTCTCAATTCTATTGTATTTTTCATCACAAATGAAGACATATTTATAGATCTACATTTGAGATTAGTCTAAAATTAAAACATCATCATCTACATCATCACACACTAATTTTCAAAATTTTACAACTCAATTTTCAACATTCAATTTAACATAATAATAATAATATATTTTTCAACACTCCCTCTTGTGATGATGATCGTGATATGATGATTGTATTCATTACGTGTTTTATATTGTCTCTTTAAAAACCTTACTAGGAAAAACTCAGTGGGATAAAAACCATAGCAAGAAAAAAGAGTGCAGCCACGTAAACTCCCCCTCATGTTAACACGAGTGATTTTTCACATATTTCGTAGATTGCGCATCCCAATGTTATATATATTCTTTCTAAATATTGTCGTAGGAAGTTCTTTTGTGAAGAGATCTGATGAGTTCTCACTTGATTGAATGTAACAAATATCAATATCTTTGTTCTTCTCAAGTTCTTGAGTGTAGGCAAAGAACTTTGGGAAATATGTTTGGTTCTATCACTTTTGATGTATCTTTATTTCATTTGAGCAATACATGCAGCATTATCTTCATATAGCGTCACAGGCTTCTTGTCTACTGATAATCCACAAGAAATTTGGATATGTTGTGTCATTGATTTTAGCCAAACACATTCACGGCTTGCTTCATGTAGAGTAATAATCTCGGCGTGATTTGATGAAATTGTTATGAGTGTTTGTTTCTGTGAACGCCAAGAAATTGCAGTGCCTCCACAAGTAAATACATATTCTATTTGAGAACGTGCCTTATGTGGATCAGATAAATATCCAGTATCAGCATAACCAATTATACTTTGATTGGTGTCTTTTGAGTACAAAAGTCCCAAATCTGTCGTTCCTCGTAGATAACGGAATATATGTTTAATTCCGTACCAGTGCCTCTTTTTTGGATATTAGCTGAATCTTGCCAATAAATTTATAGCAAAAAATATATCAGGCCTAGTACAATTTGAAAGATACATAAGGGCACCAATGACACTTAGATATAGTACTTTTGGACCAAGAATAACTTCATCATCTTCAAATGGACGAAATTGATCCTTTTCTATGTTTAATGATCTTACAACCATTGAAGTACTTAATGGATTTGATTATTCATATTAAAACATTTAAGGACTTTTTTTGTATAATTTTCTTGGTGAACAAAAATTTCACATTCTTTTTGTTCGATTTTCAAACCCAGACAATACTTGGTTTTTCCAAGGTCCTTCATTTCGAATTCTTCCTTCAAGTACATCATTACTTCTTGAATTTTCTTATTCGTTCCAATTATTTTTAAATTATCAACAAATACATCAATAATTATACATCCGGATTGGATCATTTACATATAAATTTTCATCAAGTGCTCACTTATCCGATTATACCACATTCGACCGGATTGCTTCGACCCATATAATGATCTTTGCAATTTCACAGAATAAAATTCTCTGGGTTTTGAAATTTGTGCTTCAGACATCTTAAATCATTCAGGGATTTTCATGTATATATCACTATCACGTGATCCGTATAACTAAGCTGTAACAACATCCATAAGACACATTTCCAAATTTTCAGACACTGCCAAACTAATCAAATATCGAAACGTAATTGCATCCATAACAGGAGAATATGTTTCTTCATAATCAATTCCAGGCCTTTGAGAAAAACCTTGTGCAACAAGTCTAGCTTTATATCTTACTATTTCATTTTTCTCATTTCGCTTTCGAATAAAAATCCATTTGTATCGAACAGGTTTTACACCTTCAGGTGTGAGGACTATAGATCCAAAAATATTACGTTTTTTTTAGAGAATCCAATTTAACCTGGATGGTATTTTTCCATTTTGCCCAATCATGCCAAGTTTTACATTCACCAAAAGATTTTGGTTCATGATCCTCATTCTCATTTATTATGTCACATGCCACATTATAAGAAAATATCTCATCAATGTCTTCTATATCTTTTCGGTTTCATATTTTTCCAATATTAATATAATTGATAGATATTTCACAATTCTCGTCAGTTTGTGGTTCTGACAGAACATTTTTATCATCAGGTTTTTATTCTGAAACACCATTTTCTATTTTGTGATCATCGTGTTTCTCTATGCCTTTTCTTTTACGAGGATTTTTATCCTTGGAACCTACTGGCCTTCCACGTTTCAAGCGTTTTATGACATCATGAGTGTCTTCAATTTGTTTATTTGGAATTTCAATTCGAGCAGGGGCATTTATAGCAGGTATATATGATTCTGTTATCCCTTTTGTGTCTACAAATTCATCTGGCATTTTATTTGCTATTCTTTGCAAATGCACAATTTTCTGTACATCTTTCTCACATTGTTTGGTTCTTGAATCCAAATGCAACAATGATGGTACATACCATATGATTTCTTTTTCGATGTGTTTCTTTTATCCTCCTAACATTGAGAAGATTTCTTCATTAAAATGACAATCAGTAAAATGTGTTGTAAACACATCGCCTGTCTAAGGCTCAAGATATCGAATGATTTATGAGCTATCATAACCGATATAAATACCGATATTTCTTTGAGTACCCATTTTTGATCGTTGAGGTGGTGCAATTGGCACATACACCATACATCAAAAAATTCTCAGATGAGAAATGGCTGGTTCTTTACCAAATGCAAGCTGCAATGGAGAGTATTTATGATATGCACTTGGTCTGATGCGAATCAATGCATCAGCATGTAAAATTGAATGTCCCCATATAGAAATATGGATTTTTGTTTTCATAATCATTGGTCTAGCAATCAATTGTAAACTTTTAATCAATGATTCTGCTAATCCATTTTGTGTATGAACATGAGCTACATGATGTTCAACAGTATTCCCATTGACATACAATAATCATTGAAATTTTGGAAAAGAAATTCTCCAGCATTATCAAGTCTTATTTTCTTGATTGTATAATCGGGAAATTGATTCCGCAATTTTATTATTTGAACCATTAATCTTGCAAATGCCATATTTCGAGTTAACAATAAGCATATATGTGACCATCTGCTAGATCATCGATCAATACCATAAAGTATTGAAATGGTCCCACAAATATCACCCTGAATACTTTTAAGAAATATGGGTGATTCTGTTTGGATTTTAGCTGGTGATGGTCTTATAATAAGTTTTCCAAGAGAACATTATTTACATTGAAACTCATTATTCTGAAAGATCTTCTAGTCTTTTAGTGGATGATCATGTGTATTTTCAATAATTCTTCGCATCATTATTGAACCAGGATGTCCCAATCGATCATGCCAATTGGTTAATATTGAAGAACTATTAACTACCATATTTGATTTGATTGGACTTGTATGTGTATAATGCAATCCAGTAGGGAGCATTGGTAGTTTTCAACTACATATTTCTTTCCTGATTTATATGTGGTAAGACACATATATTTCTGATTTCCATCAGTTATTGTCTCAGCATCATACCCATGAGAATATATGTCATTAAAACTCAACAAATTTCTTTTTGATTGTGGTGAATATAAAGCATCATTTATAAAAATATTGTACCATTAGGTAACAAAAAATGTGCTTTTTCACAACCTTCAATCAAGTCTACAGAACCTGATATTGTATTCACCATTGTTTTTGTTGGTTTTAATTCTAAAAAATATCTTTTATCTCGGAGAATAGTGCGCGTTGTACCACTATCAGGTATGCAAACTTCCATGGGATGATTTCCTTGTTTATCTTTGCTCATAGCATTTTCAATATTTAAAAAATGCAAAAAATAAAAATCAAGGATAATATATATATAAAAAAATATAACATGTTTCATAAGAATACATGAAAAATATAGCGTGTTACGTTTTAGTCCCACCAATATATTAATCAATGTTCTAGAAATCATTTTGTATGCCCCAAAATTTGATTAATTTAGATTATATGAGATTAATATCGATAATCATATATTAAAACATTTGAGGATTTAATTGATATTTGATCAGAGACTGAATTGCAATTTTTGAATAATTTAGGGACTAAAGTGCAATTTACCTATTTTGACTAAGCCTTGCACATGATATGTATTGATGAGTGGGTTATCTTTAATTATTATCATTATCTCTTCTTCCCCAACGAGACACCTCCATAGCCGCCTCTTTTAAGCTTTTCAAGCTTCGGGTTTGCACGACCCGACCGTTAGAAATTCGATTTGAATATATATTTGCGATCACAAATTTGAGGGCTTCATTTTACCGTAAGTATTTCTTCGATCAGTTATACTTCAATTTTTGGATGTTTTTAGAATCAAATGAAATTTGGATATGTTTTCCTTGAGCTAGGAGATATCATATATTCGAAGTCGGCTCGGAAAAAGAACTTCGTTTGAATTTATTATGATTAATTTGAAAATGGAAGTTTCGGGATTTTTTGAAATTGGATTGAATTGGATGAATGATTGTTATTATGAATATTTTGAATTGTTGTATTGATGTTTGTATTTCCGGATAGTTGAATATATAGCCGTTATGCCGTCGGATTGAGATTTCCGGATTTTAGGAGTTGGAATTAAGTCTTGGAATGGACTTAAATTGGATTAATCGATATTGAAAGTTTTATATATCCGTACAGATTTGACTGAAGATTTTTTAGTTCAGAAATGATAGAATTCGAATCGACGAAGAATTGCTTGAGATTTGGAACATTATCGAATCATTTGAGTTGAAGCACGGTATTGTGTTGATTTATAAAATTGAAGATTGATATGAATTTTTTTATAGATGTTGATTATGAATGTTTGATGTCGATTCCAGATTTGGAGCATCAATCGAATCGAAAGAGGTATAAGACGACATTGGATGAAATAGGACGATTAACTCGAATTCGGATTGATTCGAGTGTCCTAGGAAAATCACATACTTGCATGTTTATGTGAATTACTTGAATACTGTGTTTGAATGATTTTTGATTTCATATGCATTCATATTGAACCTGAAGATTTGATTACCTACAGAATTAGAAGATTTGGGGACTATAATTGAGTGGCATTGGTGGATGATTTATCCAATGACCGCGATTAAAATAACTCTTTATAGTGCACAAAAGTCTAGAGGAAGCAAGATATACCGCATTCACCCCGAACGTGAGAGTCGGTGCATGATGGTGATATCTTGGCCTCGGAATCCCAATCGAAGAACGAAGAAATTCCTTTTGATTATCCGATTTAGATAATCTTGAACCCCCGATGACATGCATTGAATTTTATTGCATTTGAATCGAGATGATGCTATTTCATGTCGTTGATTTACTACGTGAAACTAATTGTGTTGTTGTCCTATATCATGATTTTGATATATTTTTTGATATTGCATGTGGTTGCTTTTACTGGGAATATTATTTTCATCGAAGTTATCCGGTTGTTGTCTTGTTTTGTATGTGTACTTGGCAACAGATTGGGCAGGTTCGATTCAGATGCAGCATGACTAGATCGGGATTGTGAGAGATAGAACTGAGGACTTGGTTTAGAGTCGATTATGTATTCGAACTTGATTTGTAATTTGTGATGTATTTTGAATTGTAATAGCTAGAACCGATGCATGTTATATCCAATTGAGCAGTCTATCAACTCTAGAACTTCATGTATTTGTATTTTGACAACTTGGTGTATCAATGCATGTTTATGTTTATTTGGTTTTTGGTTTTTGGTTTTTTCACTTTCCCGAGCTTTAGTTTTGCTTTTTGGGAGTGTTTTATAGTGCAGGTAGAAGGGGCAGCGCTCCCACGTCACCGAAGGGCGCACCCATGCGAGAGGTTCGATTTAAAAAAAAAATTCTTTTGCGACGTGATTTGGCATCGCCAAATGTAAGATCTTGCGTCGCCAAATGTGCTGGATTATTTTATTATTTTTAGTTGCCCTTTTATTTTGATGACTTAGTATTTGCTTATTGAATGATCTATTCTTGATTTATTGATGATTAGATGACTAGAATGGAGGTCCTCACATTAAGTGGTATCAGGGCGATAAGATTTTGGATTGAATTAGAGTGAGCGGGATATATCGAGTCCGCATGAATTGAGTTCTCGCATGTGATTGACTCTTATTAAAATGAGTATTTAAATTCCATGTGAGCATGCTTATCATTTGAGAGTTATTTGAATCTCATGATTTTGTGATTCAATTTTTAAAGCATGACTTACTTGAGATACGAATTGTGAATGATTTTTGATTTGAATCTGAATACTTTTGAGGTGAATGAGTAATCTAAACAGAGATTTATGGACACCGAATTATGAATTGAGATTATGAAAAAAAATTTTCCTAATCATCTTGAGTATGAGATACAGTTTCCCGATGATTTTGAACATGAATCGACCAGCAGTGACCCTAATTGGACATAATAGAACTACAACTGATCAGATGGATATCACTCCGACACCGATGGAATCTTTACTGATGGGCCTTCGGACTTTTAAACCGCCGACTCTGAAGAATACTGGAAATGTCATTATGTGTGAAATTTGGTTAGAGGAGATTGATCAGTTGTTTAATTCTCTTGAATAATCAGATGACCATCGTATTCGGTTAGTGGTGCATCAACTGCAGGATGTTGCAAAATGTTGGTGGATTGCGAAGAAGAAAGCCTTAGAGAATCAAGGTACGGTTATTTCTTGGAACATTTTTAAATCTGAGTTTCTTCAGCATATCCCGTCCTCCAGAAATATCTAGCTGAGTTCATGATTATTTTTACCGATGATTTTCTTATTCATTCGAAGAATAGTACAAATCTTTCAGAGTCTTTGAGAATTATTTACAGATTTTGCGAGCCGAGCAGTTATATGCTATTCTATTGAAGTACGAATCTTGACGGGATCGAGTTGTCCTGGCGATTATTTTATCTCTGGAGATGAGATTTTTGTTGACCATTGCAAGACCGAAGCTGATATGAATTGATCTAGACATATATCTGTAATCGAGATCTGGAAGATTTATGAGTCTATCGAGTTTCTATAGCAAATTATCGAAGGATTCTTATCGTTTGTGAAACCGACTATACAACTAACTTTGATGAATGCGTCTTTTGTTCTGAATCGAATTTTATAAGACCAGTTCTTATTGACCTAAAGAAGAAATTTATCAGTGCTTCAGTGTTTTTATTCTTCCTGTATTGATGATCTTCAGTACATGTCTTTCTCATCGAGATTGGGATATATTATTATTCAGAGGAAGAACGTGATAGCTTAAGCATCGAGGCAGCTGAAGACACTCGAAACTCAATGTTTGATTCCTAACATTGGAATTTGCAGTGATCTTATTGTTTATGAAGATTTGAGTTCACCTTTCTTCCGAGGAAATTCTGAGATCTTTTCTGATCTTAGAATTGAAATATGTGTGTGCAGTCCGAACTGATTATACGTTAGAGGAGATGATTTTTTTTGAGGAATGATTTTGACTGAGAAAGCCGATTCTATCCAAAAAAATTTGAATGCAGTAGCCGATGTTTTGAGCCGAAGGATCTTTTCTTATTTTATCTACTATCAGTATTTTCTTTGACCAATGATTACTGCATTTCTGAATTAGAATGTGAAATAGATAGGAGGTCTATCGGAATTTTTACTTTCAAACCGAATCCGAGTTGATTGAGAATATTAATAATGTACAGAGATTTGATTTGATTTATCATTATTCAATGGAGAAAAATCAAAACTGAACCAGTATGAGAGTCAGGTTGGTGTAGATACATTGTTTGAGAGTAATCGTATAATTGTGCCAGATGTTTCTTATTGAGACAGCGAATCTTGAGATGGGCACATTGCAGTTTATTCAGTATTCTTTCAGATGACCGAAAGATATGGATGATTTGATGAATCAGATTTAGTAGAACATATAAAGAATGACGTTCGAGGTATAGGTTCCGATGTGCTGAATTGTCAACAGTTAAAATCAAAGAGAGAACAACCAGATGGGCTATTGTACAGTTTATTATGATTCAGAATGGAATAGGGATTACGTTTCGACATATTTTGTCTAGAAGATACCGATCAGTATGAGTTTGATATGCTCTCTTAATATGATTAACCGATTGAGGGAATCTGCTATTGTATTCCATACAGAATGATTCTCAAACATGACCAGATGATTGATTTTTTGTTGGAGATGTTGACAGAGTGTATAAATTTCCGGAAACTTGCAGTTAGATAGAGATCCTAGATGTACCCGTTCTTTTGGGAATGGATTTTGTTGAGGTTTTTGTTATTGAATTACTAGAACATATTTTCTTATGTTTGTTATCTATTGAAATCGAATTTGATGAGATTTCAAATTTATGGAGACGACCGATTCAGATTTTCTACCGAATTTAGAATCAGCTCCGAAACAAACCGGGTCAGTTATGACAGTGCAGTTAAGCCGATACAGATTTGTAAAAGAGTTTTGGAAGACAGAGTCCAATTTGAGACAACGAGGTCTCTAGAATTAATTATGTGATGGGATTTCTCTTTGCAATTTTGATAATATCTCGTATCTTTTGAGATTGAACCGTATGCGATTTTGAGGACGAAATTCGTTCTTAGAGGGGGAGAATTGTAACGCCCCAAAATTTGATTAATTGAGATTATATGAGATTAATATCGATAATCAGATATTAGGAAATTTGAGGATTTAATTGATATTTGATCAGTGACTGAATTGCAATTTTTGAAGAATCCAGGGACTAAAGTGCAATTTACCTATTTTGACTAAGACTTGCACATGATATGTATTGATGAGTGGGTTATCTGTAATTATTATCATTCTCTTTTCTTCCCCAATGAGACACCTCCATAGCCGCCTCTTTTAAGCTTTTCAAGCTCCGGGTTTGCACGATCCGACCATATATTTGCTTGCACGACTTCGAGGGCTTCGTTTTACCGTAAGTATTTATTCGATCAGATATACTTCAATTTTTGGATGTTGTTAGAATCTAATGAAATTCGGATATGTTGTTCTTGATCTAGGAGATATCGTATATTCGAAGTAGGCTCGAAAAAAGAGCTTTGTTTGAATTTATTATGATTTTTGGAAGATTAATTCGAAAATGGATGTTTCAGGATTTGTTGAAATTGGATTGAATTGGATGAATGATTGTTATATGAATAGTTGGAATTGTTGTATTGATGTTTGTATTTCCTGATAGTTGAATATATAGTCGTTATGCCGTAGGATTGAGATTTTCGGATTTTAGGAGTTGGAATTAAGTCTTGGAATGAACTTAAATTGGATTAATCGATATTGAGTGTTTTTATATATCCGTACAGATTTGACTGAAGATTTTGAGTTAAGAAATGACAGAATTCGAATCGACAAAAAATTGATTGAGATTTGGAACATTATCGAATCTTTTGAGTTGAAGCACAGTATTGTGTTGATTTATAAAATTGAAGATCGATATGAATTTTTTTTATAGATGTTGATTATGAATGTTTGATGTTGATGTCCAGATTTGGAGCATCAATCGAATCGAAAGAGGTATAAGACGACATTGTATGGAATATGACGATTAACTTGAATACGGATTGATTCGAGTGTCCTAGGAAAATCACATACTTGCATGTTTATGTGAATTACTTGAATATTGTGTTTGAATGCTTTTCAATTTCATATGCATTCATATTGAACCTGAAGATTTGATTACCTATAGAATTAAACGATTTGGGGACTATAATTGAGTGGCATTGGTGGATGATTTATCCAATGACCGCAATTAAAATAACTCTTTATAGTGCTCCAAACTCTAGAGGAAGCAAGATATACCACATTCACCCCAAATGGGAGAGTCGGTGCATGATGGTGATATCTTGGCCTCGGGATCCCAATCGAAGAACGAAGAAATTCCTTTTGATTATCCGATTTAGATGATCTTGAACCTCGATGACATGCATTGCATTTTATTGCATTTGAATCGAGATGATGCTATTTCATGTCCTTGATTTAGTACGTGAAACTAATTGTGTTGTTGTCCTATATCATGATTTTGATATATTGTTTGATATTGCATGTTATGTTGTTTTTACTGGGAATATTATTCTCATCGGAGTTATCCGGTTGTTGTCTTGTTTTGTATGTGTACTTGGAAACAGTTTGGGCAGGTTCGAGTCATATGCAGCATGACTTGATCGGGATTGTAAGTGATATAAGTGAGGGCTTGGTTTAGAGTCGATTATGTATTCGAACTCGATTTGTACTTTGTGATGTATTTTGAATTGTAATAGCTAGAACCGATGCATGTTCTATCCAATTGAGCAGTCGATCAACTCTAGAACTTCATGTATTGTATTTTTTTTTTTTTCAAAACACAACAACACAAACACCAAATAGAGAGGGGGACTAGACTAAGACCTCTTCAAATGGTACAAAAGTACATCAGAACATAAGACATAAAAGACTACAAGAGTCCATAATACAAAATAAATCATCAGTGGGCAAGGAAAAACTTGCAGTAAATGCCCACCTAAAAAAAACCAACATCAAAATAGCTACTCAAGGAGGACGCCCTGAGGAAGCACGCTGTCGACGCTGCTGAGTCAAAGATCCATACCGCTTCTGAGAGCGCGTGCGAACTGATAGAAAGGGGGAATGACTCGAAGAGGCAGCAGAAGCCGTCGAAATCTTCGCCTTTCTTCCACTATCCAAAGTAACATCCAACACTGGAGGACATACAGGATCTGTAGGAGCAAATCCCAAGCTCCGAACATCAGTAGGGACAACTGGCAGTGGTATAACAAAAGGCACCACCTCTATCTATCCAGACTCATCTTCAATGACCAACTGCGAGTCCGAAGCAGAACTAACATGATAGCTTGGTGTATCAATGCATGTTTATGTTTATTTGGTCTATGGTTTTTGCACTTTTCCGATCTTTAGTTTTGATTTTTGGGATTGTTTTATAGTGCAGGTCGAAGGGGCAGCACGCCCGCACCACCCCTGGGCACATGGTTTGCTTATTTGCAAAACCCTTGCGCGCCCGCGTCACCGAAGGGCACACCCACGCAAGAGGTTTGATTTAAAAAAAATAATTCTTTTGCGACGTGATTTGACGTCGCCAAATGTGCTGGATTATTTTATTATTTTTAATTGCCCTTTTATTTTGATGACTTAGTATTTGCTTATTGAATGATCTATTCTTGATTTAATATTGATGATTAGATGACTAAAATCGAGGTCCTCACACATTTGAAAAATCAGCAGCATTGAAATAAGTTGAACAACTTAAATGATTACTGTTTTCAACAAAATTGATCTCTTTTTCTTTCCCCTTTATCGATACTTTATAGAGCTTACATAGATGCTCAGGTGTACGTGACCAATTTCCTGGAGTGCCATATTTATAACAAACACTCTCATATCTTTTTGAGTGATTTTTATTTTCACTCATATTTTCATGCTGCCTTTTTGGTGGGTGGCTCGTGACGTTCTTTTGAGATGAGTTATTGAAGTAACTATCTTGATTATTTTCATATCCACGATCGTGACTACGATCGCGATCATTTCTACGTCCAGTTCATGCCCACGTCCTCGACCTCGACTAAAATCTAGTTTATGCCTTTGATTTTGGTTTTCATTTTTGCTTACGACATTTGCTTCTGGAAATGCCGTAGATACAGTGGGTCGGGATTGATGATTTCTCATTAAAAATTCGTTGTTCTTTTCTAGTGATATTGAGAGCAACAAATTCTGTGACGACCCAAGTTCTAATCTCTCATTAATCAAATAATCATAAATATTAGCCAAGAATCAATAAATAAAATAAAATAAAATTTTAAAATGGAAGCACCTTGCTCGATCGGTTAAAAACACCCGATCGAGCGAGCCCAGAAACTCAACTTCTCGGGTTGGAAAAGTTTTGGCCTCGCTCGATCGGTAGGAATCACCCGATCGAGCGGGCACTCGTCCAGAAGAATAAAAACAGAAGTTTTTGCTGTCAACTCCTTGCCAATCCTCCTAACATGATCTAGTAAATTCATGGTATAATTGTACATCAACAATTCAATCTTGTAACCACAACTAACATACATCCTAAACATGATATAGTTGAAGAAGAACAAGATCACCATATACTAGAATCAAATCTCATGCTAGAATCACATATAATATAAAAATCATTATTATACAAGAAGGATTAGCTACAACATGTTGTCTTAAGTATTTACATACATCATCTCAAATCCTATGAACATCAACAAGACAAAAACATAATAACCAACAAGTCTTGGTAAGAGTAGCTACAACATGATCATGTCTTTGGACTCAACACAAACATTGACAGCTCAATAAACATCTAAACTCAGATCATCACTCTATTCTCTCATTCCTTGTTCTTCAAGCTCGCTTCTGCCCTGTTCCACTTCGGCCTATTGCCATAACACATACAACACAACAATAGCCGGATAACTCCGGTGAGAAACATATTTTCCAGTAAAAGCAACTAAGCATGCACATCAAATTATATATCAAACTCATGATATAAATAAAGACAATGCATGTTTCAAAACAAGGTTTACTCAAGAACTCTCTTATTTCGTCGGTTGGGATCCCGAGAAGAAGATATCATAGCTAAACCACCGACACTCCCAATCGAGGTGGGGCTACTTATCTTACTTCTCTAGACTTTGAAGCCATTATATATGCAATTCAGACGCTATGCTAAGTCAACCACCCAGGTCATACATATATAATCCCTCAAATCGTCTATTCGAACGTTTTCGTTTATTTCAAAATCAAAGAATAAGTCTTGCAAGATGAATGCAACATATATCATCATAAAAGCATTCATTAACATCAAAGACTCATTCAACCATTCGTAGAAGAGCATATAAAAGCAATTAAGCAAATACGTATGTGATTTAGGAAACTCGATACAAACCATTTCGAGTTGTAATCCCAATCGAATAATATTTCACTTTTACCTTTCAAATGTGATGTTTCAAGACAACTTCAAGCTATCCAAATCTGAACCAAGAACAACATCATCTAGATTAAAAATTTGCTCAAGCTTCAACCCAACTTCAAGGCAAAAAGGCTACAAACCTTGGTCTTTCTTCTATCGATTCGAAGTTAGAATTTCCGAGTTGATGCCCTTGTTTACAAACTGAATCACAACATAATTGCCAAGGAAATATCAGCTCTAATCCATGTCAATGGCAGAAAAACATATAAGCAAGCAAAACAACTTCAAATCAAAAGTTTGACGGCATATCGGTATAATTCGGCAATCCGAACTCATAGTCTATCAACATATACATCATATACCAGCTGTATATCACTCAAAACTAGCATAACATAAGATAGGAATTTTGTAATACTTTCTGGAAATTCATAAGAAACCGATACAACAACCATCTTCAATCCGACTTCAATAGAACCAAGTATAGCAACTCAACAACATCAATTCATAACCACATCTTATTTCTGTCAGTTTCGAATTCTTAAACCATAATGAATCAAAATAAAACTTACATCAAATCGAAGGTCTCGTCTCGAGGATTTCAAAACACTTTTTGGAATCAAAATCGGATAACCGAATCAAAAGATACGACAATATGAAAATCAATCACAAGAAGGGAAAAGAAAGAACCCGGTCCTCTGTTCACATTTTCTCTCCATTGTCTGATGAAAGTTTGGAACATACACGTGAATACATCTCACAATAACAAGTGTCCAACAAAAATTCAAGTATTTGCACTTTGGCCCCTCAAATCCTCAATAAATGCGATTTGGTTCCCAACTTTTCGTTTCTTTCAATTTCAATCCTAAATAATTTAAGAATATTAGAATTTAAATAAAAACTCTAAATATTCCCAAATTAAATATTCTCGGATTAAAATTAAATAATTCCGAGCATTACAATTCTCCCCCACTAAGCCACGATTTCGTCCTCGAAATTTTAAGTACGAACAGCACATAAGATATATCAGATAACAAAAAACTAAAGGAGAACTCACATCATTGAAACATCTCTGGAAATTGTTGTCTCATGTCCGATTCTGTCTCCCAGGTTGCTTCTTCAATACCATGACGTCTCCACTGAACTTTCACAAGCGGAATAGTCTTCGTTCGAAGTTGCTTCTCCTTATGATCAATAATCTGAATTGGCTTTTCAAAATAATTCATGGTTTTGTCGAGTTTAGCCTAATCAGATTGAAGCACATGAGATTCATCAGCAAGGTATTTTCGAAGCATCGATACATGAAATACATCATGTATTCCAGATAAAGCCGGAGGAAGAGCTAATCGATAGGCAAGATTGCCTATTTTCTCAAGAACTTCATACGGACCAATGTAGCTTGGAGACAAATTCCCTCGCTTGCCAAATCGTACAGTACCTCTGAACGGAGAAATCTTCAGAAACACCCTATCCCCCTGTTAAAAAGACAAAGGTCGACGTCGAACATTGGCATACTTCGCTTGTCTGTCCTGAGCTGTCTTCATTCTTTTCTGAACTTCACTTGTTCAGTCATATCTCTAATCATGTCAGGTCCTATGTCAGGTAATTCTGAAATATCATCCCAATATAAAGGAGATCGACACTTTCTTCCATATGAAGCTTCAAACGGAGCCATCTCAATACTCGATTGATAGTTGTTGTTGTATGAGAATTCACAAAGTGGTAGTGATTCTTGCCAACTAGTGCCAAAATCAAGCACTACAGCTCTCAACATGTCCTCCAAGGTCTGAATGGTACGCTCAGACTGTCCGTCTGTCTGAGGATGATACGTTGTGCTCAAGTGTAGCTGAGTACCCAAAGCATTCTGTAAACTGTGCCAGAAGTGTGATGTAAATCGAGGATCACGATCTGATACAATAGACTTCGGCACTCCATGTAATCTAAAAACTTCTCGAACATAAATCTCTGCCATCTGGTCGTGTCTATACGTCATGCGATAAGGAATAAAACACGCTGATTTCGTCAATCTGTCGATAATCACCCAGATAGCATCGCAACCTCTTGAAGATCGAGGTAACTTCGTCACGAAATCCATGGAAATATGATCCCATTTCCATTCAGGCACGGATAAACTCTGTAACAAACCAGACGGTTTCTTTCTTTCAGCCTTCACCTGTTGGAAATTAAGACATCGAGACACAAAATCAGTGATATCAGCCTTCATTTGTTTCCACCAATATTGAGCCTTAAGATCATTGTACATCTTCCTACCACCAGGATGAATGCTATAACGGCTACAATGCGCCTCTTTCAGTAGTTGTTGTTGCATATCAGAAATATCAGGCACTACAAGGAGATTGTTTACATATTAAAGATCATCTCAAACCTGGTATTCAGATACATGCCCTGATCGAACTTTCTCAATCGAATTCTGCACATTTTGATCAAGTTTCTGAGCTTCTTTAATTCGCAAAACTAACACTAGTTCAACTTGCATTTGATAAAGTCGAAGAGGCTGATAATTCGTATCAAATACTAATCCAGAAAGACAACATTCTTCAATCAATTTTGATACACCAATCGTCGATAAAGATAAAGAACATACCTTTCAACTCAATGCATCAGCTGCTGCATTCGATTTTCCCGGATAGTACTTAATCTCACAATCAAAATCTTTGAGCAAATCAAGCCATCTACGCTGTCTCATATTCAGTTCTGACTGTGAAAACAAATATTTCAGACTCTTGTGATCAGAATAAATTTCAAACTGTTCTCCGTACAAATAATGTCGCCAAATCTTCAAAGCAAATACAATGGCGGCCAATTCAAGATCATGAATCGGGTATCTGGTCTCATGAGGCTTTAGCTGTCTCGAGGCATAAGCAATCACATGCCCTCGCTGCATCAAAACACATCCCAAACCTCGATGAGATGCATCACAATAAACAGTGAAACCACCATTACCTGAAGGAATCGTCAAGACTGGTGCACTGGTCAGTCGTTTCTTCAACTCAAGAAAACTGGTTTCACAAGTTCAGACCAGATAAAAGGAGCATTCTTTTGAGTTGACGAGTAATTGGATTCGCAATACTGGAAAAATCTTTGATGAAATGATGATAATACCCAGTCAAACCCATGAAACTACGTATCTCAGGAACAGATGTTGGTCTTGACCAATTGATCACTGCCTCGACTTTACTTGGATCAACAGATATACCATTTCCAGATATGATATGTCCAAGAAAAACAACCTGTTTCAACCAAAACTCACATTTTGACAATTTAGCATACAGTTTCTCAGCTCTTAGAGTCTTCAACACAGTCTCAAATGCTCAGAATGATCAATCAAATTCTTCGAATATATCAGAATGTCATCAATAAAATTTATCACGAAGTCATCGAGATATTTCTGAAACACACGGTTCATCAAATTCATAAATACAGCTGGAGCATTCGTCAAACCAAACGGCATAACTATAAACTCATAGTGGCCATACCTGGTTCTGGAATATCAGAATCTCTAACTCTCAGCTGATGGTATCCAGATCTCAGATCGATCTTGGAATACGCAGAAGAACCCTGCAACTGGTCAAATAAATCATCAATACGAGGCAAAGGGTATTTGTTCTTTACCATTGCCTTGTTCAGTTGCCGATAATCGATACACAATCTCATTGAACCGTCTTTCTTTCTAACAAACAATACTGGAGCTCCCCAAGGAGAAACACTTGGTCGAATGTATCCCTTGGCCAGTAAATCTTCCAACTGATCTTTCAACTCTTTCAATTCCACTTGTGCCATTCGATAAGGTTCTTTAGAAATCGGTGCAGTACCTGGCATCAGTTCTATGTTGAAATCAATCTCACGATATGGAGGTAGTCCCGAAATTTCATCGGAAAAAACATCCGCAAATTCACTAACCACTGGCAAATCAGCCAGGTTCGGGCTAGTTTTCAGAATATCGACTGCATATACAATAAATCCCTCTGCTCCTTTCTGCAAAAGTCGGGTCATAGATAATACAGAAATCAGAGGAATCTTAGCACGAGAACCCTTACCATAAAATTTCCATTCTCCAGCCATCTCGGGTCTGAATCTCACTACCTTCTGGAAACAATCTACGGTAGCTCTGTACTTGTTTAGCATATCAATCCCGATAATGCAGTAAAAATCAGACAAACCAAGCACAAAACAATCTCTCTCTATCCCATTACCATCATACTGTAGCAAACAATTCCTAACTATCTGAATAGATATAAGACCTCTCCCCAAAGGTGAAGAGACAGATACTACAACAGGTAATGATTCAACAGGCAAAGCATGTAATGATGCAAATCGTGCAGAGATAAACGTATGGGATGCACCTGTATCTATCAATACATATGCAGGATAACCACAAAGAGAACAGTTACCTGCAATCACATCATCTAGTGCTCCCTGTTCCTGTTCCTCCGTCAGTGCAAAGACATGAGTCTGTTGTCTCTGGGGTTGACTGCCTGTCTGACTCCCTCCTGGTCGTGTCTGTTGCTGTGGATGTGATGGTTGGAAGGAATGGACAGAGGAGGCTTGTCTCGCAGGTTGAGCCACTGATCGTGATGACTCTGTACCTCGTGACTGTCCAGCACCTCTTTGAGGACACACCCTCGCAAAATGGCCAGGCTGATGGCATATATGGCAACTCCCAGATACACCTCGGCACTGATCGGTTGGATGAATTCCACTACAACTGTTACAAAACATCCCAGACTTCGGTTTTGAACCACTAGAACTCGAAGAACTGCTCCCTGATCGTTTAAACTGCTTTCCTCGTGCTTGCCAAAATTTCTTCTTACCACTGCTGCTGCCACCACTTTCAAATCGAGGATGTTGTTGTGACATTGGAGCTGGGGATTGTGACTGTCTCGGAGGCTGAGCGGTATACGAAGCTCCTCGCTACTGTATCAAACTAGCTTCCGCTCCCTTGCCATTATTCAAGCCTCAGCAAAAGTATTTGGTCTCTTTGTGTTCACCAAAGTAAATACCTCTGGAGTCAGTCCATTAATGAACTGATCAGCCATTGCCTCATCACTATAGACAACATGTGGAGAAGAACTTAGTAACGTAGAGAACTTTGCAGCATATTCTTCAATATTTAAGTTCCCTTGCTTCAGATTAGCAAATTCAGCACCCTTGTCTTTGCGATAAGACACCGGGAAGAAGCGTTGGTAGAATTCAGTTTTGAAGACGTTCCAGGTGAGTACAGTCCCTCTACGCTCCATAGCTTTCTTGGTTGTGAACCACCAGATCTTTGCAACCTCATGCAACTGATGTCCAATGAGTCTGACTCTCCTCTCATCACCATAATCAAGTGAATCAAATAGCATCTCCATATCATCGAGTCATCCTTCACATTCAACTGCATTCTCGATACCTTTTAGGGTTGACGTCTTGTAAGATTGAAATCATTTCAGTAATGTTTCCATCGGAGTAGCAGTCATATCTGTCATGTCTCTCGAGGTACTCCCTTGCTCATTACTCGGAATTGCGGTAGCTTGTGGCACTATCGGTGTTACCACTGTCTGTTCTGGCAGAGGAGTATGAACTGTCTGCTCTGGCATAGGAGTAGGAGCTTGTGGTCTAAGAGGAGGTCGTCCTGGTCGTCGAGACATATCTGATTATCAAAATGGTTAGGATACCATAATCATCAAATCTATCTCAGTCCTCCTCTGATCATCTTACCTATGATCAAGACTCGGTTCTGATTCAATCTTACATAAATAATCAAGGTCTTTAGAAAAAACATGCTTCCAATCAACTCAGATAATCAGGTAGCATGTCATAAATCAACAGGACACATGCCTCTAATCTCTTCAGATATTACAGTAAACATGCGTCTTTAACCATCATTAATCATACTTTCAAATAAAATAAATACAACAAAATATAATCAAATACTTGAAAGTAAACCATGCTAGCATTTACAACATTTAATTCAATCATGTAATTAAATCATAGCATGATAAAATAAGTAAGCAAGGAAGAAGACACGATCTACCCCACTCGCTTTCTACCTCAGTCCAGAATTTTCTTGCTCTGATACCACCTGTTGTGACGACCCGAGTTCTAATCTCTCATTAATCAAATAATCATAAATATTAGCCAAGAATCAAAGAGTAAATAAAATATTAAAAAAAAATTAAAAGGGAAGCACCTCGCTTGATCGGTTAAAAACACCCGATCGAGCGAGCCCAGAAACTCAACTCCTCGGGTTGGAAAAGTCTTCACCGAACGAGCGAGCCAAATTTGCTCACTTCTCTGCCTCAGAATTGAAGGCCTCGCTCGATCGGTAGGAATCACCCGATCGAGCGGGCACTCGTCCAGAAGAATAAAAACAGAAGTTTTTGCTGTCAACTCCTTGCCAATCCTCCTAACATGATCTAGTAAATTCATGGTATAATTATACATCAACAATTCAATCTTGTAACCACAACTAACATACATCCTAAACATGATATAGTTGAAGAAGAACAAGATCACCATATACTAGAATCAAATCTCATGCTAGAATCACATATTATATAAGAATCATTATTATACAAGAAGGATTAGCTGCAACATGTTGTCTTAAGGATTTACATACATCATCTCAAATCCTATGAACATCAACAAGACAACAACTTAATAACCAACAAGTCTTGGTAAGAGTAGCTACAACATGATCATGTCTTTGGACTCAACACAAACATTGACAACTCAATAAACATCTAAACTCGGATCATCACTCTATTCTCTCCTTCCTTGTTCTTCAAGCTCGCTTCTACCCTGTTCCACTCCCGCCTATTGCCATGACACATACAACACAACAATAGCCGGATAACTCCGATGAGAAACATATTTCCCAGTAAAATCAACTAAGCATGCACATCAAATTATATATCAACTCATGATATAAATAAAGACAATGCATGTTTCAAAACAAGGTTTACTCAAGAACTCTCTTATTTCGTCGGTTGGGATCCCGAGAAGAAGATATCATAGCTAAACCACCGACACTCCCAATCGAGGTGGGGTTTATTTATCTTACTTCTCTAGACTTTGAAGCCATTATGTATGCAATTCAGATGCTAGGCTAAGTCAACCACCCAGGCCATACATATATAATCCCTCAAATCGTCTATTCGAACGTTTCCGTTTATTTCAAAATCAAAGAATAAGTCTTGCAAGATGAATGCAACATATATCATTATAAAAACATTCATTAACATCAAAGACTCATTCAACCATTCGTAGAAGAGCATATAAAAGCTATTAAGCAAATACGTATGTGATTTAGGGAACTCGATACAAACCATTTCGAGTTGTAATCCCAATCGAATAATATTTCACTTTTACCTTTCAAATGTGATGTTTCAAGACAACTTCAAGCTATCCAAATCTGAACCAAGAACAACATCATCTAGATTAAAAATTTGCTCAAGCTTCAACCCAACTTCAAGGCAAAAAGGCTACAAACCTTGGTCTTTCTTCTATCGATTCGAAGTTAGAATTTCCGAGTTGATGTCCCTTGTTTACAAACTGAAATCACAACATAATTGCCAAGGAAATATCAGCTCTAATCCATGTCAATGGCAGCTGCTACAACTTAAATTGTAATTCACCCAAGTGTAGGTTGTCTGCAAGTAATATACTCGTGAGTACGAGATCGATCCACGGAGAGGATGTTGTAAGTTTAATTTTAGCAATAATATATTATAGATGAAAATATTATTATAAAACTTCAAATACACAAATTATAAAATTGTCAAGGTTTCAAAGGTTCATTGTTGGTTTAATTAAGATTGCTAAATAAAAATAAATAAAAGAAACTAAAATAAAAATAAACATAAAAGAACAATGAAATATTTAAACAAGTATATCATATAATATAGTTCCCACTATATTAATATCAGATTAACCGATATTTAATACATGGTACCCATAATATATATATAGATGAATAAATATAAACATAAAAAGAACAATTAAATATTTAAACAAGTATATCATATAATATAGTTCCCACTATATTAATATCCACCGATATTTAATACATGGTACCCATAATATATATATAAATGAAAAAATATAAACATAAAAAGAACAATTAAATATTTAAACCCACTATATTAATATCCACCGATATTTAATACATGGTACCCATAATATATATATAAATGCATAAATATAAATTGACATAAAAGTAAATGTTAGATCAAATCACAATATTTTATTTAGAACAACCGGCAGAGCCACGCTATCGTCTAAATAAAATATATGACTTTATGTTAGATGCGATAAAGTAAATGTTAGTTGCGGAAAAGTAAAAGTTAGATGCGAGAAAGTAAATGTTAGTTGCGGAAAAGTAAATGTTAGTTGCGATAAAGTAAAAGTTAGATGCGATAAAGTAAATGTTAGTTCAAATCACAATATATTATTTAGAACAACCGACAGTGTCACGCTATCGTCTAAATAATATATATGACTTTATTATAAATAGATACATATATTTATAGTATATAATTATTGTAGTAATTATTGTATCATATTTGACAACAAATCAAGGTAACCACATTCAAGGTACCAAGCATTTGATGTAAATAGATAACAACAAATCATCCAAAATTATACCTACAAATAAAGATCAATTAGTAAAAATAAAAATAGAAAAGAAAAGAATATACAAAATATAGACAATCTTACTTGACCAACAATGAAACCTTTTCACCTTGACATAAAAAGATTTAGCTTTCCATGAACATGAAACTCAAGAATAAAGATAAAAGAAATTTCATACTTGAACTTGAGAAACTTGCACACTCAAACTTTTATTCTCACACACACAATATTTATTTTACAAATGAAGAATTCTTTACACTCTTGCACACTACAAAGCTTATACAACACATCTATTTATAGGCCAAATGAGAGCAAGAGTCCAAGGCTCATTAAATGTGAAATAGTAAAGTTGGTGGGTGCTTGTCTCCTTGAATGTCAATACCATGACCCAACTTTAATTGGCATGTTTGATGCTTTAGACCACCGATTCAGCCTTTCTTTTCAACATAGAACACGTAGGATATTTTGTGTAGATGTGTTTGGACAACTCATTCACCCCTTTTGGATAAAATATGAAATACTTATGATATTTTTACTCCAAGCTGGTCATAGTAAAAGTAAATCTATCTCCATTTTGATGTTTGATTATTTTGATCATCTTAATGAAGTTTTTGGAATTTCTTGTCTTCTACAAAGTTGAAGATGCCTCTTTTGTGATTCTACAGGTTTTGAGATTACTCTATTATGACCTCTGTAGCTTGAGTAATTTTATTTTTACCAAACCTGCGCAAACCGTAAAATACAACATTTTAGTAAAACATTTAAATATAAACACATAACACTAAAATAATACAACTTCATAATTTTAATTAAACTTAAAATTTAAAACACACTTTTTAACATATAAATAATTACAAATTTTAAGTTTCATCACACCCCCAAACCGGCTAATTACTAGTCCCTTAGTAATAAAATATCATAAAATATCATAAAATATCATAAAATCACAAGTTAGATTTTTATTCCTTAATATATATATTCAAATTTGCAAACTTTAAAATTTTAAAAACACACTTGTGAGGAGATCATATGTTTATTTATAAATCTTATTATCAACCAATATATTAATATGTAATTGGATGGGCTATACATATATATTTCACACAATATCAAAATAGTAAATATATATAATTTTTTTTTTTTTTACATAAATATTTTCTAAAAACTTTGAGAATAATATAATTAAAAGGATAATAGAAATCATTTTCATAACATGTATATCATCAGGAATATTAATGTAAAAGTTTCAACTCCATATTCTCTCGGGTTAAAGTATTTCATATATAGCTGTTTTTCACTCGTGGAGTTGGAAGAAAATTATACACTCTTTGAAAATGGCTAGTAAAGCAGACAATCAAATAACCTAATATTGAAAATAAGATAGGATGATTTACAAAGAATAAACCCATTTTTTTTTTTTTTTTTTTTTTTTGCTTGGCTGCAAAATTGTTTTTACATAATCAAATACCTCCAATAAACTTTGAAAATGTAACATTTTTTTTTTCAAAGTTTATTTATTTTTTTATTTTTTATGAGGTAAATCTATTACATTAATAATTATAGTAGAGATATTAATACTCTACATCTTTACAATCAAACTTCAAACAACTTTGCAGCCAATTTTTATTTTTTTTTCTTTTTTTTTTCAAAATGGGTTTAATCTAGTAATCAACCATTTCTTAATAATCAATAAAAGCTTATAAGTTGTTTTCTCAATTCTTACCCCTCACTCACAAAATTTATGTGAGTAACTATTGCACTTTTACAAATTAATTCCCTCAATTATACATGTTATTATTTATTCAATCAATATCACTTTAATTATATACTCATAAAAGTTTTAAAAAATATGTATTTGAAAACACACAATTATATATTATTTATAACTTATATCCCATCAATTATATATTTTTTATTAAATTGATAAAAAGAATAATAAATAAACATCTATACAAAAAGACTTCATTTTCTTAGTAGTTTGCAATTTAAATATATACGAAATATTAAAATCTAATCTATTGTGATAAAATGATAAATAAAAACTAATGCGTGTCAGGAGTTTTTGACTCCTTACTCTGCCATTGAAAAAGAAAAATAAATATTATTATAGAAATATATATATATTTTTTTAAATTTTAAATTTTTTTTTTTTTTTTTTTTTTTAGAGATAAACCCTCCCCCAAACCTGAATATGACATTGTTTTTAATTTTTTTTTTTTTTTTTTTACAAGAAAAATAAAGAGTACATGATGAAAGAGATATCACCTGGAATTTATTGAAGATGAGGAACAAACACAAACCATTTCGTAACATGTTGAATCAATGATGACTTCAACGTCTTCTTATGAGTTGAGGGTTGGCTTCCCATCCAATTTTCTTATAAATTGGCAAATAGGGTCTTTTTTAGTCAGATTCCCAAGACCATTACCATGACGCTGCGCTTGGAATAGTTTCCATAAACGGAGAAGTTGACCTTGTACATATCCACTAGAATGCGTCTCAAGAGTCAATGAGATATCATCCAATGACTCTTTACTCAGCCCATTCTTAATGAAATCAATTTTATCTTCTCTATTTGTGGAAACACATCCCAAAGATCTGCATCGTTTGTTACAAGTCCATCTGGCACATTTATGACAAACATCTAACCCTTTTGCCCCTCTTTTCTTCGCATAGGTGCTTTTTCCTAGTCCGGACATATTTCGAACATATAAGAATTTTGGAACTTCGCCACCTATTCGAACCTTGGCTTCAATTATAAGACGAATATCCTCCGGAATTCCTTTTTGCATAAGCATTCTCAATCTTTCACGTCTGCATTCATAAATCATTCTTCGAACTTTTTTAGAAACAGAAGAACAAATATATTTTCCATGTTCTTTGATAGCTTCTTCCATTTTGAAAATAAAGAAATATATTTTTTTTTTTGATCAGTTATTGTGGGAAACCAATTTAACCGACTGTAAGAGCCACGGAGTACCGTTATCCGCCACTTAACCGGGAAGTGTCCTAATTTCTGCAAAAATAAAATAAAAATATAAGTAACAATTAAGTTGGATCATATAAAGGCATAAACTCTTCATTAAGAACTTCATTTTCTATAAACGGTTTAAGTCTTTGCCCATTAACTTTAAATACATTATTATTTTTAGGATTTTCAACATCAACAGCACCATTAGGATAGACAAATTTAACAATAAATGGTCCAGACCATCGCGATCTAAGTTTTCCTGGAAACAAATGCAAGCGAGAATTATAAAGTAAAACTTTTTGTCCGATTTCAAAAGATTTTCTCATAATATTTTTATCATGAAATGCTTTTGTTTTATCTTTATAAATCTTTGCATTTTCATATGCATCATTTCTTAATTCTTCTAGTTCATTTAATTGCAATTTTCTTGATTTAGATGCATCATCTAAATTAGTATTAAACGCTTTAATTGCCCAATAAGCTTTATGTTCAATTTCAACAGGTAAATGACAATGCTTTCCAAAAACTAATCTGTATGGTGACATCCCCATTGATGTTTTAAATGCAGTTCTATATGCCCATAATGCATCACTTAATCTTAAAGACCAATCTTTTTGATTTGGATTGACTGTTTTTTCCAAAATTTGTTTTATTTCTTTATTTGCAAGTTCAACCTGACCATTCGTTTGAGGGTGATATGGAGTAGAGACTTTATGTGTAATACCATATTTTCTTAACAACGAAGAAAATGATTTAGTTATAAAATGACTTCCCCCATCACTTATTATAGCTCTAGGTATTCCAAATCGACTAAAAATATTTTCTTTCAAAAATTTTATCACAACTTTATGATCATTAGTTCTACATGCAATTGCTTCAATCCATTTTGAAACATAATCGACAGCTACTAAAATATAAGTGAATCCAAAAGATAATGGAAATGGACCCATAAAATCTATTCCCCAACTGTCAAATATTTCAATAATCATGATTGGATTTAAAGGCATCATGTTTCGTTTTGAAATTGAACCCATTTTCTGACAATTTTCACAAGATTTGCAAAATGAATGTGTATCTTTGAATAAAGAAGGCCAATAAAATCCACATTGAAAGATTTTTGCAGCTGTTTTCTTTGACGAAAAATGACCTCCACATGCCTCAGAATGACAAAATTTAATGACACTACTTACCTCATTGTCGGGTATGCATCGTCGAAAAATTTGATCAGGACAATACTTAAACAAATAAGGATCATCCCAATAAAATTTTTTGACCTCTTTCAAAAATTTATTTTTATCTTGTGAACTCCAATGAGAAGGCATTTTATTTGTCACAAGAAAATTTACAATATTAGCAAACCAAGGCATAGTAGTAGCATAAAATAGTTGATCATCCGGAAAATTTTCATTTATTGGTATTTCATTTTGAGATGATTTAGAAATTATTCTTGATAAATGATCGGCTACTACATTTTCTTTTCCTTTTTTATCTTTTATTACAAGATCAAATTCTTGTAACAACAAAATCCATCTTATTAATCTCGGCTTAGCATCTTGTTTATTTGATAAATATTTTATGGCAGAATGATCAGTGTAAATAATAGTAGTAGAACCAATTAAATAGGATCGAAATTTATCTAATGCAAACACTACTGAAAGTAATTCTTTTTCAGTTGTTGAATAATTGATTTGAGCACTATTTAAGGTTCTACTTGCATAATAGATCACATAAGGTTTACCTTCTTTTCTTTGTCCTAACACGGCTCCTACAGCATAATCACTTGCATCACACATTAATTCAAATGGTAAAGACCAATCAGGAGGTTGTAAAATAGGTGATGTAGTTAAAAGATTAATTATTTTTTTAAAAGCAGTTTCACACTCTTGAGTCCATTCAAATTGTGCATCTTTTGTTAAAAGATTTGAAATTGGTTTCGATATTATGCTAAAATTTTTTATAAATCTTCTATAAAATCCCGCATGACCCAAAAATGATCGAATTTCTTTGATCGTGTTTGGTGATGGTAGATTAGCAATAACATCAACCTTAGCTTTATCAACTTCAATTCCTTTTTCAGATATGACATGCCCTAACACAATTCCGGATTTAACCATGTAGTGACATTTTTCCCAATTTAAAACAAGATTTTTTTCTTCACATCTTTTTAAAACTTCTTCCAAATTTTTAAGACAGTTTTCAAATGAGTTTCCAAAAACAGTTATATCATCCATAAAAACTTCCACAAATTCTTCAATCATGTCACTAAAAATACTTAGCATGCATCTTTGAAAAGTAGCCGGGGCATTACATAAACCAAATGGCATTCTTTTAAAAGCAAAAGTTCCGAATGGACAAGTGAAAGTAGTTTTTTCTTGATCTTCTAATGATATTGGTATTTGATAATACCCCGAATACCCATCAAGAAAACAATAATAAGGATTACCTGCCACTTTCTCTAAAATTTGATCTAAAAATGGTAACGGAAAGTGATCTTTTCTAGTTGCATCATTTAATTTTCTATAATCAATGCACATACGCCAACTAGATGGAATCCTAGCTTGTAATAATTCTCCCTTTTCATTTTTTATAACAGTGATGCCTGATTTTTTTGGTACTACTTGTGTTGGACTTACCCATTTACTATCCGAGATTGGATAAATAATTCCGGCATCTAATAGTTTTAAAACTTCATTTTTAACAACTTCTTTCATGTGTGGATTTAATCTTCTTTGTGGTTGTTGATATGTTTTAGCATTTTCTTCCAAATGAATTCTATGTGTGCAGATTAAAGGATTTATACCTTTTATATCTTGCAAAGTCCATCCAATTGCATTTTTGTGTTTTTTAAGTAGTGTTATTAAATCTTCTTCTTGTTTTGGTAAGAGGGTAGAAGATATTACAATAGGATATGTTTGATTTTCACCAAGAAAAGCATATTTTAGTTCTATTGGCAAGGGTTTTAATTCAAGTTTTGGATGATCATTTTCTTTTACTTCTTCAAGTTCATTAATTTCTTCAAATAACTTTGATTTAAAAACATTTTTTGAATCAAAACTTTCCACTAAACAAACTTCAGATTGTTGATTTAAGTTTTCTTGGTGTATATTTTCTTCCACAATTGTTTCTATTGCATTATCATCTTCATCTTCATTAATACTTGGTTGTTTACATAAATTGAACACATTAAGTTCTAAAGTCATATTTCCAAAAGACAATTTCATTATTCCATTTCGACAATTAATTAAAGCATTTGAAGTTGCTAGAAATGGACGTCCCAATATTACTGGAATTTCGTTATGTACTTCTATTGGTTGTGTATCCAAGACAATAAAATCCACAGGATATATGAATTTATCGACTTGAACTAACACATCTTCTACGATACCTCTAGGTATTTTGATTGACCTATCGGCTAGTAAAAGAGTGACAGATGTGTAAGAGTGGGTGCCCAGTGAGCCAACTGTGTGGCTATGGGCTTTGTTGACTCTTTGTATAAACAATCTTTTGTTTAATATTATTTACACTTTTATGGCAATGACTTTATATTACTTCATATTGTTATATTGTGATATACTATTGTTGTTTTGATAAAGACCTTGAATATACTATAGTGTATGTAAGATGTGGTAGAACATGGAGATGTCTATCATGAAATACATCTTATAGTCACTGTATATTCTAAAACCGTTCCTAGTCGATTGAGCCGTCCGATAATAAGGATAAGGATCGCTCGAGTTTGAGACTAGCATTTGCGATGCGGAGTACCACGTTTCATTGGTAGGGAACATGGAGATGTTCGAAGCATGCAAATGGATATTCATAGGATGAATAGTCGAACTACCCTATCCGGACTTTCCAAGTGGTTATCACTTATCGAGTGGATAAAGTCCGCGGTTTTGGTTGTACACCATTAGTCCTTACGACTTGAAACATCATGGAGACTCTATATGCTAGTACTGTGCTTTGACTCGTTTACCGACTCTGAGGGGGTCATCAGGTGTCGAGATTGGGTACAGTTACGACACATATAGGAGTCAATGCATTGTTGTCAAGGATTCACCACATACTTGCGAGTGTGGATATCCTATGCGATCTGAGGAGATATTAGTGTGACAAATCTCTGGCCAGAGTAATTGATGTGATTTAAGAAATGGTTTCTTAGTAGCACATGCGATGTCACTAATTTGATCTTCAAGATGTATTGCATAGTTATCGAATCTTGAGCGACTCTCGATATACCAATGGTTGTTGATTCGATCGGGATATATGGATGAAGGGACCGTACTGTACGCTAACCAAAATCTACTGGTTCTTGTAGGCACTATCAGTGATACCTAGGGAATCATGGGGCGATGTTGCTAGGCGCTTTACCATGATTCGTTGGGCAAGTCGGAAAGTGTTGTTCCGAGTCACAAGGAGTTGTGAGCCCACGGCTAGCTGTATCCCTGAACCATTGAGGGTCACACAGTGTAATGGAGTTTTAATCCCCGTTGAGATAGTTAAATTTAAAGAGTTAAATTTAATGAACTAAGGAGTTGGACTTCTTAAATAAGAGTAAGGGAGTAGGATTTCCTAAAATGACATAGGGATGGACATTTTTGGAAACCACTGAATTCGGATTCAGGAAAATTTATTTTGACTTTAAAACGTGCAGAAATGGTTTCTGTGCACATTGGTGAAATCGTTTCATCAATCGGAGTCACGATGAATTTTATATTAATTTCTGAACGAGCGGGCTTTGCTTGTCGGGCCCCAGCTTATGACTAATGGGCCCTAAGGTGTTAGTGGCCTGCATTATAAATAAGTTATTTCAGTACAGAAATTAAACACAACAGGTCATAATTTTGAGAGACAAAATTTCGAAAACCCTAGCCCCTATTTCTCTCAATTCGGCCGATCACCCTCCCACTCTGTCAGAGAAAATTCCGGTCTGTGATTTTGAATCGCAGTAAGGAATAACGAATCAAATTCGTGTATTCTCTTCGCAGAAAACTTCTGATAGATTTTCTAGTGCAATCTATCAGAGGGATTAAACCTCTGTTCGTGGACCTGATTGAAGGCGTTCATCGGTTCCAGGGAGAGACAACAAGAGCAGAATTGTTCTGTTGGTGTCCATTAATCTCGTTGCGAGATTTGAGGTAAAATTTATTTAATTGTTATTTAAATTTTACACACACGTAATTCAATCGTTGTATGGTTGATACCCACACCATGGAATCGTTCCATGAGAAAATTTTTAAACTTCCGCTGCACCGGGTATCAATCGTAATTGGTCTGGGAACTCGCCAGTTTTCCAAAAGTGGTATCAGAGCCAGGTTGCTCAGATCAATCGATTGAATTAATCAATTGTACAAAATTTTTGAGTCTCGGTTTTTGAAACAAAATAAATAATTTTAAATAAAAAAAAAAATTTTTTTCGGGGCAAAACCCGGGCAGCGATTGGATCGCTGCCCGGTGGGGCAGCAATTGTTGCTGCCCCGGGCGGCGCACGGCGCCGCCCAAAGGGGGCGCACGGCGCCGCCCAAGGCGGCGACCGTCGCCGCCCAGGGCAGCGCACGGCGCCGCCCAGGGCAGCGCTGTGCGCTGCCCAGCGCAGCGCTGGGCGCTGCGCAGGGCAGCGCTCGGCGCTGCCCAGGGGCGGCGCTCGGCGCCGCCCAGCGCAGCGCTGGGCGCTGCGCAGGGCGGCGCTCGGCGCCGCCCAGGGCGGCGCTAGGCGCCACCCAGGGGCGGCGCCAGGCGCTGCCCTAAGGGGGCAGCCGGGCTGCCCCCGGCCCGCGCCCCGGGTGCGGGCCGGCCCGGGAGTGTCCCGGGCGGCCCGCGGGAAAAATTATATTTTTATTTAAAAATTAATTTTAATATTTAAAATTTTATTTTTGGTCCGGTCAAAAATTGTTTTTGATTGGTTCACGAGATTTCGGATCGAATTGTTCGAGTCCGTAAATTTTAAAATTGATTTTGGATAAATTTGAATTTTTGGAAAATTTTAATATTTTATCCGTAAATTGAATTTTGAAATCAATTATTTTGGTACAATTGATGATAAGATATGATCTTATGATATATTAAGTAAAATATGATTTTATTTGTAAAATTGGATTTTATAGATAAAATATGATTTTATTTGATATAGAGATAAAATATGATTTTATATGTGAAATGAGATTTTATATATAAAATATGATTTTATCTTGTTTAAATTTGAATTGCCACTGCATGTTATCCAATAAATTAATTTTGAATTAAATGTTATTGGATAAGGATGATCGATTGCCATGACCAATTTTGTAGGTGTATGTTAGGAATTTACATTTTGTCTTTATTATTGTTGGTTTTATTAATGGGCCTGGTTTATGGCCCGATATGAATGTCATATGTAATAAAAGTGGGCTTGGTTTATAGCCCGTTCCCACCCCCTAAAATGTATCCCCTACTTGTCATTGTTATTTATTGTAAATACATTAGATTTAGTGGGAGATCAAGATTTGAAGATGGTGGGCCCAGCAGACAATGAAGACTGAAGAAATGTAAATTGGAAGCATATGTAATAGGATTGCATTTGCATACTGCATATTACCTAGGATTGGACTAAGACCCGTGATTGGCAACCACGGGTCAATTAGAAATGGAATCGATCATCCTATATAATATGTGATATTATGATTGTATGCATGTTTAGACATAAATTGCGTGAATCCGGCAATGCATGCAATAAATTAAATATGATGAGACAAATAATTTTATAAATAAAATCCCTCATTTTAAATATGATTTAAAATTTATATCAAGATAAATAAAGGAAATTTAAATATTGTTTAAATGTTCCTACCTTCCATCAACGGTCAATGTATGTGATGCTACCCGCGGATACGGTCCGGCTCATATTATTGGGGGGGCCCGTCCGTCGGAAAGCTGTACATTGGATCGACAAATGTTGTAAGTTGGGTGGAACTCCCATGGGATCGGCTCATATTATTGGGGGATCCACATGGCGACCGTCCATCACAACTTAATATTGATGGGTCATCTTGACATGTCACTTTAAACGGCGTCATATTATTGGGCCCTTATTGGACATGAGGTAAACACATGGGGGTTGCTTTGGAAGCAATTGGGCTCTACCTTTTGAGAATTATGGTTGGCTGATATTATTCGGGACCATAAGTTTGTCAATTGGACTCCATGTTCTCACTAAGGAAAAAGTTTCCCGTTTTCACTAGAGGGTGGTGAAATCGTTAAAATAGTGGGAGTGAGATTCATAAAATAAAATTCGCCAATTTTATGTCTTAGTAAATTATTTAAACAATCATCGATAATTGTCTGTTTTATCTCAGTAATCCACATGTTTCTGTTCTCCAACAAAACAAACTTATTGACGCAAACAATACAGAATGATTCCATAAGTTAAGATTGTCCTAAGTTCGGAAAAAGATTTTCTAAGTGTTAGAAAAGGCTTCTCCGAAAACAGCCCCGGCTGATGTAACTGCCGAAAGGTTGGCCGAATTAGAGAAATGGTTGGACCATGATCTCAAGGCCAAATGTTACATGCAAAATTGGACAAGTCTAAACAAGTTTGCCATCACTGCAAGAAACCCGGTAATTGGAAACGTAACTGCAAGGAATACCCCAAGCAGTTGCGAACTGCAAAGGGTATGTTTTACATTGAAATAAATGTTTTTCTTAATACTACTTCTTGGGTATTGGATACCAGATGTAGATCTCATATTTGCAATGAGTTGCAAATGATAACAAGAAGTAATAGGATAAGGATGGGTGAGACCCAGTCAAGGCTCGGGAATGGTTCCAGAGTTAAATCCATAGCTATGGGAATTATTTATTTTTTGCAGAACGGTTTTAAGTTACTTTCGATAGATGTTTTATTTGTTCCAGATTTAATTAAAACATTATTTCTGTTTCTATGCTAGATAGAGATGGTTATTCTTGCAATTTTGTGAATGAGATTTGCAAAATTTACAAGAATGAATGTTTAATTGGAAATGGACAACTTGAAAACGATCTATACAATTTAAAACTAAAAGACGTTCCAGTGAATTGTATTGACAAAACCGGCGACAACAAACAAAAGGAAAATCGATAGTCAAAACCCGGCAAACCTTTGGCACGCTAGACTAGGTCATATTTCCTCAAGGAGGATGAACAAGCTAGTGGGAGAGGGCATGTTTGATATGTCTGATATTAACTCTCTACCTACTTGTGAATCCTGCCTAAAAGGGAAAATGACTAAATCTCCTTTTAAGGGGAAGCCTGAGCGTAGTCAAAATCTGTTGGATTTGATCCATACAGATGTTTGTGGTCCATTTAGAGTAGGGACTCAACATGGCCACACCTACTTCATTACCTTTACTGATGATTATTCTAGGTATGGGTATTTATATTTAATGAAATATAAGTCTGAAGCATTTGAAAAGTTCAAAGAATTCAAGGCTGAAGTAGAAAACAAGCTAGGTAAAAGTATTAAAGCACTTCGATCGGATCGAGGTGGAGAATACTTGAGTACCGAGTTTTTGGACTATCTAAAAGAGAATGGGATTCTCTCTCAGTGGACTCCTCCTATGACACCACAGCTTAATGGTGTATCGGAGCGTCGTAATCGAACTTTGTTGGACATGGTTCGATCCATGATGAGCTTCACTGAGCTTCCACCTTCGTTTTGGGGCTATGCGCTTGAAACGGCGGTATTGTTGTTGAATAACGTCCACACTAAAGCAGTGGACAAAACACCATACGAGTTATGGAATGGCAAAGCTCCTAAGTATTCGTACTTGAGGATTTGGGGATGTCCTGCTTACGTGAAGCGGACAGTGGGAGATAAGTTGGATAGTCGATCCAGCTTGTGTTATTTTGTGGGGTATCCGAAGAATTCAATCGGATATTATTTCTATTATCCTGCTGAAACAAAGGTGTTTGTTTCACGGAATGCCACCTTCTTGGAGAAGGAGTTCTTATTGGATAAGAAAGGCGAGATGATGGAACTCGAAGAAGTTCGAGAAGAACCCGAAATACAAAATAACGATCCCACACCTCAGGAACCATTGCTGGACACGCCTGCACCTAGAAGATCCGAGAGGACTTCTAGACCTCCAGTTCGATATGGTCTTCTTCTTGAAGAGGGTCAAGATGAACCCGACATTGGATGTGATCCAAGAAGCTTCAAGGAAGCAATTTCTGATGCGGATTCGAATTTATGGCTTGAAGCTATGCAGTCTGAATTGGATTCGATGCATACTAACCAAGTCTGGTCTTTAGTGGATCCTCCCGATGGAATTGTTCCAATAGGGTGTAAATGGATCTACAAAAGAAAGCTTGGGCCTGATGGTAAGATATTGACTTACAAGGCGCGATTGGTGGCGAAAGGTTATACTCAAAGGCAAGGAGTTGACTATGATGAAACCTTTTCACCAGTCGCAATGTTCAAGTCCATAAGAATCCTAATTGCCATAGCTGCATGGTATGACTATGAGATATGGCAGATGGATGTGAAGACTGCTTTTCTTAATGGAGACATTAAGGAAGAAATCTATATGAAGCAGCCTGAGGGGTTCACATCCATGGGAAGCGAGCATAAGGTATGCAAGCTTCAGAGATCAATTTATGGTCTAAAACAAGCATCAAGAAGTTGGAACCATAAATTTGATGAAACAATAAAAGATTTTGGTTTCATCAAGAACCCGGAGGAACCTTGCGTGTACAAGAAAGTAGTTAAGGATGCGGTAACATTCTTAGTACTTTATGTTGATGACATCCTACTCATTGGGAATGATGTAGGGATGTTGCAGTCAACAAAGATATGGTTATCAGGTAGATTTTCGATGAAGGATTTGGGTGAGGCATCCTACATTCTAGGGATACAGATCTATAGGGATAGATCTAAGAGAATGATAGGACTCACTCAATCAACCTACATCGATACCATATTGAAACGGTTTTCAATGGATGGGTCCAAGAGAGGACATCTACCCATGTGTCATGGAGTTTCTCTATCCAAGTCTATGTGTCCCAAGACTGATGCAGAGATAGAGAATATGACACATGTACCATATGCGTCAGCTATAGGTAGTATCATGTATGGGATGATATCTACCAGACCGGATGTAGCATTTGCTCTGAGTGTCACGAGCAGATATCAGTCTAATCCTGGTCAGATGCATTGGAAAGCCGTGAAGGACATTCTTAAGTACTTGCGAAGGACTAAGAATATGTTCATGGTTTATGGAGGACGAGAACTCAAACTGGAAGGCTATACCGACTCTAGCTTCCAAAGTGATGTGGATGACTCGAAGTCAACCTCTGGATTTGTGTTCATGCTCAATGGTGGTGCTGTCTCTTGGAAGAGTTCCAAGCAGGACACCACAGCGGATTCCACCACTGAGGCTGAATACATTGCAGCATCAGCTGCTGCTAAAGAGGCCGTTTGGATGAGGAATTTCGTCCAAGAGTTGGGCGTCATTCCTGAATTTGTTGGTCCAGTCCCGGTGTACTGCGACAACACGGGTGCCGTTGCTCAAGCAAAGGAACCAAGGTCTCATCAAAGATCCAAACACGTACTGAGGAAATACCACATAATCCGGGAGATTGTGGAAAGAGGAGACATCAGTGTCGAATGAGTGGCCTCTGCAGACAATATCGCTGATCCACTTACTAAGCCTTTGCCAGGACCATTGTTTGACAAACATCGCGAAGCAATGGGTCTACGTAGTATGACTAGTTGGCTATAGGGCAAGTGGGAGATTGTAAGAGTGGGTGCCCAGTGAGCCAACTGTGTGGCTATGGGCTTTGTTGACTCTTTGTATAAACAATCTTTTGTTTAATATTATTTACACTTTTATGGCAATGACTTTATATTACTTCATATTGTTATATTGTGATATACTATTGTTGTTTTGATAAAGACCTTGAATATACTATAGTGTATGTAAGATGTGGTAGAACATGGAGATGTCTATCATGAAATACATCTTATAGTCACTGTATATTCTAAAACCGTTCCTAGTCGATTGAGCCGTCCGATAATAAGGATAAGGATCGCTCGAGTTTGAGACTAGCATTTGCGATGCGGAGTACCACGTTTCATTGGTAGGGAACATGGAGATGTTCGAAGCATGCAAATGGATATTCATAGGATGAATAGTCGAACTACCCTATCCGGACTTTCCAAGTGGTTATCACTTATCGAGTGGATAAAGTCCGCGGTTTTGGTTGTACACCATTAGTCCTTACGACTTGAAACATCATGGAGACTCTATATGCTAGTACTGTGCTTTGACTCGTTTACCGACTCTGAGGGGGTCATCAGGTGTCGAGATTGGGTACAGTTACGACACATATAGGAGTCAATGCATTGTTGTCAAGGATTCACCACATACTTGCGAGTGTGGATATCCTATGCGATCTGAGGAGATATTAGTGTGACAAATCTCTGGCCAGAGTAATTGATGTGATTTAAGAAATGGTTTCTTAGTAGCACATGCGATGTCACTAATTTGATCTTCAAGATGTATTGCATAGTTATCGAATCTTGAGCGACTCTCGATATACCAATGGTTGTTGATTCGATCGGGATATATGGATGAAGGGACCGTACTGTACGCTAACCAAAATCTACTGGTTCTTGTAGGCACTATCAGTGATACCTAGGGAATCATGGGGCGATGTTGCTAGGCGCTTTACCATGATTCGTTGGGCAAGTCGGAAAGTGTTGTTCCGAGTCACAAGGAGTTGTGAGCCCACGGCTAGCTGTATCCCTGAACCATTGAGGGTCACACAGTGTAATGGAGTTTTAATCCCCGTTGAGATAGTTAAATTTAAAGAGTTAAATTTAATGAACTAAGGAGTTGAACTTCTTAAATAAGAGTAAGGGAGTAGGATTTCCTAAAATGACATAGGGATGGACATTTTTGGAAACCACTGAATTCGGATTCAGGAAAATTTATTTTGACTTTAAAACGTGCAGAAATGGTTTCTGTGCACATTGGTGAAATCGTTTCATCAATCGGAGTCACGATGAATTTTATATTAATTTCTGAACGAGCGGGCTTTGCTTGTCGGGCCCCAGCTTATGACTAATGGGCCCTAAGGTGTTAGTGGCCTGCATTATAAATAAGTTATTTCAGTACAGAAATTAAACACAACAGGTCATAATTTTGAGAGACAAAATTTCGAAAACCCTAGCCCCTATTTCTCTCAATTCGGCCGATCACCCTCCCACTCTGTCAGAGAAAATTCCGGTCTGTGATTTTGAATCGCAGTAAGGAATAACGAATCAAATTCGTGTATTCTCTTCGCAGAAAACTTCTGATAGATTTTCTAGTGCAATCTATCAGAGGGATTAAACCTCTGTTCGTGGACCTGATTGAAGGCGTTCATCGGTTCCAGGGAGAGACAACAAGAGCAGAATTGTTCTGTTGGTGTCCATTAATCTCGTTGCGAGATTTGAGGTAAAATTTATTTAATTGTTATTTAAATTTTACACACACGTAATTCAATCGTTGTATGGTTGATACCCACACCATGGAATCGTTCCATGAGAAAATTTTTAAACTTCCGCTGCACCGGGTATCAATCGTAATTGGTCTGGGAACTCGCCAGTTTTCCAAAAAGATGTAGGTTTTAAATCTCCCAACTTAAGCTTTTCATAAACTGAATAAGGAATTAAATTCACACTTGCTCCCAAATCTAACAAAGCTTTTTTAATTTTATTTTTTCCAATAATACATGAAATTGTTGGACAACCGGGATCTTTATATTTCAAGGTAGAATTATTTTGAATAATAGAGCTTACTTGCTCCGTTAAGAATGCTTTCTTCTTTACATGCAATTGCCTTTTTACAGTACATAAATCTTTTAAAAACTTTGCATAAGAAGGCACTTGTTTAATAGCATCTAATAATGGAATATTTATTTTCACTTGTTTAAAAACTTCATAAATATCAGAATCATTTTTTTGTTTTTTATTATTTACTAATGCATGAGGAAAAGGAACATGTTTATTTATTTTATCATCAATTTTCTTATTTTTAGGACTTAAAGCATCATCTTTCTCAAAAGTATCAGGATTTGAATCCTTACTCTTTGAGTTTAATTGATCTTTGTTTTCATCACTATATGGATCATTAACTATTTTACCACTTCTAAGAGTAATAACAGATTTTACTTGATCAAATTTTTCTTGATTTTGATTTTTAGGATTAGGTTGTGGTTGAGATGGAAATTTTCCTTTTTCATGAATATTAAGTGCAGATGCAAATTTTGCAAGAGTTTCTTTCAAATCATTCATAGATTGAATGTTTTGAATATTGATAGACTCTTGCTTTTGAATGTATGCATGAATTTCATCTTCAAAATGTTTTCTTGGAGGTGGGATATAAGGAGCATAACCTTGATGACTTTGGTTATTTTGAAAAGGTTGTTGTGAAGGTTGTGCATTATTATCGTTCCTCCAACTAAAATTGGGATGATTTCTCCAACCAGGATTGTATGTTTGTGAAAAAGGATCTAATGTTGGTTTTTTAAAATTGTTAACATAATTGGCTTGTTCATGGAGACATTCTTTAAATGAAGGCAAAGTAGGACAATTTTTTGTAAGATGATCATGTGTGTCACATATATGACAAACAATTTCTTGAACACTTTTTAATTGATCACTCTTTTTCATTTCTAATGACTCGATTTTTCTTGCTAAAGATGCAAGTTTAGCTTGAACATCTACATCATCTTTAAGATGATAAATACCACCCCCATTTGTTGAATTATTGGTTTTACTTGGTGGTTCAATTGAGCCTATATTATCCCAATTTTGAGCATTTTCTGCTAATGACTCCAAATATTCCATAGCTTCATTTGGGTTTTTATCTTCAAAAGTTCCATTACACATGAATTCTATCATTTGCCTATCTTTAGGTATTAAACCTTCATAAAAGTGAGAAACTATTCTCCATATTTCAAAACCATGATGTGGGCATGTATTAAGTAACTCTTTATATCTATCCCAACATTGATAAAATGTTTCCCTTGTTTTTGAGAAAAAGTTGTAATTTGTCTTTTAAAAGAGTTTGTTCTATGGGAAGGAAAAAACTTTTTTAGAAATTGTTGTTGCATTTCTTCCCATGATCTTATTGAACTTGATCTCAAATTTTGCAACCATGTTTTAGCTTTATCTTTTAAGGAAAAAGGGAAAAGCTTTAATCGAACAGTATCCATGCTACAATTTTGATCATTATAAGTGTTGCAAACCTCCTCAAATTCTCTTAAATGCAAATATGGATTTTCAGAATCTAAGCCATGAAAATTTGGTAAAAGTTGAATGACTTGTGGCTTAAAATTGAAATTAGATGCATCAGGAGAAAAAACTAAACAAGATGGTGTACTAGTTCTTATTGGATTCATATGGTGCCTAAGTGTTCTTGGTTGTTCATGTTCTTGATGATGATTATTATTATTATTATCATCTTGATTATTAGAATTATCGTCCATGTTTAAAATATTTTCAGTTACTCGAACAAGTCTACCACTTTGTTTACGACTCCAAACAATCATACAATAAAAAACAACATACTATTTACATAATAACAAAATTAAACTTAATTTATACCTCCCCGGCAACGGCGCCAAAAACTTGCTACAACTTAAATTGTAATTCACCCAAGTGTAGGTTGTCTGCAAGTAATATACTCGTGAGTACGAGATCGATCCACGGAGAAGATGTTGTAAGTTTAATTTTAGCAATAATATATTATAGATGAAAATATTATTATAAAACTTCAAATACACAAATTATAAAATTGTCAAGGTTTCAAAGGTTCATTGTTGGTTTAATTAAGATTGCTAAATAAAAATAAATAAAAGAAACTAAAATAAAAATAAACATAAAAGAACAATGAAATATTTAAACAAGTATATCATATAATATAGTTCCCACTATATTAATATCAGATTAACCGATATTTAATACATGGTACCCATAATATATATATAGATGAATAAATATAAACATAAAAAGAACAATTAAATATTTAAACAAGTATATCATATAATATAGTTCCCACTATATTAATATCCACCGATATTTAATACATGGTACCCATAATATATATATAAATGAAAAAATATAAACATAAAAAGAACAATTAAATATTTAAACAAGTATATCATATAATATAGTTCCCACTATATTAATATCCACCGATATTTAATACATGGTACCCATAATATATATATAAATGCATAAATATAAATTGACATAAAAGTAAATGTTAGATCAAATCACAATATTTTATTTAGAACAACCGGCAGAGCCACGCTATCGTCTAAATAAAATATATGACTTTATGTTAGATGCGATAAAGTAAATGTTAGTTGCGGAAAAGTAAAAGTTAGATGCGAGAAAGTAAATGTTAGTTGCGGAAAAGTAAATGTTAGTTGCGATAAAGTAAAAGTTAGATGCGATAAAGTAAATGTTAGTTCAAATCACAATATATTATTTAGAACAACCGACAGTGTCACGCTATCGTCTAAATAATATATATGACTTTATTATAAATAGATACATATATTTATAGTATATAATTATTGTAGTAATTATTGTATCATATTTGACAACAAATCAAGGTAACCACATTCAAGGTACCAAGCATTTGATGTAAATAGATAACAACAAATCATCCAAAATTATACCTACAAATAAAGATCAATTAGTAAAAATAAAAATAGAAAAGAAAAGAATATACAAAATATAGACAATCTTACTTGACCAACAATGAAACCTTTTCACCTTGACATAAAAAGATTTAGCTTTCCATGAACATGAAACTCAAGAATAAAGATAAAAGAAATTTCATACTTGAACTTGAGAAACTTGCACACTCAAACTTTTATTCTCACACACACAATATTTATTTTACAAATGAAGAATTCTTTACACTCTTGCACACTACAAAGCTTATACAACACATCTATTTATAGGCCAAATGAGAGCAAGAGTCCAAGGCTCATTAAATGTGAAATAGTAAAGTTGGTGGGTGCTTGTCTCCTTGAATGTCAATACCATGACCCAACTTTAATTGGCATGTTTGATGCTTTAGACCACCGATTCAGCCTTTCTTTTCAACATAGAACACGTAGGATATTTTGTGTAGATGTGTTTGGACAACTCATTCACCCCTTTTGGATAAAATATGAAATACTTATGATATTTTTACTCCAAGCTGGTCATAGTAAAAGTAAATCTATCTCCATTTTGATGTTTGATTATTTTGATCATCTTAATGAAGTTTTTGGAATTTCTTGTCTTCTACAAAGTTGAAGATGCCTCTTTTGTGATTCTACAGGTTTTGAGATTACTCTATTATGACCTCTGTAGCTTGAGTAATTTTATTTTTACCAAACCTGCGCAAACCGTAAAATACAACATTTTAGTAAAACATTTAAATATAAACACATAACACTAAAATAATACAACTTCATAATTTTAATTAAACTTAAAATTTAAAACACACTTTTTAACATATAAATAATTACAAATTTTAAGTTTCATCAGCAGCTCACATATAAGCAAGCAAAACAACATCAAATCAAAAGTTCGACGGCATATCGGTATAATTCGGCAATCCGAACTCATAGTGTATCAACATATACATCATATACCAGCTGTATATCACTCAAAACCAGCATAAAATAAGATAGGAATTTTGAAATACTTGCTGGAAATTCATAAGGAACCGATACAACAACCATCTTCAATCCGACTTCAATATAACCAAGTATAGCAACTCAACAACATCAATTCATAACCACATCTGATTTATGTCAGTTTCGAATTCTTAAACCATAATGAATCAAAAGAAAACTTACATCAAATCGAAGGTCTCATCTCGAGGATTCCATAACACTTTTCGGAATCGAAATCGGATAATCGAATCAAAAGATACACGTGAATACACATGAAAATCAATCACAAGAAGGGAAAAGAAAGAACTCGGTCCTCTGTTCACATTTTCTCTCCATAGTCTGATGAAAGTTTGGAACATACACGTGAATACATCTCACAATAACAAGTGTCCAATAAAAATTCAAGTATTTGCACTTTGGCCCCTCAAATCTTCAATAAATGCGATTTGGTTCCCAACTTTCTGTTTCTTTCAATTTCAATCCTAAATAATTTAAGAATATTAGAATTTAAATCAAAACTCTAAATATTCCCAAATTAAATATTCTCGGATTAAAATTAAATAATTCTGTGCGTTACAAATTCAAACTTTGCCAAATTTGATATGGTGGTACTAGAAAAATAACAATGAATTTTATTAGTTAATTTCCATTAATATGACATTACAAAATAATGGAAAAATGACGAGTACAAGCATGTTTAAAAATAAATAAAAGTGCGAGTCGGATATTCACCGATAAATACAAGAATCGTAAGCATGATAACCATAATAGTTATAAAAAATAGCCTTAAAAATGTCATCAACATCTTCTTCAAAAAATCGAGGAGAAATTATTTTGAGAGAAAGAGTGAATCTGGTGTGATTGAAAATGAGTTTGAGTGATCATATTTATAGGGCAAAAACTAGTCGTTTTGTTACCGTTGGGGTAAGAAAAAATTTGATTATGTGTTTAATAAAAATTTGTGATAATCATGTGAAGCATATAATGATAATCATAATTAAAAAATTATGTATATCATATCACATTATTATAAGGTCGGTGTCATAGACATCCTTTTATATGATAATATGAGATTACACAAATATGGTTAGTATATAAATACATAATAATATATATCATATCACGTTATTATAAGGTCAGTGTCATAGACATATTTTATATAATAACATGAAATTATATATTAATATAATTAGTATATATACATAATAAATATATATCATATCACGATATTATAAGGTCGGTGTCATAGACATCCTTTTATATAATAACATGAAATTATATATTAATATAGTTAGTGTTGGAAAAACGTGTTCATATCAATTAAGAATTAAGAATTGATACCCGGTGCAACGGAAGTTTAAAAATTTTATTTTTATATATGGAACGATTCCATATCATGGGTATCAAAACTTTACGATTAAATTATGCAAGTAAAAATAAAATCACAATTAAATTTTTACCTCTTCAACCAACGGCTTGATTATGGACACCAACAGAATTTACTCTGCTCTTTTTGTATATCCCGGGAACCGATGGCTTCACGATCAATCTCCGAAATCAGGTCCACGAACAGAAAACATAAACCCTCTGATTGATTGCACTAGAAATCAATCAGATGTTTATCGATGAGAATAAACATATTTTATTTGTCAATTCAGAATGTAATTTTCCGCAAAAATCACAAACTGAATTTTCTTAAAAAGGGACAGAGGATTTCGAAAATCCCCTTGAAATAATATGAGTGATTTTTGAAAATAGCTAGAATGAATTCTTGTGATTTTCGAACACTACTAATCTATTTATAGATAATTTCTAGACTAGATTAAGTTATGATTGTATTAGGACTCTAACTCCTTAGGGCCCACAATCCATAACTTAAGCCCAACAAGTCAAGCCTGTTAATATAGAAATTAATATAAAATTCATCGTGGCTCCGATTGATAAACGGATTTTACCAATGTGCACATAAACCATTTCTGCATCTTTTAAAGTCAAGATAAATTTTCTGAATCCGAATTCAGTGATTTTAAAAAATGCCCATCCCTATGTCATTTTAGAAATTCCACTCCTTTTAATTAAGAAGTCCAACTTCTCTTTCATTAAATTTAACTCTTTAAATTTAACTATCTCAACGGTGTTTAATAATCCATTACTTGTGTGACCCTCAATGGTTCAGGGATACAGCTAGCCGTGGGCTCACAACTCCTTGTGACTCGGAACAACAATTTCCGACTTACCCAACGAATCATGGTAAGAGCGCCTAGCAACATCGCCCCATGATTCCCTAGGTATCACTGATAGTGCCTGCAAGAACCAGTAGATTTTGGTTAGCGTATAGTACAGTCCCTTCATCCATATATCTTGATCGAATCAACAACCATTGGTACATCGAGAGTCGTTCGAGATTCGATAACTATGCATTACATCTTGGAGATCAAATAGTGACATCGCATGTGTTACTAGGAACACCGAGTAACCTAAAACACATCATGTACTCTGTCAGAGATTCGTCACACTAATAACTCCTCAGATCGCATAGGATATCCACACTCGCAAGTATGTGGTGAATCCTTGACAACAAAGCATCGACTCCTATATGTGTCATAACTGTACCCAATCCCGACACCTGATGACCCCAATAGAGTCGGTAAACAAGTCAAAGTACAGTACTAGCATATAGAGTCTCAATGATGTTTCAAGTAATAAGGACTAATGATGTACAACCAAAACCGCGGACTTTATCCACTCGATAAGTGATAACCACTTGGAAAGTCCGAATAGTGTAGTTCGATCATTCATCATATGAATATCCATTTGCATGCTTCGAACATCTCTATGTTCCATACCAATGAAACGTGGTACTCGGCATCGCAAATGCTAGTCTCAAACTCGAGCGATCCTTATCCTTATTAGCGTACGACTCAATTGACTAGGAACTGTTTAGAATATACAGTGACTATAAGATGTATTTCATGATAGTCATCCCAATGTACTACCACATCTTACATACACTATAGTATATTCAAGGTCTTTATCAAAACAACAATAGTATATCATAATATAACAATATGAAGAAATATAAAGTCAATGCCATAAAAGTGTAAATTATATTAAACAAAAGATTGTTTATACATAGAGTCATAAAATTCCTTAGCCACAAGTTGGCTAACCGGGCACCCACTCTTTCAATCTCTCACTTGCCCTAAAGCCAACTAGTCATACTACGTAATCCCATTGTTTCGCGATGTTTGTCAAACAATGGTCCTGGCAAGAGCTTAGTAAGCGGATCAGCGATATTGTCTGCAGAGGTCACTCTCTCGACAGTGATGTCTCCTCTTTCCACGATCTCCCGGATGATGTGGTATTTCCTCAGTACGTGTTTGGATCTTTGATGAGACCTTGGTTCCTTTTCCTGAGCAACGGCACCAGTGTTGTCGCAGTACACCGGGACTAGACCAACAGCTTCAGGAATTACTCCCAACTCTTGGATGAATTTCCTTATCCAAACTGCCTCTTTAGCAGCAGCTGATGCTGCAATGTATTCTGCTTCAGTGGTGGAATCCATTGTGGTGTCCTGCTTGGAACTCTTCCAAGAGACAGCACCGCCATTGAGCAAGAATACAAATCCAGAGGTTGACTTCGAGTCATCCACGTCACTTTGGAAGCTAGAGTCGGTGTAGCCTTCCAATTTCAATTCTCTTCCTCCATAAACCATGAATACATTCTTAGTCCTTTGTAAGTACTTAAGAATATCCTTCACGGCTTTCCAATGCATTTGACCAGGATTGGCTTGATATCTGCTTGTGACGCTCAGAGCATAGGCCACATCCGATCTGGTAGATATCATCCCATACATGATACTCCCTATGGCTGACGCATATGGTATGTGTGTCATTTTCTATATCTCTTCGTCAGTCTTGGGACACATAGACTTGGATAGAGAAATTCCATGACACATAGGTAGATGTCCTCTCTTGGACTCATCCATTGAAAACCTTTTCAATATAATGTCGATGTAGGTTGCTTGAGTGAGTCCTATCATTCTCTTAGATCTATCTCTATAGATCTGTATCCCTAGAATATAGGACGCCTTACCCAAATCTTTCATCGAGAATCTACCCGACGACCATATCTTTGTTGACTGCAACATCCCTACGTCATTCCCAATGAGTAGGATGTCATCAACATAAAGTACTAAGAATGTTACTGCATCCTTAACTACTTTCTTGTACACGCATGGTTCCTCCGGGTTTTTGATGAAACCAAAATCCTTTATTGTTTCATCAAATTTTTGGTTCCAACTTCTTGATACTTGTTTGAGACCATAAATTGATCTCTGAAGCTTGCATACCGTATGCTCGCTTCCCATGGATGTGTATCCCTCAGGCTGCATCATATAGATTTCTTCCTTAATGTTTCCATTAAGAAATGCAGTCTTCACATCTATTTGCCATATCTCATAGTCATACCAAGCTGTTATGGCAATAAGGATTCTTATGGACTTGAACATTGCGACTGGTGAAAAAGTTTCATCATAGTCAACTTCTTGTCTTTGAGTATAACCTTTTGCAACCAATCGTGCCTTGTAGGTCAATACTTTACCATCAGGCCCAAGTTTTCTCTTGTAGATCCATTTACACCCTATTGGAACAATTCCATCGGGAGGATCTACTAAAGACCAAACTTGGTTAGTATGCATCGAGTCTATTTCCGACTGCATAGTTTCAAGCCATAAATTCGAATCCGCATCAGAAATTGCTTCCTTGAAGTTTCTTGGATCACATCCAATGTCGGGTTCACTTTGATCCCCTTCAAGAAGTAGACCATATCTCATTGGAGGTCTAGAAGTCCTTTCGGATCTTCTAGTGATAAGCTTGTCGTTTGATGATTCTTGAGGTGTAGGATCGTTATTTTGTATCTCGGGTTCTTCTCGAATTTCTTCAAGTTCCATCATCTTGCCTTTCTTATCCAATAAGAACTCCTTCTCCATGAAGGTGGCATTCCTCGAAACAAACATTTTTGTTTCAGTAGGATGATAGAAATAATATCCGATTGAATTCTTCGGATACCCTACAAAATAACATAAGGTGGATCGACTATCCAACTTATCTCCCACTGTCTGTTTCACGTAAGCAGGACATCCCCAAATCCTCAAGTACGAATACTTAGGAGCTTTGCCATTCCATAACTCGTATGGAGTCTTATCTACTGCTTTAGTGTGGACGTTATTCAACAACAAAACTGCCGTTTCGAGCGCGTAGCCCCAAAACGATGGTGGGAGCTCAGTGAAGCTCATCATGGATCGAACCATGTCCAACAAGGTTCGGTTGCGTCGCTCCGAAACACCATTCAGCTGAGGTGTCATAGGAGGAGTCCATTGAGAGAGAATCCCATTCTCTTTTAGATAGTCCAAAAACTCGGTACTTAAGTATTCTCCACCTCGATCCGATCGAAGTGCTTTAATACTTCTACCTTGTTTGTTTTCTACTTCAGCCTTGAATTCTTTGAACCTTTCAAATGCTTCAGACTTATATTTCATCAAATATAAATATCCATACCTAGAATAATCATCAGTAAAGGTAATGAAGTAGGTGTTACCACATTTAGTACCAATCCAAATTGACCGCAAACATCCGTATGGATCAAATCCAACAGATTTTGGCTGCGCTCAGGTTTCCCTTTGAAAGGAGATTTAGTCATTTTTTCCTTTAGGCAGGACTCACAAGTAGGTAGAGAGTTAATATCAGACATATCAAACATGCCCTCTCCCACTAGCTTGTTCATCCTCCTTGAGAAAATATGACCTAGCATAGCATGACAATGGTTTGCCGGGTTTTGACTATCGTTTCTCCTTTTTGTTGTTACCAGTTTATCAACATAATTAATTGAAATGTCTTTTAATTTTAAGCTATATAGATCGTTTTCAAGTTGTTCATTTCCAATCAAACATTTATTCTTGTAAATATTGCAAATCTCATTCATAAAATTACAAGAAAAACCATCTCTATCAAGCATAGAAATAGAAATAATGTTTTTAATCAAATCTAGCACAAATAAAACATCTCTAAAAAATAACTTAAAATCGTTCTGCAAAACTAAATAAACGTCTCCTATTTCTTGGGCTTTGACTCTAGAACCATTTCCGAGCCTCAGCTGGGTCTCACCCTTCCTAAGCTTATGACTTCTTGTCATCACCTGCAAATCATTGCAAATGTGAGATCCACATCCGGTATCCAATACCCAAGAAGTAGTATTTAGCGAAACATTTATTTCAATGTAAAACATACCCTTTGCAGTTCGCAACTGCTCGAGGTATTCCTTGTAGTTACGTTTCCAATGACCGGGTTTCTTACAGTAGTGGCAAGCATTATCATCTTTGATCCCGTTTGAAGCCTTTGCCTTGCCCTTCTTATTTGGTACAATCTTCTTGGGTGGAGCAGAACGTTTCTTACCCTTTCCACTTGGCCTTTTCTTAGAGTTAGAAGAGGAACCAACCAAGAATACCGGTTTTTCCTTCTTTAGTGTGGCTTCATATGTGACAAGCATATTGACCATCTCTTCAAGGGTGGCCTCTATCTTGTTCATATTGAAGTTCATCACAAATCCATCAAACGATGAAGGAAGAGAAAAAAAACAACAAGTCCGCGCTTAGTTCATGCTCTAATGTCAAGTGGAGTGTTACCAACTTTTCAATGAGCCCAATCATGTGTACCCCATGCTCACGGATCGAAGTCCCATCTCGCATGCGGCACGTCATGAGCTCTCTTACGGTGGCATACCTCTCCGACCTTGACTGAGCTCCAAAAAGCTCCTTGAGGTTCTTGTGAATGTCAGCAGCATTCACGGCATCCTCAAATCGCCTCTAAAGTTCATCAGACATCGAAGCCTGCATATAGCATTTTGCCTTGATATCATGGTCCCACCATAGATCAAGTTTGGCCAACTCTTCCGGACTTGTATTAACCGGGGCTTCCTTCGGAGGAGGCTTCTCTAACACGTAGAAAGCCTTTTCCGAACTAAGAATGATTTTTGACTTACGGAACCATTCCGTATAGTTTGCGCCAGTCAGTTTGTTTTGTTCGAAAATTGAAAACAGTGGATTACGCGAATTCATTGTAATGAAATACTGAAAAGGAAATAGACAATAATCAGTGATTCTTTAATTAATTTACTAAGACATAAAATATGGCGAATTTTATTTTATGAATTACACTCCCACTATTTTAACGATTTCACTACCCTCTAGTGAAAACGGGAAACTCCTTTCCTTTGTGGGAACATGGAGTCCAATTGACAAATCATAGTCCCGAATAATATCAGCCAACCATAATTTTCAAAAGGTAGAGCCCAGTTACTTCCAAAGTAACCACCATGTTTTTACCTCATGTCCAATAAGAGCCCAATAATATGACGTCGTTTATTGTGACATGTCAAGATAACCCATCAATATTAAGTTGTGATGGACGGTCGCCATGTGGATCCCCAATAATATGAGCCAATCCCATGGGAGTTCCACCCAACTTACAACATTTTTCGATCCAATGTACAGCTTTCCGACGAACGGCCCCCCCCCCCCCCCAATAATATGAGCCGGACCGTATCCGCGGGTAGCATCTCATACATTGATCGTTTATGGAAGGTAGGAACATTTAAACAATATTTAAATTCCCTTTTATAAATCTTGATATCAATTTTAAATCATATTTAAAATGAGAGATTTTAATTTTTGAAAATCTGTCTCATCATGCAATTTATGTATGCTTGCGGGATTCATACAATTTAGTCTAAACATGCATACATCAATAATATCATATATTATTTAAGGATGATCGATCCCATTATCTAATCGACCCGTGGTTGCCAATCACGAGTTTAAGTCCAATCATAGGTGATATGCAAGTATGCAATGCAATCCTATAACATTGAGCTTTCATTTACATTTCTTCGGTCTTTATTGTCTGCTGGGCCCACCATTGTCTTCAAATCTTTATCTTTCACTAAGTCTAACAAATTTACAATAAATTTTGATGAAAGTAGGGGATACATATTTAAGGGGTGGGAACGGGCCAAAAACCAAGCCCACTTTTTATTACAAATGACAATTCAAATTGGGCTATAGACCAAGCCTATTAATAAAACCCAACAACAATAAAACCAAATGTAAATTACCTAACATACACCTAAAACATTGGTCATGGCAATCGATCATCCTTATCCATCCAAAAATTAAATAATTGGATAACATGCAATGACATCATAATTAAAAGATAAAATCAAATTTTATCTTATCCTTTCATAAGATCATATCTTATCATCAATTGTACCAAAATAATTGATTTTATAAAATCTAATTTAACGGATAAAATTTATAAATTTTCAAAACATTCAAATTTATCCAAAAATCAATTTTAAAAATTTCGGACTCGAACAATTCGATCCGATGCCTCGTGAACCAATCAAAAACAATTTTCGATCGGACCAAAAACTAGAATTTCAAAATTTCAAAATTTTAATTAAAAATTGAATTTTAATTTTCCCGGACTGCCCGGGACATTCTCGGGCAGCCCCCTCCTCCACGTGGGATAGGGCTGCCCACGTGGAGGCGGGCAGCGACGATCGCTGCCCTGGGCATCGCTGTGCGCTGCCCTCGATCGCTGCCCGATGCCCCTGTTCCGTCAAAATTTTAATTTTAAAATTCGTTTTGTTTTTCAAAAAAAAAACCGAGGCCAAATATTTTGTATAATCGATTAATTTAATCGTTTGATCTGAGCAACCTGTCTCTGATACCACTGTTGGAAAAACGTGTTCAAATCAATTAAGAATTGATACCCGATGCAGCGGAAGTTTAAAAATTTTATTTTTATATATGGAACGATTTCATATCATGGGTATCAAAACTGTACGATTAAATTATGCAAGTAAAAATAAAATCACAATTAAATTTTTACCTCTTCAAGCAACGGCTTGATTATGGACACCAACAAAATTTAATCTGCTCTTCTTGTATATCTCGGGAACCGATGGCTTCACGATCAATCTCCGGAATCAGGTCCACGAACAAAAAACAGAAATCCTCTGATTGATTGCACTAGAAATAAATCAGATGTTTATCGATGAGAATAATCTGTCAATTCAGAATGTAATTTTCCGTAAAAATCACAAACTGAATTTTTTCAAAAAGGGACAGAGGATTTCAAAAATTCCCTTGAAATAATATGAGTGATTTTCGAAAATTGCTAGAATGAATTCTTGTGATTTTCGAACACTACTAATCTATTTATAGATAATTTCTAGACTAGATTAAGTTATGATTGTATTAGGACTCTAACTCCTTAGGGCCCACAATCCATAACTTAAGCCCAACAAGCCAAGCCTGTTAATATAGAAATTAATATAAAATTTATCGTGACTCCGATTGATAAACTGATTTTACCAATGTGCACAGAAACCATTTCTGCATCTTTTAAAGTCAAGATAAATTTTTTGAATCCGAATTCAGTGATTTCCAAAAATGTCCATCCCTATGTCATTTTAGAAATTCCACTCCCTTTAGTTAAGAAGTCCAACTTCTCTTTCATTAAATTTAACTCTTTAAATTTAACTATCTCAACGGGGTTTAGTAATCCATTACTTGTGTGACCCTCAATGGTTCAGGGATACAGCTAGCCGTGGGCTCACAACTCCTTGTGACTCGAAACAACAATTTTCGACTTACCCAACGAATCATGGTAAGAGCGCCTAGCAACATCGCCCCACGATTCCCTAGGTATCACTGATAGTGCCGGCAAGAACCAGTAGATTTTGGTTAGCGTACAGTACGATCCCTTCATCCATATATCCCGATCGAATAAACAACCATTGGTACATCGAGAGTCGTTCGAGATTCGATAACTATGCATTACATCTTGGAGATCAAATAGTGACATCGCATGTGTTACTAGGAACACCGAGTAACCTAAAACACATCATGTACTCTGGCCAGAGATTCGTCACACTAATATCTACTCAGATAGCATAGGATATCCACACTCACAAGTATGTGGTGAATCCTTGACAACAAAGCATCGACTCCTATATGTGTCGTAACTGTACCCAATCCCGACACCTGATGACCCCAATAGAGTCGGTAAACGAGTCAAAGTACAGTACTAGCATATAGAGTCTCAATGATGTTTCAAGTAATAAGGACTAATGGTGTACAACCAAAACCGCAGACTTTATCCACTCGATAAGTGATAACCACTTGGAAAGTTCGAATAGGGTAGTTCGATCATTCATCATATGAATATTCATTTGCATGCTTCGAACATCTCTATGTTTCATACCAATAAAACGTGGTACTCGACATCGCAAATTCTAGTCTCAAACTCGAGCGATCCTTATCCTTATTAGCGGACGGCTCAATTGACTAGGAACTGTTTAGAATATACAGTGACTATAAGATGTGTTTAATGATAGTCATCCCAATGTACTACCACATCTTACATACACTATAGTATATTCAAGGTCTTTATCAAAATAACAATAGTATATCATAATATAACAATATGAAGAAAGATAAAGTCAATGTCATAAAAGTGTAAATTATATATTAAACAAAAAATTGTTTATACATAGAGTCATAAAAGCCCTTAGCCACAAGTTGGCTAACCAGGCACCCACTCTTTCAGTTAGTATATATACATAATAAATATATATCATATCACGTTATTATTAGGTCGGTGTCATGGACATCCTTTTATATAATAACATGAAATTATATATTAATATAATTAGTATATATACATAATAATAAATATATATCATATCACGTTATTATAAGGTCGGTGTCATAGACATCCTTTTATATAATAACATTAAATTATATATTAATATACATAGTAAAAATATATAAACAGTAAAATTAATAATCTTACTTGTTGAATATTTTTGTCTTCTCCTTATGTTTTGGAGCGTCAGAAATTATAGAGAACCTTCAAGCGATCGTGCTGATAATGTGTTGTGAAAAAGTAAAAATTTATGGTAAAAAGTAAAAACTTCAAAACTCAAAATATATCAAACTCTACACTTTATAAATTTTTTTCTTTCTCAATTCAATTGTATTTTTCATCACAAATGAAGACCTATTTATAGATCCACATTTGAGATTAGTCCAAAAATTAAACATCATCATCTACATCATCACACATTATTTTTCAAAATTTTACAACTCAATTTTCAACATTCAACATAATAATAATAATATATTTTTCAACAGTTATGTTTTTTCAAGATTTTCAATCTTTATGAATAATTGTCATGATTTATGGATTTATTGTGTTATTTTTAATTTTCTTATATTTTTAGATTGTTTATAAGTTTAATGTAAATATATAATAGTAAAAAAACTATGCAATTAAATGGTATTCATCCAAACACATTCATCAATTAAATAAATGTTTTTCATTGGTTTATTCAAACACAAAAATAATATAATTTTTCTTTAAAAAAACATTTAAAAAACAACTTAAAAAGAACTTTTTTTAAAATAAAAAATTAGCTATAATAAGATTGAAGTTTGGTAACCGGATTTAAAGGCAAGGCGAGAAATCAAAATCCTTTTTTCTTTTTATTCTCCCAATTCCAAATAATCGAAACCCTAACCTTTTCTTGTCCCAAGATGATGGATGATACCAAGTTTCCGACGCCCGGTATTTATGAATTTCCGATGGATTCCGCAGGTCAAAAAAGTTTTGAAGATTTGAAGGGAAAAGTGTTGTCGATAGCAAAGGATCCAGACGGTTGCCAGTTGTTGCGTCAGAAGCTCCTAGAAGGGAGATTGGAAGACACGCAAATTATCTTTTCAGAGCTGAAAGATGGCATTTGCGCGTTGATGATGGATCCCTTCGGTGGCGTTGTAACTGGAAAGCTTTTCGAAGTCTGTGACGAAGAACAGATGAACGAGTTGGTTTCTTCTATCACTTCTGATGTCCGTTTACTAATGTCTCTCTGTCTCCACTCTCAAGGGTACGTATCTTTTGATTTTCATGCTTTTTGAAAACTTGACAACTTCCTCGAATTTCGTGTTAATTTCTTTGCAGACCTCAGTACTTGCGGATTTTTCTCGAGTGTCTCAGGACACCCGAGCAAATATCTCATGTGATTTCTGTCCTCACCGTTCCGCTCGCAAGGGACGAGATTGGTTCTCGCGTTATTTCCCATTGTTTCGATATCTTCCCTGCAAAAGAATCCATGGTAACTTTGTGTTTCTCAATTGCATCACTTAATCTACTATATCTATGACAGTAGTCGGTTTTTTTTTAATTCGCAGCCAATACACTATGCCATAACTAATCATTTTCTGGAAATCGCCTTCAACGAAATCGGATCCTGCCTTCTGCAAGGCCTCATATCAGGATCAGTAGAAAGTCTTGACCCGAGGACTATTATCTCGACAACACTGTTTAGTGGATATCGTCTATCTACACAAAAATTCGGGTACGTGGACATAATACCATACACACAGTTCATATCTCACATAAATTCCTAAAACCTGACATTTTTTCCATTTTCAGGAGTCGTGTACTGCTGCATGTAATAGGATTGGAGATACAGCATATGCTATTTTATTTGGTGGACAATGTACTGAAAGGAGCTTTCGCTGACCTGTCGATTGACGAATATGGAAGCATTGTGGTTAAGAAGTTGATGGGTGCATGCAGAGGGAAATATGCACCTCGAATCATCAACGAGATAATCCTCAGTCCTAAATTCCTGTATATCCTAGTAGATCCATGTGGCTACTCCGTTCTTGAATATGCCAAGGACTGCTGTAAGGTACCAATAACTATACTCCGTTCTAACTTGTTTCGGTGTTTTGTAAGGTAGTCCTTGGCTCCTGGCGGCCTTAGGCAGCCCTAGTCGGAAAAGTTTTTTGTAGAACCTTGTTCTCTTTGTTAAGGTCTCTTCGAAAGATGTTGAGGTGTATGCTAACATGGGGAAATAGAATTTAAAGAAATTGAAGGGGAAAAAAACCATTTTAGTTACCCCATGTTTATATCTGCTGTCACCATGACAAAAGAAGTTGAACTTGAAGCATATCCGATCCAAGTTTAACTCGTCCACCATTTTTTTTGGGACCATTGTGGTTGAGTTTTACCGCTGAAATGGAACTGGAAATTGACTCAGTTATTGTTGCCTAGATCTGTAGTGGAGCAATATCACTGGAGAATATCTTTCTGATTCATTACGTGGAGAGTTATGTTCGAGGCATAATTCCACTTCAAGAGATTCAAAGAAACTTAAGGAACTTGATGAGCGGAGGGGTTAATATGTCCTCGTCTGCTTTGTGCCATTCTTTTCCTTCAAAAACTTGTTTCATCACTTCGGCCGGCCATTCTGCGACTTGATCTTACAGAAGTTTCTCAAGAAAGGGAAAGGAGTCGGCCGAGGTGGCTATTGATATTGCCATAAGAACTTCATTTTGTTGCTTATTCATCCGCCATTGTTGAAGTCCAGAGGCTCCAGCCTCCAGGGATGCCACCTGCATTGACGGAGACCCCTACAAAAACTTGTTTTGTGATAACAATCGATTCCTCTGTCTTTTGATGGACTAGTAGGATCACGTGGGTAACTAACATGAATGTACAATGAATAATCGTAAATTTTTAAATAAATATAGGCACATGATTTATTTATTTTACATCTTTTCAATAGCACATATTTTTATATAATTATTTACTCTCTTCGTTCCATATATATTTTATTCTTTGGATTTTCACACAGATTAAGAAAAATGTATTGGGAAAACAAATTTTATAAATATTTTCTATTTTATTCTTATTTAATGTATTAAAAAATGATTGCACAATTTTCAAAATGTAATTAATAGGGGTATATTAGTAAAGAAGTGTAAAAAAAATATTACTAAATATGGTATATGACTATATATTTGGGACAAAAAAAAAAAGAAAAACATGGACAATATAATTGAGACGGAGGGAATATCATTTTAGACAATCATGATTGTTGAATGCTTTAATTGCTCGATTTTCACCTCATTCAGCTTTATTTCATATTTTTCGTATTTTTTTGTTCCCTTCTTCGATTAAATTCAACAATGCTTTCATCATCTTCGATTTTCATGATTTTTTTTCATCTTCTGATTAACTGATTTGTCTAATTTGAAAAAAAAAAAATTGTGTTGCTTTTTTGCTCGGTTCTCTAATCTTATTTTCATATTTAGACATATCATTTTCTTATAAACGAATAGGTTTAGTTTGCTCTTAATTTCAATTGTTATAATTGAGATTAAATTTAAATAAATATTTTATTTGGTCACTAATTGAAATATATTTTTTGACAAAATATGTTATAAAAGATGCAATAACGTCCTCAAACAACTTTGGACTCATCTGGAATTATAATTATAAGCACATACATGTAACAACAGATTTTTTATATTTGTTTAATTTTTATTTACTAAATAATTTTTTTCTTTTCATATATATATATTTGTATTATCTATAAAAAAAAAAAATGGTTACCTGTGTTTAGTCTACATACTTTAAAAAGATATCGATTACTTGTCTCATACCGACAACCATGATCAGAGGATCTAACCGATCAATTAACACATTGAATTCATGAGTCCACTAATATTGAATTGAGAGTCAGCTAAAACAGCAAACAGTTGCATATATTATAAAATAAATTACTTCAAAAAAATATCAAGTTTCTTATTGATGTAGAAATAATCCATCTTATCATTATATTTCTGTACTTAGTTTTCACATGCGCTCACTTCTTTAAATTATATAATGCATAATAAAAAGATGATATCATAAATTATTATGATTGCACTTATTGATTATTTGCACAATAGTTACACAATAACTAAGTTATGAATTTATAATTTACTAATTACTAATTTTTTCCCTATATATTTCACACACCTTTTGCCCCTATTCCACAAACAGACCACATTTATTAAATTAAATTACTATGGTTTTCATGTTTATTCAACAGACTAACTAAACGAGTAACTTCTAATTTGCTTAAGTACTCATTTCTAATTTTTTTTCCCCTATTTATTCCACACACAAACTAAATTAAATTAGATTACTACTTTCAAATACATACGACTTGAATATATAATCTCAATATATACCCGTATTTTGATTTGATTATTAAATTATTAATTATAAATTTGTTCTATTACACACTTATTGAATTTACTGAATTAAATTAAATCACTATTTTGCCTCAATAATTTATTCCACAAAACTAAATAAATTATTAATGTCTAATTTACTAATTTATAATAGTGATCATATTTATTTCACACACTGACTAAATCACCTAACTCTTTCCCAATTTATTCTGCAATAACTAATATTCCCCCCCATGTAATTACTAATTTTACCCTCATTCCACACACCAACTAAATTTATTCAGTTATATTAAATTACTAAATTTTCCCTATTTATTCTACACTCCAACCAAATTAGTAATTTCTAATTTGCTAAAGTACTCCTTCCTATTCTTCCCCTATTTATTCCACACATATTATTTAATTTCTAATTTTCAAATACATACGACTTGAGTATATAATTCCAATATATATATGTACTCGTATTTTGATTTTATTATATTAATATGATTATTAAAGTAAAAATTATGTTTCATTACACGCTAACTCCTTATTTATTCTACACAATAACTAACATCCCCCTTATGTAATTACTAAGTTTTCCCCTTATTCCATACAATAACTAAATTTATTAAATTAAATTAAATTACTAAGTTTTCCCCTTATTCCACACACTAACAAAATTTATTAAATTAAATTAAATTACTAAGTTTTCCCTATTTATTCTTTACATAAAATAAATTAGTAATTGCTAAAGTACTCTTTAATAATTTTTTTCCTATTTATTCCACATACATACTAATTAAATTACATTTCTGATTTTCAAATACATTGACTTGAGCTCAATATATACGCGTATTCTCATTTGATTATTATCAATATGATTATTCAATTACAAGTTTTGCTTTATTACACACTAAATAAATTTATTGAATTAACTTAAATTACAATTAAAATTTCACTCCAATAATTTATTTCAAACACTAAATTAAACTACTCATTTATAATTTATTTCTAAATTATTAATTATAATATTGCTCCTATTTATTTCACGCACAAACTAAATTTACCCATATTTATTCCTCACACAAACCAAAATATTAATTTCTAATTTATTAAATTATCTGCTCTTATTTATTGCACACACTAACTAAATTACTAATTTTATCCTTATTTATTCTACATAATAATTAACATCGACAGGACAAATTGAGATAATAGTTGACTAAGAATTCATGCATGCACTTTTATTAATTAATTAATTATATTAATGTATGCTTGATCATTTATTAATATTAATTTATCTAATCCATACTTCATCATTAATGTATTCTAATCCATATGGAATACCAAACGACACGTCCAAATCAATATCCGAATCAGAAAACAGATGGGCAAAATGGGCAAATGAAAAAAATATTAAGGATCGATAAACAAGTAAATACACAATTAAGTTCTTATTCATGCTTTTATAATAGAAATAGATTTATTCCACATACATACTAATTAAATTACATTTCTGATTTTCAAATACATTGACTTGAGCTCAATATATACGCGTATTCTCATTTGATTATTATCAATATGATTATTCAATTAAAAATTTTGCTTTATTACACACTAAATAAATTTATTGAATTAACTTAAATTACAATTAAAATTTCACTCCAATAATTTATTTCAAACACTGAATTAAACTACTCATTTATAATTTATTTCTAAATTATTAATTATAATATTGCTCCTATTTATTTCACGCACAAACTAAATTTACCCATATTTATTCCTCACACAATCCAAAGTATTAATTTCTAATTTATTAAATTATCTGCTCTTATTTATTGCACACACTAACTAAATTACTAATTTTATCCTTATTTATTCTACATAATAATTAAGATCGACAGGACAAATTGAGATAATAGTTGACTAAGAATTCATGCATGCACTTTCATTAATTAATTAATTATATTAATGTATGCTTGATCATTTATTAATATTAATGTATCTAATCCATACTTCATCATTAATGTATTCTAATCCATATGGAATACCAAACGACACGTTCAAATCAATATCCGAAATCAGAAAACAGATGGGCAAAATGGGCAAATGAAAAATATTAAGGATAAACAGGTAAATACACAATTAAGTTCTTATTCATGCTTTTATAATAGAAATAGAAATAGATTGATCTACTTTCTTTTCAATGTCGTGAATGTTGATTAGAGTTAGATAGTGACTTGTGTTCTGAATTGCTATGTGCGATTTTGTGTCCTTGTCGTTTGGGCATTTCCTTGGAGTGGAGATAATAAATTTGGTCACACGTGATTAATTCTTGGTAGGCTATCTATCAATTGGGCTATGAGTGCCCGGTTTTGGTTGGGTCGAGGATAGTTCATTTCAAATAATTAATCAATCTAGTCTAAGCCTACTGAGGTCACACATGTACTCAACTTATGGTTAATAACTCGAGCTGTCCAAATTAGGATTCCATAATCCTATTATTGTGTACGATATACAGTCAATCCGATGAAAATTGAAAAATGGTATTTGATTTCTTGCTTGCTTAGAGACGTGGTTATGTGGTTACATGTTAAAATATATATAGAGCTAAGAAAATGGAGAGAGTAAGAAATGAATATCTTCATTATGGAAGAAATGAGGATCACATTTTTCCAAAAGCACATCAATTTTTCTTACCATTTATTTGCTTTGAAATACGTATGGATAAAGAGAACTCGTATACAAGTCCACGTGCAGGTCAAAAGATCACGTAAGCAAGTAATTATAAGAGCATATACAAGTATATATGTGTGGAAATTGGAGTGGTGAAGTTGATAACTTGATCGCATGATGATATCATTGTTGATAACTTCATTGTATGTTCTTACAGTGGCTGGCGATGTTGTAGTAGTAATGTTGAAATAATATTTTTTTAATCCATTAAATAATATTTTTTAAACATAATAAAAATAAACATAAATATAACAAATTAAATATATATATAATTAAATATAAAAATTACATAAAATGCACATAAATATAACAAATTAAAAATAATTTTATTTTTAAAAGAATTACATAATATTCCAAAATAAAAAACACACGAAAAAAAAAGATACATGAATTAAACTTGACAGTTGACACAAATAAATAAAAGAAAATGAAAAAAATTGTGTATTTATAGAAAATTTCATGGATTTTGAAAAATATAGTGTTTGGCTTTTTTTAAATTTTTTTTTATTAATTATTCTGAATTTTTTGATTTTTTTTACAATTTATTTAATTTATTTTTAATTAAAATCATTTTTTTAAAATTAAAATAATGGTTGAGATGATCTGACCGTTGATTTCAACAATCAGATCATCTCAACCGTTCATGATTTTTAAAAAAATTTTTTAAAAAAACAAGATTGGTGGGCTTCATCGTGCGGAAACCCACCATCTTCAACGCACGCGAAAACTTTCGCGTGCGGTATTCTCGCCCCTCAGAGGGGGCGAGATTTAATTGGGGGCCTGCTCTAACAGGACTCTTTTATCTCAAGAAATTACCTCTTAAATCCTCATTATCAAACTTCAATCTTTGTCCAATCCACATGTCATATTAAATTTCTTACAACTCTAGCATACACAAAATATTTGTTTTAGCTTTTTATTATATTATTTTATTCATTTTTGTTTTGTTTTGTGTCTCATGTCATTATTATATTCATGTTTTAGTTTCTAGTATCAATTATTTTTTATATTATTTTACTTTATTCATTTACTCACGTCTTGTAGCTATAACAACCAAATCCACCATGAAAATGGTGAAATTACATGGACAAAAAACTTTTTTTTATTATTAATAAATCTATCGTCAATCATTCTTTTTCAATTTCATGTAGTAGACGGTTAAACATTGGTGAGGAAGAATAATTTATTTATAGTTTCTTTCTATTTACAATTTTTTTCAAACTCATTGAATGTCTGTCAACATTTTAAGAAAAAGGTCCATCAGAAATTGTCTATATTGTAAGACACAAGAGAAAAAAGAGAGCAAATATAGGACCCTTAATTTCAGTGATCAAGTGAATATTTTCAAAAGCAGGTCAAAACCATAAAAAAGAGGAGAAACAACTATATTTGATTTTTTTGTAACCCAAAATTCGATACATATATATTTGATTCATGGTTGTATAATACTATGTGAAAATTGATATAATGCAATAGTAATAAGTTTTTGGGCCATTTGTTTCCCTTTGAGAACGTGGCATGCATGCAGCATGCTGCAAACCTCGTTTCAACAGCATTGTTTGATCCATTCATCAAAACAGTTTTCATCTTAAGTCGAAATCTTAAGTTAATTTATATCTTACAGGAACACTTTCCTATATAAAATGCTTTAATGCCTTAGTTCTAAAAAGTATCAATCCAAAGAATTCAAGAAGCAAATCCAAGATAAATCTGACATTTTCTAATACTAGGTACCTTTCAAAACCTTTTTTTTTTTCTTCTAATTTTAAACAAAATTAACTGTCATTCAACAACAATAATAATAATAAAAAACTTATGTCTCACTTTATTCCAATCCAATAGAATTTGAAGTTTGGTTCAAAAATATTTTTTTCCGATTTAGAACTATATATTATTGAACCAAAATTTAAATTTTTCGAGAATATGCATTGCACAATTTGTAATAAATAATAAAAAATAATATGTTTATATAATTCTAAATCGAAAAAGTAACATTCATTAAATTATCATTTGGTTCAATATTTTGATATTTTTTGATTAGGAAATCTTATGTTTTTCGAGAAGCTAATGCGGCGGCAGACGAATTGGATAATCTAGGATTGGTTAATAGTGCGGCTATTTTGCATCCCCGGGATACCAAGGGGAGTCTCAAAGGAATATGCAGATTAAAAATATTAGGTCTTCCTTATATTAGGATTAATTCTTCTATTTAATTCCTTGTATTAAGGTTATTTTTTCTAAGACTTTATTTAATGGATTTCTTGTAATTTTGAGAGGTCTTGGTTTAGTCCCCTCTCTTAATTTCTCAGTTTTTAATAAACGGGTAGGGGTCCGCCTAACCCCCCGCCACAACAGGCGGCTTTTGGAAAATTTTTTTTTTTTGGTATTTTTAGATATTTAAATATTTATTTATGAATCATGTCTAATGGAGAAGTTGAAAACACGAAGTGATTTGATAAAATAATGATAACGAGATAAAAAATAATTTTTTAAAATAATAAATTAATTATAAATTATAAATTTAAAATTAAAAATAAATAATAAATAAAATTAAAAATGTTTGAAAAATATTTTATAATTAGATCTTAATAAATATTGTGTATTATTATTTAATGCAAATTCTGCAATGCATTTTAAAAAATTTAGATTTTGGTTCAAAAATCTATAATCCTAAATTGAAAAGTAATATGCATGAACTTATCATTTTAATCTATTATTTTGGTACTTTTAGATATTTAAAACTCGTCTATGAATGCATTTTTAATGAAAAAGTTGGAAACAAGAATAGAGTTTAATAAAATAATGATAACAAGATAAAATAGTAATATTTTTTATAAAACAGATATATAATCATAATAAATTAAAAATTAAAAATAAAATTAATAAAACGAACAGTGTTTGCTAAATATTTTATAATTATATTTTAATAAAAATTGTGTATTATGAGTTGAATAGATTTAAAAATTATTTTCACAGGGGTCAAATATGCATTTTTAATATTTTACAGGGGTATTTGGTGCAAAAACAAATATCAAAATATTTGTCCAGCCGCATGAGGGGCGCATGCGCAACAATCACTTATCTGAAGGGACGAGTGTGTTACTTTTTTAAAAGATCAGGGTTGAAGATGAGTTGGAGATCAAACTCTAAAATTTTGGTGATTACAAAGTAAAAACAAAACCAAGTAAATAAATTAATCGGACCCATCAAATTTTAAAGAATAAAGATTTCTATGAAAGTTGCCAGAACAAAGTAATGTGATGCAGATCGAGCTACACCGGAGCAATTGACACCAGATCAAAGCTTTTTCAGAAATCTATCTGTTGCTATAAATTGAAAAAAAACGTCAAACTCATTTAATGAGAAATTTAATGTTGATCGGCCTTCGCTCTAAGTCAAGGTTTGTGAGCTATTTATGAGATATGCTGGCAGCTCAAATTCAGAAAGTGTTGGCGGCTCACTGATCACTTTTTGATGACTATATATATTCAAGTATTTCGAAGATTGAAGATACGAGACCAAGGAGTGAAAATTACAAAGCAATTGAATTTTGAAAAAACCTTCACTCAAAAAACCAGAAACTTATCAGATCAAAGTTTCGATACTCTGAGTCAGAATATTTTCCAGATCGATCAAAGCTCAAAGAAATATTTCAATTCGATCCAGATCAAAGTCATATAGCTTTCCAGATCAAATCAACGAAGCATACTCTGTTGCTTCACTTTGTAAACTCTAAGTAGAAAAGTTGTTCTGCTTCGAGTTAGAGTATTGCTAGGAGTTCCTTTCAAAAGATTGATTGGATTGGATTTGTACAAAGGGATTGTATAAGTCAAAGTCTTCTAGTGAAATCATTTTGGAAATAGAAGAAGGGGTGACGTAGGAGAATTCATCTCCAAACATCCAGAAACAAATATATCTCTTTACTGCTTTCATTCCATTTCATCTGCATTAGTTTTTATAAGCGTTCAATCAGTGAGGAAGATTACTTCCGCCTGACTTGCTCAAAATCTTTCAAGCAGATCAAAAGTTTTAAGCAAATAAAACTTCTTTCTGATTCTAACAAATCAGATCGAAGTACTCGTAAAATTTTTAATTGTGTATTTACCCCCCCTCTACACATATTTCGATCCTAACAAGTGGTATCAGAGCGGTTCTTGCTTATCACCTGAATCGTCTCTTAATCTATGGCATCTTTAGCTATGACATCGTTTAGTAAAATCCCTATGTTTTCAAAAGAAGATTATGATGACTGGAAAATTCGTATGCAGGCACATCTATCAGCACTGGATGATGATATGTGGTTCGTTGTAACAGATGGACCAATGAAGATTATGAAAATCAACACTACTGTTGCTATTACTGAAGGTGCTCCTCAGATGATAGAAAAGCCTCGATCTAAATGGACTTCTGAAGATAAAAGGAAAGCCAATCTTGACAATGTTGCCAGAGATATTCTATACAAAACTCTGGACAAAAACATGTTTAGCAAGATCAAAAGCTGCACTACCACCAAAGAAATATGGGAGAAGCTCACTCAATTATGCGAAGGAAATGATCAAACGAAGGAGAACAAACTCATGGTGGCTATTCAAAAGTTTGACAATATCAAGATGAAACCAGGAGAAACAATGAATGAATTTGATGAAAGATTCAGAAGCATTATTATCGAACTAAATGCACTTGGAAAGAGTTACAGCAATCGTGAAGTAGCACTCAAAGTCATGAGAGCTCTGCCACGAGAATGGGATGTAAAGAAAGTCGCTATGAGAGAATCCAAAGATCTCAATAAGATCGAACTACATGATCTATTTGCAGATCTCAAAGCTTATGAATTCGAGCTGGGAGTTCGAACTGAGGAAGACACATCAACATCGCAAGTCACCAAAGCTCTCACTGCAGCAGATGAAACTCTTGCAACTAAGACCGCAGAACAAATCAGTAGCGATGCAATGCCACTATTTGTAAAGAAATTTGGAAGATTCATGAGGAAGAATCACAATAGTTTCTAAAGAGCTAACATATCAAGTTTCAAACCAAAAGAACCAGTTGAAGAAAATCGATCTTGCTACAACTGTGGAAAAGAAGGACACTTCATAGCCGACTGTACCAAACCCAAGAAGGATGAGAAAAGAACTTCATACAAAAAGAATTCGAGAGAAGATTGGAAAAGATTCAGCAGGAAAAAAGAACAAAAAGCCCTACTAGTAGATGAAAGCAATAGCAAATGGAAGTGGTTTCACGGAAAAATATGGCCGGAGTAGGAAGAACGATCGAAAGTCCCGGCGTTGCTCAGGTCTGCGCGCAAGTCTAGGATAGGCTGACTTGCAGAGGTTTGTTCTCCTTCGTTATCCCATCATTTTGGCTGGTTTTTAGCTTTTTGGAAACGTATTTGAGTGCACTACATTCGTGAGGTGGTTTCACGGCCAAATGTTTCTGGAGCAGACGACACAAACGAATCTCGTGGAACTGCTCAAACTGTTGGCCGAGAAAGGGGTAGGGAGAGGAGGTTTCGGGCTAGGCTGCTTATTTTCGAGTTGGGACGGCTGGGGTGGTCCGGGTTGGGTCCGAGAACTCACTGGTCATGTTGGTTGGGTCTAGGTCCGGGTCGTGTTAGTCGGGCTCGGGTATTTTTATTTTTTTGACCTATTATTAGATTAAGTGTTAATTTGGGCTCAAGTTGAATTAAGAAATTTAATTGGGCTACTTGGGATAATATTTTGGGCTTAAATAATTACTTATGGGAATCTATTAAATTTTATGGGCCTAGAGTTCATGAAAGTTATTGGGCCAGTCTTTGGGCTTTTGAGCCCAATTGGCCAGATTAAGTATGTTAATGGGCCAGAATTTAAGAAATTGGACTTGAGTGTTAGGGCCAGCAGTTCAGTACAACCCATGAGAAATTGCATGTGTCCTGAATATATATTTAATTATTTTTATGCATGGAAGTTATTTTTAATATTTATATGTTAGTATGAAATTAAATTAAATATATATGAAGAACACACATTTTATTTATGTACATACATTCATGAAATAATTTTTATGCATGATTTAATGTTTAAGGTTGAGCAAAAGAAAATAATTTTTATGTTGGAATTTGAAGTAGTATGACAATTTAAGGGGGATTCGTCCCCATATGTGAACTATTGAAGGGCAGTTTACTGCCAATTTAAGAGGTGATTCGTCACCGCCACGTACGTTGGTTTACCACGCTGATCAGTATTTAATGTATGTATGGTTACACTATGGATACAACCTTTCGATGTTAGAAAATACTTTGCTCAACAATGTTTATGTATTATTATGATATTTAAGTTTATGTTATGTTCATGATATTTTTAAGCATGCTCATTCATGTATATGTTATGTATTAGTATTAAAGTGATTTAAATTATTTTAAACCCTTGTTATGTTAGCATGTTGGGCCTCTAGGCTCACTACACTGATATGGTGCAGGTGAGTACGTAGAGGAGGACGTAGTACCCACCGGCGGCGAGGACCTATGAGCGGACATGCAGTAACCTTGTGACCGTAGTCTATGTCATGTTATGAATATTTTTATCATGTTATACATTTTATTTAAATATTTTCAGTGCATGAAAATTTTATTTATTCCGCTTATGTCAGTATTTTATATGTCAGTATTTTATTTGTCAGTATTTTATTAAATGTTAGACTCAGATATTTAATTTATTAAAGGTTGCATTTTTATTTAAGTTATTTATTTTTAAATCTATTTATTCTGTGCATATATGTATGGAGATGTATGTACATATTTTTTCTTAGTAAGTATAAAAAAAAAAAAAAAAATTCCGCATATTTATTTATTTATATTTAGAGAGTTAGGGTCGTTTCAAAAGCTTTAGCCAATCTGAGTAAACATGAATTGGTTACAGGTCTGCCTAAAATCGAGTTTTCAAAAGATAAAATTTGTTCTGCCTGCCAACTAGGTAAGCAGATCAGATCAACTTTCAAAAACAAAGGTTGTAAATCATCTTCCAAAAGCTTAGAACTATTGCACATGGATCTCTTTGGTCCTATACCAGTAACAAGCTTAGGGAGAATGAAATACACCTTGGTTATTGTTGATGATTTCTCGAGATTCACGTGGGTGGTATTTTTAAAATCCAAAGATCAAACTGCCACTCAATTGATTAAACTTCTTTTAAGACTTCAAAATGAGAAATCTCAATCGATTGATAAAATTAGAAGTGACAGAGGAACCGAGTTTACAAATCAAACTCTGTCTACTTATCTTGAAAATCATGGAATCAAGCATGAGTATTCGGCAGCTAGAACACCACAACAAAATGGTGTTGCAGAACAGAGAAATAGAACTCTAAAGGAAGCTGCTAGAACAATGATTGCTGATTCAGGTATTTCTCTAAAATTTTGGGCAGAAGCTGTAAACACAGCTTGTTACACTCAGAATAGATCAATGATTAATAAGAAAATTGGAAAAACACCTTATGAGATCTGGTATGGTAAAGTTCCAGTGATATCATACTTCAGGATATTTGGTTGCAAATGTTTCATTCACAACAATGGTAAGACTCATCTGACTGCACTCGATGTCAGATCAGATGCTGGTTTGTTTCTTGGATATTCATCTGTTAGTAAAGCTTATAGAGCATTTAATACTAAATTTCTAACAGTTGAAAAATCAGTTCACATTGTTTTTTGATGAGACATCTGTCACTAATGAATCTTCAAGATTACATGATCTTAGTAACAGATTAGAAGATTCAAAGCTTGTCTCAGATGATGAAGAAGAGATCCAGATTATACAAAATATTCAATCTGAACCAGATCGAGTTGAAGAACTGAGACTAGAAGAACCACCAGTTGAGAATGAGATTCCAACAAACACAGATCATGTTGCACATCTCGATGTTCAAAATCAACAAGACAACACAGATCCCCCTGGTCCATATTACAGATGGTCCAAGACTCACCCAATAAATTTGGTTATAGGTAATCCATCTGCACCTTTGAGAACCAGAGGTCAGATGATTAATGAATTCATGCATGCTGCTTTTATTTCTCATTTAGAACTTAAGAAAATAGATGAAGCTCTTTTTGATAGAAATTGGATAGAAGCCATGCAAGATGAATTGAATCAATTCAAAAGAAATTATGTCTGGCATTTAGTTCCTAGACATTCATATAAATCTATAATAGGAACTAGATGGGCATTTAAAAATAAACTCAATGAAAGTGGTAATGTAGTAAGAAATAAGGTTGGACTAGTAGCACAGGGTTACAGACAAGAAGAGAGTATTGATTTTGATGAAACGTTTGCTCCTGTTGCTAGACTTGAAGCTATTAGAATATTTCTTGTTTATGCTGCTTTCAAGGATTTTAAGGTATTCCAGATGGATGTTAAAAGTGCTTTTCTCAATGGTCTTCTTCAAGAAGAAGTATTTGTGGAACAACCCTCAGGATTCGAAAGCCAAACTTATCCAGATCATGTGTTCAAACTGGATAAAGCTCTTTATGGGTTAAAAAAAGCTCCACGAGCTTGGTATGATACTCTTTCACTCTTTCTCAATGACCATGGTTTTACTATTGGTTCTGTAGATAAAACTCTTTTTAAATTTGTCCAAGGCGATCATACTTTATTAGTACAAATATATGTTGATGATATCATATTTGGGTCATCTAATCCCAAATTATGCAAAACGTTTTCTAAGATGATGCAGGACAAATTCGAGATGAGCATGATGGGAGAACTAACATTCTTTCTGGGATTGCAAGTCAAACAGATGGAAAAAGGGATATTCAGTAACCAGGCCAAATATACAAAATAACTTCTAAAGAAGTTTGGAATGGAGAATTGCTCTGCGGCTAGTACTCCAATGAGCGCTTCAATAAAACTGGATAAAGATGAAGCTGGACCTTCAGTAGATCAAACTTTATTCAGGGGACTTATAGGTTCCTTACTCTATCTGACAGCAAGCAGACCGGATATTATGTTCTCAGTTGGTCTGTGTGCAAGATTTCAATCTGATCCGAAGCAATCTCACTATATTGCTGCAAAGAGAATCCTAAAATACATTAAGGGAACTCAGAATGTTGGTTTATGGTATCCAAAAGATTCTAGCTTTAATCTAATTGGTTACTCAGATGCAGATTACACAGGTTGCAGAATTGATCGTAAAAGCACAAGTGGGACTTGTCAATTTCTTGGTGACAGACTTATTTCTTGGTTTAGTAAGAAACAAACTTCCATTGCTACATCTACAGCAGAATCAGAATATTTAGCAGCTGGAAGTTGTTGTGCACAATTGCTCTGGATTCAACAGCAACTCAGAGATTATGGTGTTAATTCATCTGAATCACCAATCTTCTGTGATAACACAAGTGCAATTGCTATAACATACAATCCGGTTCTACATTCCAGAACAAAGCACATCGATATTCGACACCACTTCATCCGAGATCATGTCCAAAAGAAAGATGTTCGTCTGGAACATGTTTCAACTGATCTGCAAGTTGCTGATATATTCACCAAGCCTCTACCAGACGCTAAGTTTTCTTATTTTCGAAATGTTCTTGGTTTAATTAATATTGATTGATTTAAGCACAGGTTTAGGGGGAATATATGCCTAATTCTTAATATTTGCTTATACCAGAACAAAGAATCAAATGAAAACATAAAATTTTCTTTATTCAGTAATTTGCCTCATAGTTTACACAAGCTAGATCTATCCTACTACGCATCTCTAGGCTCCAGTTGATCATCCAAGAACTTAGGGAGCCTTGACCATTGCAGACGTCATCTTCAAAGCAAATGTTCTGCATCTCATCTCGCTCTGCAAGGAGAATGCATAGACAAACTCCAGATTACTTCAAGACGTCTCAAATATTCTGTGTATCAAGCATAAATTTACACCAACGCATTCTTGCATAATTCCGGCGACACATTTCAGGAGACAATGGAGGAAGGTTAACACGGTGAGGCGAGCGTAGAGAATCAAGGAAATGCCACATCTTCATTCCTCGCTCGAACACCCTTCTTCTGTATAGATCCTTCCGGATCTCATACTCTTGCTCAACAGATGGAACAACGGTGTTATCATTCTCTCTCGCCATTTACTCTTGCTATTTCAAATTATGTGTTGCTATATGTCTTCTAACTCTGCTTCTTATAGGAACAGATAAATAGATGAAAGGACTTTGGCCGCTTCAATGTGTTTAAAACGTCCAATCATCTTCTGCTTATTTATTATGGGAATTTAATTTGATCTGCCTAGATCGTGATAATCCTTCTTGAGATTCTCAAAACGTTTCCTTTTCCCTTTTGACTTTATTGCAAAAGTTGATAAGTCACAGACTATTTCACAAACAGCTAGTCCAATCATATTTATTCTATGTTATCTTCTATGTATTTTGCTTCGTAACCTTCAACATAAATTTATTGCTTTTAACTCATTTTCTTTTTGGGAAAAACTTTCATCTGTCTTTGAATCTTTCATCCGACTAAAAGATGAAACGTTTAGTAGAACTTTATCTGGTTAATATGATTCTTTAATCCGATTTTAGATCTCTTAAGTGATTTGTTTATCATTACAAGTATCAATTGCACACACAAAACAAAAATCATATAAGATAAACATAATATTTCATTGCATACTTCAAAAATGCTTCGTTACATTCTTCATACCAACCTAATCACCTAGATTTCTCCTCATTGGCCCCCAGACCCTCTTTTTCACATCCGCATCCAGACGCCATCTGTTCAACCACTCCAACACAATCGGATCAAAGCGTCTCCCCTTGAACTCACCTGCATTGATCAGATGAGTGAGGACCTTCACCTCCTTCCTGTACATCAGAAAAGAAACTCCCTGATTCAAGAGGATATCCTCAACGCTTATGGCACCCAACAACTCCTTATACTTGTCTTTGCGATCTTCAAGTTCGCAAACATCCTCATGCTTGCGTGGAGGAAATGGCACCTGTTGATACATCCGAATCTCTTCCACCTTGAACCACAGTAGCATAACCCACTTCAGGATGAATTCCTGAAGTTCTTCCTTAAATTCCTCGACAGACAGATGAGAACTCATTTTGTTTATCTAAATTTGTGCTTTGATTTTGAAATAGGATATTCGGAATATACATCCGAGTGACCTATTTATAAGGGAATTATTCTCTTATTTTTATTTAATTACTATCTTTCCGTATTCCCAAATATTTTTACCGCGTGTGTAGCACATCCCATCAGCCAAAACTTTTTGAATTTGAATCGTTGCTTACGTCATCTATCACGTGCTAGGTTTTAAAAATTATCGGAAAAATTACCTCTTCTACACTTAGTATTCTTTTGAACCCTAAATTGCTTCTCTTTCGCAAAAGAACAGATAACTCGCATTTACTTTTTCGATTCGTAGGAACAAGATGATGCCGATTACTCAAAACGTTCTTCTTATCGATTTTCACACGATATTCGATCTGAAAGATCAAGGAATGGTGTATATGTTCAGAACGATTGAAGCATCTGGGCTGCGAAAATTTCTTGAAGGCGGGAAATTGCTTTACAAGCAAGCCCTACCCAAATTCTTTCAGACGGCCAAAGTGGAAGACGACTCCATCTCTGCAAGCCTGGGTGAAGAATCTGTTCGAATAACTTCTACTCTTTTCACTTCTTCGTTTGATTTGCCAAGACAGGGCATTACTGATTTTTCTTCAATCTCTGCTGAAACAAAGAAGCAGATGAAGAGCATGTACTCCTTGACCAACAAGCCAATCCGCATTCCTTGCAAGAAGAAGGAATTGAAGATGGAATTCAGAATTCTGTACGACATTGTTGCCAAATCTCTTCTGGCCAAAGCAGGTTCTTTTGATGCAATTATATCTGAAAAATTTGATGTTATGGTTGCTATCTCTGCTGGTATTTCCGTCAATTGGTCTGTCGTTCTGTTCAATATTCTATGTGATATGATAACTGCACCTACAGAACAATCACAAGGATTTGCAGTTCAGATCGGAGATATTTTGAACGATCTGAATGTCCATCTGGGACCCTCATCTGTACTTCATCCGCACAAAACTTTAAATAAGAGAGCCATTGATGTATACAAAGCTAAGCAGCTAATTATCTTCAAACGTGGTTCATCTCATTCGGATGAAGTTAAAGACTTAACGCTCCAGGATGAATCAAAATCCCTGGTCATCTCATCACAAAGGAAGCTACGCCTCCGAGAAGAACAATCCCGATAAGAAAGACTACAGCAAAGCGGAAAGATGTAATTTATTCATCTGAATCCGAATCTTCTGAATCAGATCAAGTTACCCTTGCTGCCATTATTCCACCTCATCCTCAGAAAAGAAGAAGAATAGTCAGGCTTCCTCCTCGGATTCCACTGCCTCTTCAACCGGCACCAATTCCAACTATTCCACTTTCCTTGGTAGAACAAGTTGTTCCACCGGTGACTCAGCTCAACATCTCGGTACTTCAGTCTGGATTCTTCAAATAGCCTGATGATGTCCCAAATCTGTTGTCCAACATTCAAAGAATTATTGATCTGACTGCTGAACACATCATCAAAGATGTGAATATGAAAATGAAGTTCTTTGATAAATGGGTCTTCCATCGGATTGAGGATCATTTTTCTCACATCAAGGAATCAAAGACACTGGACAGAATCGCTGCACTTGAAGTGAAAATTCTTGAATGGGCTGAAACTAAGATAATTTCTAGAGCTTTGAGCAGAAGAGAGTTTATTCATCTTAAACTACAGGAAAGCACTCTTCTAAAGAACATTCGAACAGAGAGAGCAAAATTCAATCCAATCAGTCTGGATATTTTTGATAAAACAGCTGCCTTTAACCAATTGGAGAATGATGCCAATCTGATGTCAGCAAAAGTTATCTTATGAGACAAGAATTTCCATCCGAAGAATTAGTCAGAGACCAACCCTCGTCTTCAACTTCTGAAGCAGATGAACTATCTCTGATATATGATGTTATTCTATCTACCGACCTTTTCAATACAAGCATCTCTTCAGTTAAGGATACTCTTGTTTCAGAAGAGCCATCGATCATCGCTGATGTTCTCACAGATCAGTCTGCTAAAGATTTTCAAGTCAAGGAACCATTAATTCCTTCTACTTTAGAAGAGTCTTCAACTGATCAAACTGTCCATGCAGACAAGTCTGATTCTTCTGCTGAGAAGGAAATAGAAGTACCCTTAGCTGCATCTACGATCTCCAACACTCCACCTTTTGAAACTACTATCGTTGCTGAAGAAAATGTTGCAGATCAAGTTGCAGATGAATTACTCGTCGATGCTTCTGTTTCGAATGACTTCCTTACTGAAGATATCGTCATGGACTCTCCAGAACGAAAAGATACTTATGCTATTGATCCGAACACATCACTGGTACCCTTTGTTCCCATGGAAGATCAAAATTCTGACTTGTCTGATGATTCTTTGATCCGAGGTTCTTTTGAGCAATTGGTAATAGATCTGCCTCCTATTCATCAGATAGTTAGGCCTGATCTCATCAATAGTGTATTCAAGCCTATTACCATTATGTTCAAAGATAAGATGAGCATTCCTTGTCTATCCCTCTCAGAGATCTTCATCACAGATCCAGATAAAACATCCGAATTCATGGAGAATATTGCTTTTACTCCTCCTGATGTCTTTGCTCCAAAATTTCAACTGTGTGTTCCATTTCTTCTGAAGATGCAGTACCCTCCTCTTCTCGTCCGATTCAAGTCAGTCCAGATCAAAGCTACTGATTCACTCACCCAACTGTCCTCTATTGTTGGAGAATTGCAAGCTAATCAGATGCAAACCTCTACTGAGCTTCGTGATTTCAAATCACATGTGCTGAAAATGGTGATCAACATAAGTGAATCTGATATGCATGTTAGAAAGCAACACACTGCAGAATATATGAAAATTCATCTAAAGCTTGACAGTATCGAAGCCTCCACTAAAGCTAACAACAAACAGATTCATGACACTTTTGGTACCCAGCTCACAGTTATCCTAGACCTTTTATCTGAGGGTGGTGATGCCAAAAAGGAGGAAAAGGTTACAGCATCAAGAGCCAAGGGCAAGGGAAAGTATTAAAATTCTCATATCAGAAGAAAAGCAGAAACAAGCAGATCAAGTCAAGGAACTATTAAGTTTCGACATTTATTTTGTCTAAAATTATTATTTGATCTATGACAGAAATCTTTTTGAAAATTTATTCGATGATAGTCTTCATATTTTCGATCCGGATATTAACTTGGTTTTGACATCACCAAAAAAAGGGAAATTGTTGGAGATCAAACTCTAAAATTTCGGTGATTACAAAGTCAAAACAAAACCAAGTAAATAAATTAATCGGACCCATCAAATATTAAAGAATAAAGATTTCTATGAAAGTTTCCAGATCAAAGTAACGTGATGCAGATCGAGCTACACCGGAGCAATTGACACCAGATCGAAGCTTTTTCAGAAATCTATCCGTTGCTATAAATTGAAGAAAAACGACAAACTCATTTAATGAGAATTTTGACATTGATCGGTCTTCTCTATAAGTCAAGATTTGTGAGCTATTTATGAGATATGATGGTGGCTCAAATTCAGAAAGTGTTGGCGGCTCACTGATCAATTTTTGATGACTATATATATTCAAGTATTTCGAAGATTGAAGATACGAGACCAAGGAGTGAAAATTACAAAGCAATTGAATTTTGAAAAAGCCTTCACTCAAAACCAGAAACTTATCAGATCAAAGTTTCGATACTCTGAGTCAGAATATTTTCCAGATCGATCAAAGCTCAAAGAAATATTTCAATTCGATCCAGATCAAAGTCATATAGCTTTCCAGATCAAATCAACGAAGCATACTCTGTTGCTTCACTTTGTAAACTCTAAGTAGAAAAGTTGTTCTGCTTCGAGTTAGAGTATTGCTAGGAGTTCCTTTCAAAAGATTGATTGGATTGGATTTGTACAAAGGGATTGTATAAGTCAAAGTCTTCTAGTGAAATCCTTTTGAAACCAGAAAAAGGGGTGACGTAGGAGAATTCATCTCCGAACATCCAGAAACAAATCTATATCTTTACTGCTTTCATTCCATTTCATCTGCATTAGTTTTTATAAGCGTTCAATCTGTGAGGAAGATTACTTCCGCTTGACTTGCTCAGAATCTTCAAGCAGATCAAAAGTTTTAAGCAAATAAAACTTCTGTCTGATTCTAACAAATCAGATCGAAGTACTCGTAAAATTTTTAATTGTGTATTCACCCCCCTCTACACATATTTCGATCCTAACAAGATGCCTATTAAAATTTTACAATGAAAAAGTGTGCATTTTCAATATTTCACATAGGTGTTTGTTGCAAATAACTCTCTCTCTCTCTCTCTTTATATATATATATATATATACCTATTTAAAAGAGTGAATAAAAATACAAATTTTTGCGATTGTGAATTAATAACTTTGCCCTTTTATTATTTTTATTTAAAACTTCTAATGTAAATACGAGGACAAAAAATAAAATATAGATAAATCATGATATGATTTTACATTGATATAAAAACCAATATATGATGAGTTTTTTTTTAAAAATAAATATATGATAATATATATATAATGTATGATAAGTAAATATGACGAGTTTAAAAAAAAAGTCAATATTGTTGAAAAATATATTATTATTATTATGTTGAATATTGAATATTGAATGTTGAATGCTGAATATTGAGTTGTAAAATGTGAAAAATTAGTGTGTGATGATGTAGATGATGATGTATTGATTTTTGGACTAATCTCAAATGTGGATCTATAAATGGGTCTTCATTTGTGATGAAAAACAAAATTGAGTTGAGAGAAAAATATTATAAAGTGTAGAGTTTGATATATTTTGAGTTTTGGAATTTTTACTTTTTACCATAAATTTACTTTTTCACAACACGTTATCAGCACGATCACTCGAAGATTTTCTATAATTTTCGACGCTCCAAAACACAAGAAGAAGTAAAAAATATTCAACAAGGAAGAATATTCATTTTTACTGTTTATATATTTTTATTGTGTATAATATCATGTTATGAATTTCAAAAACATGTTATAAATCCTGGGAGGATCTTAAGACGACATCCCACACTCTCAATTTGGGATACGACAAGTATAAAATCCTATAAGGTTTTTAAACAATATAATCATATTTGTATAATTTTATGTTATTATATAAAAGGCTGTCTATGACACCGATCTTATAATAATGTGATATGATATACTATACCTGACTTTATACTAACCATATAGTATAATTTCACAATATTATATAAAAGGCTATCTACGACACCGACCTTATAATAATGTGATATGATATACATAATTATTTAATTATGATTATTATTATATGCATTGCATCATTATCACAAATTTTTATTCAACACATACTCAATTTTTTCCTTACCCCCAACGGTCACAAACGACTAATTTTTTTGCCTATAAATATGTTCACTCAAACTCATTTTCAATCACACCAAAATTCATTCTTTCTCTCAAAATAATTTCTCTTCGATTTTTCGAAGATGAATATGATGGCATTTATAAGGCTATTTTTCATAACGATTATGATCATCATGCTCACGAGTCTTGTACTCACCAGCGATTTTCCACCACATATTTTTTCTCTATTTGTACACGCACTTGTAATCTTCGTTCTTCCATTATTTTGTATTGTCATATTAATGAAAATTAACTAATAAAATGCATTGTTATTTTTCTAGTACCACCATATCAAATTTGGAAAAGATTGAATTCGTTGCACTCGATATCACTGGAAAGAATTATATGCCATGACTCTCGATGTAGAGATGCATCTTGAGTCATTGGGTCTAAGTGATACCATCAAAGAAATTAATATATCAACCTAACAAGATAAAGCAAAAGCAATGATTTTCTTACGCCGACATCTTGATGAAGGGTTGAAATGTGAGTATCTCACAGAAAAAGACCCAATGATTTTATGGAAAGGGTTGAAAGAAAGATTTGAGCATATAAGGGAAGTGATACTTCCGACTGCCCTTGATAAATGGAATATGTTGAGATTCCAAGATTTTAAAAAAGTTAGTTATTATAATTCTGCGATGTATCGAATAGTCTCTCAATTGAAATTCTGTGGACTTGAAGTCACAGAGATGGAAATGCTTGAGAAAACATTTTCCACTTTTCACGCATCAAATATAACTCTACAGCAACAGTATAGAGTGCATGGATTTTCGAGATATTCTGAACTTATCGCATGTCTTCTTGTGGCAGAAAAGAACAACGAATTGTTAGTAAAAAATCATCAATCTCGACCCACTGGATCAACGGCATTTCCAGAAGCAAATGTTGTAATTAAAAATCAAAATCAAAATCTAAGGCATAGACCATATTTTGGTCGTGGACGAGGTCGAGGACGTGGGCGTGGACGTGGACGTGGACGCAAAAATGACCGCGGTCATAGTCGCGGCTGTGGATATGAAAATAATCGAGATAGTTATTTCAATAACTTATCTCAAAAGAACGTCACAAACCACCCACCAAAAAGGCAGCATGAAAACACGAGTGAAAATGAAAATCACTCAAAAAGACCTGAGAGTGTTTGTTATAGATGTGGCACTCCAGGACATTGGTCACATATTTGTCAAACCCCTGAGCACCTATGTAAGTTCTATAAAGAATCGACAAAGGGGAAAGGAAAAGAGACCAATTTTGTTGAAAACAGTAATTTAATTTGTTCAACTAGTTTCAATGCTGCAGATTTTTTGAATGATTTCGAAAACATTGATTAAAAGATTGGTGAGACTAGATTGTAATAAATTTGTATCATTTTTGTATTATAAAGCATGTTATATTTTTGCATTTTGTATTGTACTTAATTTTTCTTTATTGCATTTTTGTGAAGTTTGATATGGAAAATGCTATGAGCAAACATGGAAATAATATCATGGAAATTTACATACCGGATAGTGGTACAACGCACACTATTCTGCGAGATGAAAGATATTTTTTGGAAATAAAACCAACAAAAACAATGGTGAATACAATATCAGGTCCTGTAGACTTGATTGAAGGTTGTGGAAAAAAACACATTTTTTGTTACCTAATGGTACAAAAATTTTGATAAATGATGCTTTATATTCACCAGAATCAAAAAAAATTTGTTGAGTTTTAATGACAAATATTCTCATGGATATGATACTGAGACGATAACTGATGAAAATCAGAAATATATGTGTCTTACCACATAATCAGGAAAGAAATATGTGGTTGAAAAATTATCAATGCTCCCTACTGGATTGCATTATACACATATAAGGCCAGTCGAATCGAATATGGTAGTTAATAGTTCTTCAATATTAACCAATTGACATGATCGATTGGGACATCTTGGTTCAATAATGATGCGAAGAATTATTGAAAATACACATTGTCATCCATTGAAAGACCAGAAGATCTTTCAAAATAATAAGTTTCAGTGTAAAGCATGTTCTCTTGGAAAACTTATTATAAGACCATCGCCATCTAAAATCCAAACAGAATCGCCCATATTCTTGAACGTAGAATTACTGTTGAACATCCTGTTGCTCATGTTCATACACATAATGGATTGGCTGAATCATTGATTAAACGTCTACAACTGATTTCTAGACCAATGATTATGAAAACAAAACTCCATATTTCTATATGGGGACATGCAATTTTACATGCTGCGATATTAATTCGTATCAAACCAAGTGCATATCATAAATTCTCCCAATTGCAGCTTGCATTTGGTAAAGAACCAAATATTTCTCATCTGAGAATTTTTGGATGTTGTAAGGCCCGAAATTAATTGATTTAATCCAGAAATTATTTAATTTTAATTCGAGTATATTTAATTTGAGAATTTTGGAGTTTTGAATTAAATTCTAATATTCTTAAATTATTTAGGATTGAAATTGAATTAAAAAGATTTGCCGAGGACCGATTTGCAATTAAGCAAGACTTGAGGGGCCAAAGTGCAAATATGAAAAATTGACTTGGACACTTGTCTGAATATGAGTTTATACGTGTAGCATGTATGTATCTTCAAAATTAATATCTTGTTCAGCAAAGAGTCGAGAACCTTTTTCCCAAGTGCAATTCTCGATCTTCAATCTTTAATAACTTTTGCTCCGGTTGTCCGAATTCAATTCCGAAAAGAGTTCCGGAATCCTCGCAAGAAGGGCTATCTATTGATGTAAGTATTGCAGAGATTTATTGTGTTTCGAAATTGAGTGATGGGGCAGGACTTAAAGTTGAGCATGATTATGAGTTCTTGAGCTTCTATGGTTGATTATATCGACGGTAGATTGAAAAACGAGCGTCGTTTGATTTCTATGTAAATGTCCAGCAATTATTTCAAAATTCTTATCATCTGATTATGTTGGTATATGTTATGTTATTGCTGATTTGGTATGGTGATGAAGTTGATATGAAGGTTAGAATTGATAGAAGTTAGTTTCGGTTACCGAGTTTGTACCGTTACTCCGCTGGTTTAGAATTTGAAACTGTTTTGATGGCTTATGATGGAACTGTGGATAAAGTGAGTTCTTGCTGATGTTATGAGTTATTTTTGCTGTGTTTTCAGTTTTGAAAACAGGGGGATCGAACTCGAACCTCAGCTTCGATTCGGGATCGAATGGGGCCAAGATTTATGAAGTTGAGCCTTGAAAATCAAGTAGTGTTTGAGCAGATTTTTTTACCAAGGTTATGTTGTATGGCTTGACCAGATCTGGAATCAGATTTTGATAGCCTTGAAGAGCTTGAAACCAAAACAAGAAAGGTATAAACCAACATCGAACCACGGGATATACAACTTGAGTTAGATTGACTTGAGTTTTCCCTAAACCGCATACTTATTTGTTTCTTGTTGGAATTGATTTATTTTCAAGTCCATAGATATATGTTCTTGATTGTTTAATTGATAGATGAATTGTATGAGATAGATGATGGCATAGATAGATAAGTCTATTGCCTTTCCTTGTTAGATTAGCTTGTCTCTTGTAGGTGGCTTAGATTAATGCTTCTAGATTTGGTTGCATCTTGATAAGCCACTAGATCTTTAAGATTTGAAGGCGGATGTGCCACGTCTTAGGATGGCTGATGTGCCAAATTATCGAATGTTTGAACTTGTATCGATGTGCTTAGGAGTAGATCGACTCCTATGACCGAAGATCTATATAGTGGACCGAAGTTCGGGAATAAGAACGTACCGCCACCTCGAATGGGAGAGTAGGTAGGAGATTTGTTACGTTCTTATTCAAACCGGGATCCCTAGATGAGAGTTGAGAAAATAGTCAAGTCTTGGTCTAGAGTTAAGACTAAGAGTCAAGATCAAGAAGTCATACAAAAACAAAAGTAGGGTCAAGACTAAGACACTACTTAGATTTGATAGATGACTTTGTGTGGCTGAATATGTTATGCTTTTTATATAGCATGTTTTGTGCTACGCTTTGATTTATAGCATGTCTTTGTTATATGCTTTGAATTATAGCATTTATTATGGTTGATGAATATATTTATGAATTAATTATGATAGTAATTACACTTGAACTTGATAGCATGCTATATGTTGCTTATACTGGGAAATGTATTTCTCACCGAAGATATCCGGCTGTTGTTGTGTTTGTATGTGTGCATGACAACAGGTAGTTCGGGACCAGGGCAGAAGCGAGCATGAAGAACAGAGATTGAGAGTTAGAGTGGAGATCCGAGTTTAGATGTTCATTGTGCTGTCAATGTTTAGTGTAAACACTAGAGGCATGATCATGTCATAGCTACTATTACCAAGGCTTATTGTCTATCATGTTGTTGTGTTGTTGATGTTCATAGGATATAAATGATGATTGTAAATTCTTAAGACAACATGTAGCCTCATGATTCTTGTATGATATGTGATTCTAGCATGAGACTTTATTCTAGTATATGGTGATCTTGTTCCTCTTTAACTATATCATGTTAGAATGCATGTTAGCCTATGTTTATGTATAGATTATACATGAGATGATGCTAAATGGAAAAGAATGGAAGGGACTCACTTTTGACAGCAAAAGATCTTCTGATTATTTCCTGCACAATGAGCCCGCTCGATCGGTGAAGATTGACCGATCGATTGAGGCCCTTATTTATGAGGCAGAAAGGTGACCACATTTGGCTCGCTCGATCGGTGAAGATTGACCGATCGAGCGAGGCCAAATTATTTCTAACCCGAGAAGCTGAGCTTCAGGGCTCGCTCGATCGGGTGCTTTTCACCGATCGAGCGAGGTGCTCCGACTTTTAATTTTTTTTTTCTAATTTTATTTAGTCTTTGATGATTGACTAATTATTATGATTATTTGGTTAATTGTATTGAAATGAGAGATTAGTACTCGGATTCTCACAACATGTGGTATCAGAGAAAGAAAATTCTGGACTAAGATAGATAGTGAGTGGGGTAGATCGAGTCTTATTCCTTGCTTACTTATTTTATCATGCTATGATTTATTTACATAATTGAATTACATGTTGTAAATGCTGGCATGGTTTACTTTCAAGTATTTTATTACATGATATTGTATTTATTTTATTTGAAAGTATGATGATTAAAGACGCATGCTTACTGGAATATCTGGAATGATTAGAGGCATGTGTTCTGATGAATTATGATATGCTACCTGATTATCTGAATTGATTGGAAGCATGTCTTGTTTGCGTACTTTGATTATTTCTTTTATGATTGAATCAGAACCGAGTCTAGATCAGAGGTAAGATGATCAGAGAAGGATTGAGATAGATTTAATGATTATGGTATCCTAACCATGTTGATAATCAGATATGTCTCGACAACCAGGACGACCAGCTACTAGACAGACAGTGGCAGATCCTCAGCCTGAACAGGAAAATGAAACACAGACATTTCCAGAATAGGTGAATGTAGCCCCGACAATTCCACAAACACCAGAAGCACCGAGAATAGAATAGGTCATTATATCCGATGATTTGATGAATGTTACAGCTTCACCTATGGAAATACTATTGAAACGGTTTCAGTTTTTTAAACCGCCGATTTTGATGGGGACGGAAAATTCAGTAGTTTGTGAGAGTTGTCTTGATGATATATAAATGTTGTTTGATTCTCTTGATTACAGTGATGAACGGAGAGTCAGACTGATAGGACATCAATTGCATGAAGTTGCAAAGAGTTGGTGGTTTACAACCAAGAGAGCCTTGGAGCATCGAGGTATAGTGATCACCTGGAAAGTCTTCAAAACTGAGTTACCAACGTTTCTTTCCAGTATCTTATCGCAAAGACAAGGGTGCTGAATTTGCCAATCTGAACCAGGGGAATTTAAATGTTGAAGAATATGTTGCAAAGTTTTCTACCTTGATATGATTTGCTCCACATGTTGCTGATAGTGATGAGGCAATGGATGAACAATTCATTAATGGACTGAATTCTGATGTGTTTACTTTGGTGAACACGGGGAGACCGAATACTTTTGCTGATGCGATTGATCAAGCAAAGGGAGCAGAGGCTGGATTACTTAGACAACGAAGAGCATTGATTGTCTCACAGCCACCACTACAGCCACAACCATTAGCTCAGTTTCAATCTCCATTTCCCAGATATGAGAGCGGTAGCAGCAACAATGGGAGGAAAAAATTTCTGAAAGCTCAAGGGAAACAGTTCAAGAAAACAGAGAGTATTTTCCTCAGTTCTAGTGGAAGACATGTGAGTTCCAATTATACCGGTGTGTATTATAATCGATGTGGAGGAAGACATCAGACTGAGCAATGCCAAGGAGTCTTTGGTAATTGCAACATATGTCGTCAGCCAGGCCATTTCGCAAGAGTGTGTCCTCAGCGAGACTCTCAAAGATCACAAGGTATGGAGTCTTCGAAATCTGAGACTCAGTCAGAAAGACAAACCTCAGATGATGTTTAGCAGGTAATTGTTCTATTGCCTAGTTTTATATTGCGAGATACCTATCCTTCTCATATGTTCTGTTTGAGCACTTTGTCATGTTGCCTGCATTACCTCTGAGCCATTATGTTCTGTAGTTGTGATCTCTTTACTTAGGAGGGGAGGTCTTAGTTCTGTCAGGGTTGTCACGAAATGTATACTAAAGTTTGAAGGTAATATGAGAGATAGAGACTGTATTGTGCTTGATTTGTCAGATTATGACTGAATTATCGGTTTAGATATGTTAACCAAGTACAAAGATTTCGTAGATTGATTCAGAAAGTATGAGATTCAGAATTGAATTGATAAAAGGATGGGAATTCTACGATAAGAGTTTGAAATTTTGAATTTTTTTGATATCTATTTATCTATTTGTGAATCGATGATTGCAGAAAGAGCAAGGGAATTCTTTATTATGCAACAGATATGATGAAAGCTAGTCCAAAATTGACTAATCTGTCAATGGTTAGGTAATTATTGATATGGTCCAGATGAAATTCTTGGATTACTTTTAGTCTGTGAGATGGACTTCGATATGTAACTGATGTCAGGTATCTTATTGACTTCAAAAGTACCTTATAGAATGGCGCCAACAGAACTGCAAGAATTGAAAGAAATACAGATCAGTGATCTTTTGGGCTAATGATCAGAAATATAATAAGGCCACAATGATGGCTTGCTATTGTTTTCCTTGACTAGCTAAATTGATTTGAGCAGTTACAGAATTTATCGATTCTAATAGATGAGAAATGAATGCAGATGTGATAGAATTCTTGGTTCTAAAGCCTAGACTATCAAATAATTAGACTGAGCGAGATCAATTGAATGCTTTATGAACAGATTTGTAGTTCAGAATTGAAAGAAGATTAAATGCCGTTGAATTTTATTCTGAAAACTATCTATATCGGTATGATATTGTGATATCATATTTGATAGTTCTTACAGATAGCATGATATGTTGTATTTGACTTTATACAATATGATGTAATACCTAGGATCTATACAAGAAATGTTATTCCTTGCTATGAAAAATTGCCAAAAGGGGTTTGCTTATGGAATTGATATGACTCGATGATGTTGCAAAGATGTTGAAATCTAATGTGTCAGAGTACTATTTGAGTTGTATGGTACTGATGCGCTATTGATCGTTTTGAGTTTGCGATTTACCTAAGTAGATTTCGACAAATAAAAGAATATGCAATATTGGTTATGCTACGGATAGGAGAAGATAGCTGTAAAAGAAGTTAATGACATGATGAGATGACAAGAAGTATTAAAAATCTATTGTCGAGCTAGAGACTTTAGATTTATTTGATAGACTGTGGCATCGATTGTCAGATATTTTTGAGTAATTGGTTGTATGTGATTCCATTCTACCATCCTCTTATCGATGGATTGTCTGAGTTGACTATCCTAAAGTTGAGGAGATGCTCAGAATCCTAATACCTGATTTGGTATTAGCTGGCTAATATTGCCACTTGGAGATGGTAATTTTTGGAACAACTATCAGATTTTTTTTAATGTGTCGCAATGAAGGTAGAGAACGAGAAGCTTATTCAGAACAGAATGAAGATAGTTGATGATCGAGAAGCAAAACATATGCAGATTAGACACCGATTTTGTGCTTTGAATAGGGAGATTGAGTATGTTTGCAAATTCTTTTATTTTGAATGTATTGTTTGATTTAACACGCGATGACTATTATCTCCGAGAATTGTTGAATCCGATGACACTTCTGAAGAAGTAGGAAATCTTGTCTGTCAACTTTTATTTCCTCCATTTCTATCTGATATTCACGACGCATTAGAATGAAGACTTCTTATGTACTTCAGTCAGATGAAATTGAGTTTGACGAGACATTAATCTATGTCAAGCAAATGATATGACTATTTGATAAGGAAGAAAAGCAACTCAGATTTGAATCAGTGGATTCGTCGTAGAACTGAAGAAGTTATTGAGAAGATGAATCTGATATGAGTCAGTGTTATTCTGAGTTATTCTCCTGATCTGAGTTCTTATTCAGTATTTCTCCTATTCTATATCTTTTGTGCGTATCGATTGCAAGAGATTTCGAGGACGAAATCCAATCTTAGAGGGGGAGAATTGTAAGGCCCGGAATTAATTGATTTAATCCGGAAATTATTTAATTTTAATCCGAGTATATTTAATTTGAGAATTTTGGAGTTTTGAATTAAATTCTAATATTCTTAAATTATGTAGGATTGAAATTGAATTAAAAAGATTTGCCAAGGACCGATTTGCAATTAAGCAAGACTTGAGGGGCCAAAGTGCAAATATGAAAAATTGACTTGGACACTTGTCTGAATATGAGTTTATACGTGTAGCATGTATGTATCTTCAGAATTAATATCTTCTTCAGCAAAGAATCGAGAACCTTTTTCCCAAGTGCAATTCTTGATCTTCAATCTTTAATAACTTTTGCTCCGGTTGTCCGAATTCAATTCCGAAAAGAGTTCCGGAATCCTCGCAAGAAGGGCTATCTATTGATGTAAGTATTGCAGAGATTTATTGTGTTTCGAAATTGAGTGATGGGGCAGGACTTAAAGTTGAGCATGATTATGAGTTCTTGAGCTTCTATGTTTGATTATATCGACGGTAGATTGAAGAACGAGAGTCGTTTGCTTTCTATATAAATTTTCAGCCATTATTTCGAAATTATTATCATCTGATTATGTTGGTATATGTTATGTTATTGCTGATTTGGTATGGTGATGAAGTTGATATGAAGGTTAGAATTGATAGAAGTTAGTTTCGGTTACCGAGTTTGTACCATTACTCCGCTGGTTTAGAATTTGAAACTGTTTTGATGGCTTATGATGGAACTGTGAATGAAGTGAGTTCTTGCTGATGTTATGAGTTATTTTTGCTGTGTTTTCAGTTTTGAAAACAGGGGGATCGAACTCAAACCTTCAGCTTCGAACCGGGATCGAATGGGGCCAAGATTTATGAAGTTGAGCCTTGAAAATCAAGTAGTGTTTGAGCAGATTTTTTTACCAAGGTTATGTTGTATGGCTTGACCAGAATTGGGAGCAGATTTTGATAGCCTTGAAGAGTTTGAAACAAAAACAAGAAAGGTATAAACCAACATCAAACCACGGGATATACAACTCGAGTTAGATTGACTTGAGTTTTCCCTAAACCACATACTTATTTGTTTCTTGTTGGAATTGATTTATTTTCAAGTCCATAGATATATGTTCTTGATTGTTTAATTGATAGATGAATTGTATGAGATAGATGATGGAATAGATAGATAAGTCTATTTCCTTTCCTTACTAGATTAGCTTGTCTCTTGTAGGTGGCTTAGATTAAGGCTTCTAAAATTGGTTGCATCTTGATAAGCCACTAGATCTTTAAGAGTTGAAGGCGGATGTGCCATGTCTTAGGATGGCTGATGTGCCAAATTATCAAATTTTTGGACTTGCATCGATGTGCTTAGGAGTAGATCGACTCCTATGACCGAAGATCGATATAGTGGACCGAAGTTCGGGAATAAGAACGTACCGCCACCTCGAATGGGAGAGTAGGTGGGAGATTTGTTACGTTCTTATTCAAACCAAGATCCCTAGATGAGAGTTGAGAAAATAGTCAAGTCTTGGTCTAGAGTTAAGACTAAGAGTCATGATCAAGAAGTCATACAAAAACAAAAGTAGGGTCAAGACTAAGACACTACTTAGATTTGATAGATGACTTTGTGTGGCTGAATATGTTATGCTTTGTATATAGCATGTTTTGTGCTACGCTTTGATTTATAGCATGCCTTTGTTATATGCTTTGAATTATAGCATGTATTGTGGTTCATGAATATCTTTATGAATTAATTATGATAGTAATTACACTTGAACCTGATAGCATGCTATATGTTTCTTATACTGGGAAATGTATTTCTCATCAGAGATATCCGGCTGTTGTTGTGTTTTTATGTGTGCATGACAACAGGTAGTTTGGGACCAGGGCAGAAGCAAGCATGAAGAACAGAGATTGAGAGTTAGAGTGGAGATCCGAGTTTAGATGTTCATTGTGCTGCAAATGTTTAGTGTAAACACTAGAGGCATGATCATGTCATAGCTACTATTACCAAGACTTATTGTCTATCATGTTGTTGTGTTGTTGATGTTCATAGGATATAAATGATGATTGTAAATTCTTAAGACAACATGTTGTAGCCTCATGATTCTTGTATGATATGTGATTCTAGCATGAGACTTTATTCTAGTATATGGTGATCTTGTTCCTCTTTAACTATATCATGTTAGAATGCATGTTAGCCTATGTTTATGTATAGATTATACATGAGATGATGCTAAATGGAAAAGAATGGAAGGGACTCACTTTTGACAGCAAAAGATCTTCTGATTATTTCCTGCACAATGAGCCCGCTCGATCGGTGAAGATTGACCGATCGAGCGAGGACCTTATTTCTGAGGCAGAAAGGTGAGCACATTTGGCTCGCTCGATCGGTGAAGATTGACCGAACGAGCGAGGCCAAATTATTTCTAACCCGAGAAGCTGAGCTTCAGGGCTCGCTCGATCGAGTGCTTTTCACCGATCGAGCAAGGTGCTCCAAATTTTAAAATGTTTTTTTAATTTTATTTAGTCTTTGATGATTGACTAATTATTATGATTATTTGGTTAATTGTATTGAAATGAGAGATTAATACTCGGATCCTCACAGATGTATGGTGTATGTGCCTATTGCACCACCTCAACGATCAAAAATGGGTCCTCAAAGAAAAATCGGTATTTATATCGGTTACTCAGCCCATCAATCATTCGATATCTTGAGCCTCAAACAGGCGATGTGTTTACAGCACGTTTTGCTGATTGTCATTTTAATGAAGAAATCTTCCCAATGTTAGGGGGAGAGAAGAAACAAATCGAAAAAGAAATCACGTGGTATGTACCATTATTGTTACATTTGGATCCAAGGACCAAACAATGTGGAAAAGATGTACAGCAAATTGTGCACTTGCAAAAAATTGCAAATCAAATGCCAGATGCATTTGCAGACACAAAAAGGGTAACAAAATCATATATACATGTTGTAAATGCCCCTGCTCGAATTGAAATTCCAAAGAAATAAATTGAAGACACTCATGATGTCATAAAACGCTTGAAGCGTAGAAGGCCAGTCGGTTCCAAGGATAAAAATCCTCAGAAAAGAAAAGGCATAGAGAAACACGATGATCATAAAATAGAAAATGGTGTTCCAGAAGAAACACCTGATAATAAAAATGTTTTGTCAGAAACACAAACTGACGAGAATCGTGAAATCTCTATCAATTATATTAATACTGGAAAAATATGGAACCGAAAAGATATAGAAAATATTGATGAGGTATTTTCTTATAATGTGGCTTGTGACATCATTAATAAAAATGAGGATCATGAACCAAAATATTTTGGTGAATGTAAAACTCGTCATGATTGGGCAAAATGGAAAAATGCCATCCAGGTTGAATTGGATTCGCTAAATAAACGTAATGTTTTTGGACCTATAGTCTTTACACCTGAAGGTGTAAAACCTATTGGATACAAATAAGTTTTTATTCGAAAGCGAAATGAGAAAAATGAAATAGTCAGATATAAAGCTAGACTTATTGCACAAGGTTTTTCTCAAAGGCCTGGAATTGATTATGAAGAAACGTATTCTCCTGTTATGGATGCAATTACGTTTCGATATTTGATTAGTTTGGCAGTGTCTGAAAATTTGGAAATGTGTCTTATGGATGTTGTTACAGCTTACTTATACGGATCACTTGATAGTGATATATACATGAAAATCCCTGAAGGATTTAAGATGCCTAAAGCACAAAGTTCAAAACCCAGAGAATTTTATTCTGTAAAATTGAAAATATCATTATATGGATTAAAGCAATCCATCCGAATGTGGTATAATCGGCTAAGTGAGCACTTGATGAAAAAGTGATATGTAAATGATCCAATATGCCCTTGTGTTTTCATCAAGAAAACAACATCCGAATGTGTAATTATTGCTGTATATGTTGATGATTTAAACATATTGGAACAAATAAATAAATTCAAGAAGTTATGATGTACTTGAAAGAAGTATTCGAAATGAAGGATCTTGGAAAAACCAAGTATTTCCTGGGTTTGCAAATTGAACAAAAAAAAATGTGGAATTTTTGTTCACCAGGAAAATTATACAGAAAAGATCCTTAAACGTTTTAATATGGATAAATCAAATCCATTAAGTACTCCAATGGTTGTAAGATCATTAAACATAGAAAAAGATCCATTTCGTCCATGTGAAGGTGATGAAGTTATTCTTGGTCCTGAAGTACCATATCTTAGTGCCATTGGTACCCTTATGTATCTTGCAAATTGCACTAGACCTGATATATCTTTTGCTGTAACTGTATTGGAAAGATTCAGTTCATATCCAACAAAGAGGCACTGGAACGGAATTAAACATATATTCCGTTATCTACGAGGAACGACAGATTTGTGACTTTTGTACTCAAAAGATACCAATCAAAGTATCATTGGTTATGCTGATGCTGGATATTTATCTGATCCACATAAGGCACGTTCCCAAACTGGATATGTATTTACTCGTGGAGGCACCGCGATTTCTTGGCGTTCACAGAAGCAAACACTCGTAACAACTTCATCAAATCACACTGAGATTATTGCGCTACATGAAGCAAGCCGTGAATGTGTTTGGTTAAAATCAATGACACAACATATCCAAACTTCTTGTGGATTATTAGTAGCAAAGAAGCCTCTGACGTTGTATGAAGATAATGCTGCATGTATTGCTCAAATGAAAGAAGGATACATCAAAAGTGACAGAACAAAACATATCCCCCCCAAAGTTCTTTGCCTACACTCAAGAGCTTGAGAAGAATAAAGATATTGATATCTGTTACATTCAATCAAGTGAGAACTCATCAGATCTCTTCACAAAGGCGCTTCCTACGGCAATATTCAGAAAGCATATATATAAAATTGGGATGCGCAATCTACGGAATATGTGAAGAATCACTCATGTTAACATGAGGGGGAGTTTAGGTGGCTGCACTCTTTTTCCCTTACTATGGTTTTTATCCCACTGGGTTTTCCTAGTAAGGTTTTTAACGAGGTAGTATAAAACACGTAATGAAGACAGTCATCATATCACGATCATCATCACAAGGGGGAGTGTTGAAAAATATATTATTATTATTATGTTGAATATTGAATATTGAATGTTGAATGTTGAATATTGAGTTGTAAAATGTGAAAAATTAGTGTGTGATGATGTAGATGATGATGTATTAATTTTTGGACTAATCTCAAATGTGGATCTATAAATAGTCTTCATTTGTGATGAAAAACACAATTGAGTTAGAGAAAAATATTATAAAGTGTAGAGTTTGATATATTCTGAGTTTTGGAGTTTTTATTTTTTACCGTAAATTTTTACTTTTTCACAACAAATATATGATATTTGAATTTTTAGATATTTTCCGGGTCAGTTAAAATAACATGAGTTTTTTAGATAATATTTAAAAATAAAGGAAGAGGGAGTTGACTAATCCTATTAAATTAATAAGTTTATTATTTTTTTTGTGTTTTCGTGTTTTATGTATAAACTTCATAAGTAAATGATGAATCTGATTCACTTGATTCATCAAGGTAATTAATATTTTCATCATTTGATGAAAGTTTGATTGATTCAATTGAATAGAATACAATAGTATATAATTCTTTTAAAAGTTTAACTTTATTTTTCCTTTCATTGCGTTTTGGACATTCATTTGCATAATGTTATTTTTCATTGCACAACCAACATGTGAAATGCTTTCATTTACCCTTTGGGAAATGTGATTTTTTGTTATCAAACGTTTTATAGAGTTTTCTTTTATAAGGTTTTCTGAAGAAATTTTTTTTGAATTTTTTTTTCTTGTAAAGAAATAAATTTCCTATTGAATGATTTATAAGGTTTATTTTTTTTAATTTGTTTGTGTCTTTTTATATGTTTGTGCGGCATGTTTGTTTTACAATCATACTCTTTTACTGTGAATTCCATTTTATCACAACAAATTTTATTATTTTGTTTGTAGGATTTAGAGATCCTTTTAGTTAATGTTATTTCACTAAATTTCTGTGTTATAATATCTTTGATAAATTTAATAGCTCCTCCTAATGTTTTAGCATAAGAACTGGTTAAAAATTTATCTTTATTGTTTATTGGTATATTAGGTATCTTATTAAAGATACTTAATTTATTGAAACAACTCTAACTCATAAAATGCAAAAATATATTTTTTAAAAAATAACTATACATATATGTCCATACATATATGTATAAACATTGAAAGTAATACTACTAAATAAGAATTTTCATAATAGACTTAAATAAAATGAACAAGTATTTAATAAAAATCCTAGATCATAAAATGATAAAAAATATTATAAAACAAACCACCCAAACAATAACTAAACTAAAAAGCCAAAAATAAAATATAATACTCCTCTCAACCACTGAAACATAAAGTATGAAACATGTTTTATAAATTCTCAAAAATAACTCGAGCATGCTAAGACTCAATGCGACGGTCACGGGGTCCTCTGCCAGCTCGCTCATACGACCTCACCAGCGGTAGGAGTTATTAATGAAACATCATGCTCACCTGCACCATATAAACGTAGTGAGCCTAGGGGTCAACATGTCTAAATCTTTATAACAAGAGTTAAAATAATGCAGCACATAATCATACTAATACATATACGTACATGAATATGCATGCATGATAAAAATATCTTGAGTTAACTGAATAAACATAATCTTACTGTACTTAAATATAACTGATCATCTTGAGCTTAATGTACATAATTGAGCATATCATTTTTTTTTGAAACTGTCTATGGTTATATCCGTAAGTGTGACTAAATCTGTGTCGACTGATCAGTCTCCTGAACCAACGTACGTGACGATGACGAATCACCTCTATACTGTTAGTAAACTACCTCCTGAATATGAGCGGTGGTAAACCACCTCTGTGCTGTCACACTACTTCAACTTCCATCATAAAATTATTTTAATATTTCTCAATACTTAATCATAATCATAATCATAATCATAATCATTGAATATTTAATGTATGCATGCACTGAAAAGGTGTCCGTAATATATATTTAATTAATTTTTCATAATAAAAATACTAATACTTAAAAAAAATACGTTCATGCATAAAAATGAATTATGTAGTAGCCCGTATCCAAAACTAGTGATTAATGAATATGTTAATCGTGTGATCATGTTTGGATTAAGTAAAACATGATTAAGGAAACATTAAAAGGATTAACGGAGTCCAAAAATGGATTCAGGACACTCAAAGATGGTGAGAAAGGTTCAAGAGGTTTGGACGTCCGAACTGAGTTTGGAGGATCCGAACATGGACGGAGCCAGGCTTCGGGGGCTCTGAAGTCTTCGGACGGTCCAAAGTGGGTTCGGATAATCCGAACTCATGCGGCCAGCTGTCCCAAATTATTATGTCATTGGTGACATCATTCGAGAGATGTTCGGACGATCCAAAGGGTAAGTTCGGACCATCCGAACAGTGTATCAGACACGTGCATGGTTGCATGCGATTGGTTGGACGCGTGGCGGAGATCGGATGATCCGATGAGGTGATCGGACGGCCCGAAGACAATCGGACGCTCCGAACTTAGGATCGGACGTCCCGAATGTGTCCTATAAATATAAGGTCCGAGCTCCTCATTTGGTGCGAATTTCGAATTCCTCTCCTTCGTCCTGGTGACTCTATTTTAGGGTTTTGGGTACTCTTATTTTAGAGTTGGAGTAGGGAATATATTTAGCATAGCCAGACAGTGTCTGACATAGTAGCGGAGCAGTGCTCGGGTAGTAGAGCTGTGCTCGAGGCTGTGGAACTGCAGCAAGGGTGTGTCCCTAATTGCGGGATAGTCGCCATCAGCGGGCTGAGGACGGACACAGGTATAGCTATGGTCTCCTTAAATTATTTAGGAGTATGCAATAGCTTAGTTAAGGCTTTTAGAGCTTTTTGAATGATGCATGGGTATTTGCATTGTAGAGTTGATGATATGCTTGGAACCTAGAGTGGGACTACTAGGACTGCCTGTAGTAAGGTACGTAAGTACTGACTGAGATTGCTAGCGGATATGCATGCTTATATGTTGCATTTATGTGTTTTCATGTTATCATTATATGGAATGTACATATCATCTTGTGCCTGTACATCTTTTTGAGATGAGCCAGTTTGGGTTACTCAGCCCTGTTTGGACGTTTGATATCGGGTACCCTTAGGTACCGATATATATAGGATTCCGTGGTCCGCGTCTGTTATTTGGGAATGAGTGGTCGCACACAGTGGTTAGCTACCCCGATGTGACGAGCTCATATACCAGGCGCCGGTATGAGCAGTTTGTATACAGTTACCCCTTATATGGATACCCTGTCATTTTTATACATCATATTTGTATGTTTATCCGTGCTTTCGTATTGAGCTTAGAGCTCACGTTCAGTCTTTTTTGTATATCTGGACACCCCATTCGACGGCGCAGGTATAGGAGAAGGTTTGGGCACTAGAATCTTGGAATAGCCAGTCATCTTGAAGACAGCAGGATTAGCTGTAGGTTTTATTTGCAATAATTTGATTGGGTTGTATAAATCGAGTTTGTTTAGCCGGTTGTATTCTGCTGGTCTGCTTGTATTTAAGTCTTTCGAAGCGATTTATTTAAATGCATGCTTAATTATGCTCTTAACTCTGATTAGGTAGTGGATCCGGGATGGGTCGCTACATTTATTGGTATCAGAGCATGCATACAAGATACTTGGGATTTATTAATAAGACATTTTGGGTTATCCTTATAGGATTGATGAGATCATGGAAGAGACGATGATGCGACGATTAGTTTGCCCAAAGAATATCATCATTGACAGGATTTTTAAAGATTTGACTTATGAGATTCTAGCAAGTGTGGACAAGAGCGATGGATCGTGTTCGAGTTTTCAAGACTTCTACTTATATGGATCCTAGCTTTGGATCGAGTACCAGATGCCAGAAGTATTGCCAGAGGATTGGTGGGGACCTACTTGATGTTTGCATTTGTACAGTCCGTACCATGATGACACTACTCTGAAGATTCTCCAATCGTAGTTGGAGAGATTTTCATATAGACCTTCACCAAGGAATGCCTCGAGTGCCTAAGGCATGACAGGTTTCGAGCATAAGGTCTGTAAACTCATGCAGAACATGGTTGTGCAGGTATGCTTGTATCGATGCTTTTGGTAGGCATACTGGAAACTTCATGTTCAAAATCATGATTTGGTTACAAGAAGAATGCCGATGGTAGGTCGCGAGCAAAAGAAGTTGACTTACATGCACTGACGCAGAGCATAGATGGTTAGCTATCATGTGCCATTTCTGAGGGAGTCGTGGCAGAACGAGATGCCGAGAGATATTGGGCAGGATTATGCTTGCATTGATGCGCGAGTCTACTAGAAGCTTCATGCTCAAGGAACGAAGACTAGTACGATGATTTTAAATACTGTATCGTTGTATGGTAAATGCTACAACTTAAATTGTAATTCACCCAAGTGTAGGTTGTCTGCAAGTAATATACTCGTGAGTACGAGATCGATCCACGGAGAGGATGTTGTAAGTTTAATTTTAGCAATAATATATTATAGATGAAAATATTATTATAAAACTTCAAATACACAAATTATAAAATTGTCAAGGTTTCAAAGGTTCATTGTTGGTTTATTTAAGATTGCTTAATAAAAATAAATAAAAGAAACTAAAATAAAAATAAACATAAAAGAACAATGAAATATTTAAACAAGTATATCATATAATATAGTTCCCACTATATTAATATCAGATTAACCGATATTTAATACATGGTACCCATAATATATATATAGATGAATAAATATAAACATAAAAAGAACAATTAAATATTTAAACAAGTATATCATATAATATAGTTCCCACTATATTAATATCAACTGATATTTAATACATGGTACCCATAATATATATATAAATGCATAAATATAAATTGACATAAAAGTAAATGTTAGATCAAATCACAATATTTTATTTAGAACAACTGGCAGAGCCACGCTATCGTCTAAATAAAATATATGACTTTATGTTAGATGCGATAAAGTAAATGTTAGTTGCGGAAAAGTAAAAGTTAGATGCGAGAAAGTAAATGTTAGTTGCGGAAAAGTAAATGTTAGTTGCGATAAAGTAAAAGTTAGATGCGAGAAAGTAAATGTTAGTTCAAATCACAATATATTATTTAGAACAACCGACAGTGTCACGCTATCGTCTAAATAATATATATGACTTTATTATAAATAGATACATATATTTATAGTATATAATTATTGTAGTAATTATTGTATCATATTTGACAACAAATCAAGGTAACCACATTCAAGGTACCAAGCATTTGATGTAAATAGATAACAACAAATCATCCAAAATTATACCTACAAATAAAGATCAATTAGTAAAAATAAAAATAGAAAAGAAAAGAATATACAAAATATAGACAATCTTACTTGACCAACAATGAAACCTTTTCACCTTGACATAAAAAGATTTAGCTTTCCATGAACATGAAACTCAAGAATAAAGATAAAAGAAATTTCATACTTGAACTTGAGAAACTTGCACACTCAAACTTTTATTCTCACACACACAATATTTATTTTACAAATGAAGAATTCTCTACACTCTTGCACACTACAAAGCTTATACAACACATCTATTTATAGGCCAAATGAGAGGAAGAGTCCAAGGCTCATTAAATGTGAAATAGTAAAGTTGGTGGGTGCTTGTCTCCTTGAATGTCAATACCATGACCCAACTTTAATTGGCATGTTTGATGCCTTAGACCACCGATTCAGCCTTTCTTTTCAACATAGAACACGTAGGATATTTTGTGTAGATGTGTTTGGACAACTCATTCACCCCTTTTGGATAAAATATGAAATACTTATGATATTTTTACTCCAAGCTGGTCATAGTAAAAGTAAATCTATCTCCATTTTGATGTTTTATTATTTTGATCATCTTAATGAAGTTTTTGGAATTTCTTGTCTTCTACAAAGTTGAAGATGCCTCTTTTGTGATTCTACAGGTTTTGAGATTACTCCATTATGACCACTGTAGCTTGAGTAATTTTATTTTTACCAAACCTGCGCAAACCATAAAATACAACATTTTAGTAAAACATTTAAATATAAACACATAACACTAAAATAATACAACTTCATAATTTTAATTAAACTTAAATTTTAAAACACACTTTTTAACATATAAATAATTACAAATTTTAAGTTTCATCACACCCCAAACCCGGCTAATTACTAGTCCCTTAGTAATAAAATATCATAAAATATCATAAAATCACAAGTTAGATTTTTATTCCTTAATATATATATTCAAATTTGCAAACTTTAAAATTTTAAAAACACACTTGTGAGGAGATCATATGTTTATTTATAAATCTCATTATCAACCAATATATTAATATGTAATTGGATGGGCTATACATATATATTTCACACAATATCAAAATATTAAATATATATAATTTTTTTTTTTTTACATAAATATTTTCTAAAAACTTTGAGAATAATATAATTAAAAGGATAATAGAAATCATTTTCATAACATGTATATCATCAGGAATATTAATGTAAAAGTCTCAACTCCATATTCTCTCGGGTTAAAGTATTTCATATATAGCTGTTTTTCACTCGTGGAGTTGGAAGAAAATTATACACTCTTTGAAAATGGCTAGTAAAGCAGACAATCAAATAACCTAATATTGAAAATAAGATAGGATGATTTACAAAGAATAAACCCATTTTTTTTTTGTTTTTTTGTTTTCTTTTTTTTTTTTTTTTGCTTGGCTGCAAAATTGTTTTTACATAATCAAATACCTCCAATAAACTTTGAAAATGTAACATTTTTTTTCAAAGTTTATTTATTTTTTTATTTTTTATGAGGTAAATCTATTACATTAATAATTATAGTAGAGATATTAATACTCTACATCTTTACAATCAAACTTCAAACAACTTTGCAGCCAATTTTCATTTTTTTTTCTTTTTTTCTTTTCAAAATGGGTTTAATCTAGTAATCAACCATTTCTTAATAATCAATAAAAGCTTATAAGTTGTTTTCTCAATTCTTACCCCTCACTCACAAAATTTATGTGAGTAACTATTGCATTTTTACAAATTAATTCCCTCAATTATACATGTTATTATTTATTCAATCAATATCACTTTAATTATATACTCATAAAAGTTTTAAAAAATATGTATTTGAAAACACACAATTATATATTATTTATAACTTATATCCCATCAATTATATATTTTTTATTAAATTGATAAAAAGAATAATAAATAAACATCTATACAAAAAGACTTCATTTTCTTAGTAGTTTGCAATTTAAATATATACGGAATATTAAAATCTAATCTATTGTGATAAAATGATAAATAAAAACTAATGCGTGTCAGGAGTTTTTGACTCCTTACTCTGCCATTGAAAAAGAAAAATAAATATTATTATAGAAATATATATATATATTTTTTAAATTTTAATTTTTTTTTTTTTTTTTTTTTAAGAGATAAACCCTCCCCCAAACCTGAATATGACATTGTTTTTAATTTTTTTTTAAAGAAAAATAAAGAGTACATGATGAAAGAGATATCACCTGGAATTATTGAAGATGAGGAACAAACACAAACCATTTCATGACATGTTGAATCAATGATCCAGTTTTCTTTTCTTACTGGTTGGTTGAGACCAATTGATCTTTGTTATAGCTGAATCAGGTTGATGAACAAAAGCTTGGAGATCATCAATTAATTGGTCTTCATTCGAAGCAGAGATGAGCATCCTTCGTGAATTTTCTGAAATAAAATTTTGTTCCACGGCTACATCGAGAAAAGTCAACAAACCATCATAATAGTTATTGATATTCAACAAGCCAACAGGTTTATTATGGATATTAAGTTGTGCCCAAGAAACAACATGAAAAATTTCTTCTAAAGTACCAAAACCACCAGGTAAGGCAATAAAAGCATCAGAATTTTCTATCATTTTAGTTATTCTCTCGTACATTGATGAAACTTTCAACTCTTCCCCAACCGTAACACCTGTAATATTTCCTTCAGCTAAAGCTGTAGGAATAATACCCAAAACCTGACTACCTCCAAGATGAGCTGCTGTTGAAATAGATCCCATTAACCCTATATTGCCTCCTCCGTAAACCAAGTGAATTTTTCTCTCTGCTAACTTTTTTCCAAGATTAATTGCTGCATCAACAAATATTTCATTCTTTCCAGTATTAGAACCACAAAAGACACAAATATTTTTCAATTTTTGTGAAGAAGATCCTGTCATGTTTTTTTCTTTTCTTTTAAAAAATATAGAGAGAGTTGAGTGATTTTATAAGGAAAACAAGGAATAAGACAGAAATAGGAATACAGATGTGAACAAAATGATAAAAATAGTAAAAAAAATAATAATATATAATAATAACATGCATGCGTATAAACAGTGATGTGATTGTGGCTCACAGTGTTCCTTCAATATTTATGAGTCGAGGGTTGGCTTACCATCCAATTTTCTTATAAATTGGCAAATATGGTCTTTTTTAGTCAGATTCCCAAGACCATCACCATGACGCTGCGCTTGGAATAGTTTCCATAAACGGAGAAGTTGACCTTTTACATCTCCACTAGAATGCGTCTCAAGAGTCAATGAGATATCATCCAATGACTCTTTACTCAGCCCATTCTTAATGAAATCAATTTTATCTTCTCTATTTGTGGAAACATATCCCAAAGATCTGCATTGTCTATTACAAGTCCATCTGGCACAATTATGACAAACATCTAACCTTTTAGCCCTTCTTTTCTTCGCATAGGTACTTTTTCCTAGTCCAGACATATTTCGAACAAGTAAGAATTTTGGAACTTCACCACCTAATCGAACCTTGGCTTCAATTATAAGACGAATATCCTCCGGGATTCCTTTTTGCATAAGCATTCTCAATCTTTCACATCTGCCTTCATAAATCATTCTCAGAACTTTTTTAGAAACAGATGGAAAATATTTACCAAGTTTTTTGATATCTTCATCCATAATATATATTTATATATATATATATTCAATTATTTTGGGAAATTGAAATAAAACCGACTGAAAGTAGTCACGGAGTACCGTTATCCGCCACTTAACCGGGAAGTGAACTCAATTCTGCAAAAATAAAATAAAAATATAAGTAACAATTAAGTTGGATCATATAAAGGCATAAACTCTTCATTAAGAACTTCATTTTCTATAAACGGTTTAAGTCTTTGCCCATTAACTTTAAATACATTATTATTTTTAGGATTTTCAACATCAACAGCACCATGAGGATAGACAAATTTAACAATAAATGGTCCAGACCATCGCGATCTAAGTTTTCCTGGAAACAAATGCAAGCGAGAATTATAAAGTAAAACTTTTTTTCCGATTTCAAAAGATTTTCTCATAATATTTTTATCATGAAATGCTTTTGTTTTATCTTTATAAATCTTTGCATTTTCATATGCATCATTTCTTAATTCTTCTAGTTCATTTAATTGCAATTTTCTTGATTTAGATGCATCATCTAAATTAGTATTAAATGCTTTAATTGCCCAATAAGCTTTATGTTCAATTTCAACAGGTAAATGACAATGCTTTCCAAAAACTAATCTATATGGTGACATCCCCAATGATGTTTTAAATGCAGTTCTATATGCCCATAATGCATCACTTAATCTTAAAGACCAATCTTTTCGATTTGGATTGACTGTTTTTTCCAAAATTTGTTTTATTTCTTTATTTGCAAGTTCAACCTGACCATTCGTTTGAGGGTGATATGGAGTAGAAACTTTATGTGTAATACCATATTTTCTTAACAACGAAGAAAATGATTTATTTATAAAATGACTTCCCCCATCACTTATTATAGCTCTAGGTATTCCAAATCGACTAAAAATATTTTCTTTCAAAAATTTTATCACAACTTTATGATCATTAGTTCTACATGCAATTGCTTCAATCCATTTTGAAACATAATCGACAGCTACTAAAATATAAGTGAATCCAAAAGATAATGGAAATGGACCCATAAAATCTATTCTCCAACTGTCAAATATTTCAATAATCATGATTGGATTTAAAGGCATCATGTTTCGTTTTGAAATTGAACCCATTTTCTGACAATTTTCACAAGATTTGCAAAATGAATGTGTATCTTTGAATAAAGAAGGCCAATAAAATCCACATTGAAAGATTTTTGCAGCTGTTTTCTTTGACGAAAAATGACCTCCACATGCCTCAGAATGACAAAATTTAATGACACTACTTACCTCATTGTCGGGTATGCATCGTCGAAAAATTTGATCAGGACAATACTTAAACAAATAAGGATCATCCCAATAAAATTTTTTGACCTCTTTCAAGAATTTATTTTTATCTTGTGAATTCCAATGAGAAGGCATTTTATTTGTCACAAGAAAATTTACAATATTAGCAAACCAAGGCATAGTAGTAGCATAAAATAGTTGATCATCCGGAAAATTTTCATTTATTGGTATTTCATTTTGAGATGATTCAAAAATTATTCTTGATAAATGATCGGCTACTACATTTTCTTTTCCTTTTTTATCTCTTATTACAAGATCAAATTCTTGTAACAACAAAATCCATCTTATTAATCTCGGCTTAGCATCTTGTTTATTTGATAAATATTTTATGGCAGAATGATCAGTGTAAACAATAGTAGTAGAACCAATTAAATAGGATCGAAATTTATCTAATGCAAACACTACTGAAAGTAATTCTTTTTCAGTTGTTGAATAATTGATTTGAGCACTATTTAAGGTTCTACTTGCATAATAGATCACATAAGGTTTACCTTCTTTTCTTTGTCCTAACACGGCTCCTACAGCATAATCACTTGCATCACACATTAATTCAAATGGTAAAGACCAATCAGGAGGTTGTAAAATAGGTGATGTAGTTAAAAGATTAATTATTTTTTTAAAAGCAGTTTCACATTCTTGAGTCCATTCAAATTGTGCATCTTTTGTTAAAAGATTTGAAATTGGTTTCGATATTATGCTAAAATTTTTTATAAATCTTCTATAAAATCCCGCATGACCCAAAAATGATCGAATTTCTTTGATCGTGTTTGGTGATGGTAAATTAGCAATAACATCAACCTTAGCTTTATCAACTTCAATTCCTTTTTCAGATATGACATGCCCTAACACAATTCCGGATTTAACCATGTAGTGACATTTTTCCCAATTTAAAACAAGATTTTTTTCTTCACATCTTTTTAAAACTTCTTCCAAATTTTTAAGACAGTTTTCAAATGAGTTTCCAAAAACAGTTATATCATCCATAAAAACTTCCACAAATTCTTCAATCATGTCACTAAAAATACTTAGCATGCATCTTTGAAAAGTAGCCGGGGCATTACATAAACCAAATGGCATTCTTTTAAAAGCAAAAGTTCCGAACGGACAAGTGAAAGTAGTTTTTTCTTGATCTTCTAATGATATTGGTATTTGATAATACCCCGAATACCCATCAAGAAAACAATAATAAGGATTACCTGCCACTTTCTCTAAAATTTGATCTAAAAATGGTAACGGAAAGTGATCTTTTCTAGTTGCATCATTTAATTTTCTATAATCAATGCACATACGCCAACTAGATGGAATCCTAGCTTGTAATAATTCTCCCTTTTCATTTTTTATAACAGTGATGCCTGATTTTTTTGGTACTACTTGTGTTGGACTTACCCATTTACTATCCGAGATTGGATAAATAATTCCGGCATCTAATAGTTTTAAAACTTCATTTTTAACAACTTCTTTCATGTGTGGATTTAATCTTCTTTGTGGTTGTTGATATGTTTTAGCATTTTCTTCCAAGTGAATTCTATGTGTGCAGATTAAAGGATTTATACCTTTTATATCTTGCAAAGTCCATCCAATTGCATTTTTGTGTTTTTTAAGTAGTGTTATTACATCTTCTTCTTGTTTTGGTAAGAGGGTAGAAGATATTACAATAGGATATGTTTGATTTTCACCAAGAAAAGCATATTTTAGTTCTATTGGCAAGGGTTTTAATTCAAGTTTTGGATGATCATTTTCTTTTACTTCTTCAAGTTCATTAATTTCTTCAAATAAATTTGATTTAAAAACATTTTTTGAATCAAAACTTTCCACTAAACAAACTTCAGATTGTTGATTTAAGTTTTCTTGGTGTATATTTTCTTCCACAATTGTTTCTATTGCATTATCATCTTCATCTTCATTAATACTTGGTTGTTTACATAAATTGAACACATTAAGTTCTAAAGTCATATTTCCAAAAGACAATTTCATTATTCCATTTCGACAATTAATTAAAGCATTTGAAGTTGCTAGAAATGGACGTCCCAATATTACTGGAATTTCGTTATGTACTTCTATTGGTTGTGTATCCAAGACAATAAAATCCACAGGATATATGAATTTATCGACTTGAACTAACACATCTTCTACGATACCTCTAGATATTTTGATTGACCTATCGGCTAGTAAAAGAGTAACAGATGTAGGTTTTAAATCTCCCAACTTAAGCTTTTCATAAACTGAATAAGGAATTAAATTCACACTTGCTCCCAAATCTAACAAAGCTTTTTTAATTTTATTTTTTCCAATAATACATGAAATTGTTGGACAACCGAGATCTTTATATTTCAAGGTAGAATTATTTTGAATAATAGAGCTTACTTGCTCCGTTAAGAATGCTTTCTTCTTTACATGCAATTGTCTTTTCACAGTACATAAATCTTTTAAAAACTTTGCATAAGAAGGCACTTGTTTAATAGCATCTAATAATGGAATATTTATTTTTACTTGTTTAAAAACTTCATAAATATCAGAATCATTTTTTTGTTTTTTATTATTTACTAATGCATGAGAAAAGGAACATGTTTATTTATTTTATCATCAATTTTCTTATTTTTAGGACTCAAAGCATCATCTTTCTCAAAAGTATCAGGATTTGAATCCTTACTCTTTGAGTTTAATTGATCTTTGTTTTCATCACTATATGGATCATTAACTATTTTACCACTTCTAAGAGTAATAACAGATTTTACTTGATCAAATTTTTCTTGATTTTTATTTTTAGGATTAGGTTGTGGTTGAGATGGAAATTTTCCTTTTTCATGAATATTAAGTGCAGATGCAAATTTTGCAAGAGTTTCTTTCAAATCATTCATAGATTGAATGTTTTGAATATTGATAGACTCTTGCTTTTGAATGTATGCATGAATTTCATCTTCAAAATTTTTTCTTGGAGGTGGAATATAAGGAGCATAACCTTGATGATTTTGGTTATTTTGAAGAGGTTGTTGTGAAGGTTGTGCATTATTATCGTTCCTCCAACTAAAATTGGGATGATTTCTCCAACCAGGATTGTATGTTTGTGAAAAAGGATCTAATGTTGGTTTTTTAAAATTGTTAACATAATTGTCTTGTTCATGGAGACATTCTTTAAATGAAGGCAAAGTAGGACAATTTTTTGTAAGATGATCATGTGTGTCACATATATGACAAACAATTTCTTGAACACTTTTTAATTGATTACTCTTTTTCATTTCTAATGACTCGATTTTTCTTGCTAAAGATGCAAGTTTAGCTTGAACATCTACATCATCTTTAAGATGATAAATACCACCCCCATTTGTTGAATTATTGGTTTTACTTGGTGGTTCAATTGAGCCTATATTATCCCAATTTTGAGCATTTTCTGCTAATGACTCCAAATATTCCATAGCTTCATTTGGGTTTTTATCTTCAAAAGTTCCATTACACATGAATTCTATCATTTGCCTATCTTTAGGTATTAAACCTTCATAAAAGTGAGAAACTATTCTCCATATTTCAAAACCATGATGTGGGCATGTATTAATTAACTCTTTATATCTATCCCAACATTGATAAAATGTTTCCCCTTGTTTTTGAGAAAAAGTTGTAATTTGTCTTTTAAAAGAGTTTGTTCTATGGGAAGGAAAAAACTTTTTTAGAAATTGTTGTTGCATTTCTTCCCATGATCTTATTGAACTTGATCTCAAATTTTGCAACCATGTTTTAGCTTTATCTTTTAAGGAAAAAGGGAAAAGCTTTAATCGAACAGTATCCATGCTACAATTTTGATCATTATAAGTGTTGCAAACCTCCTCAAATTCTCTTAAATGCAAATATGGATTTTCAGAATCTAAGCCATGAAAATTTGGTAAAAGTTGAATGACTTGTGGCTTAAAATTGAAATTAGATGCATCAGAAGGAAAAACTAAACAAGATGGTGTACTAGTTCTTATTGGATTCATATGGTGCCTAAGTGTTCTTGGTTGTTCATGTTCTTGATGATTATTATTATTATTATCATCATCTTGATTATTAGAATTATCGTCCATGTTTAAAATATTTTCAGTTACTCGAACAAGTCTACCACTTTGTTTACGACTCCAAACAATCATACAATTAAAAACAACATACTATTTACATAATAACAAAATTAAACTTAATTTATACCTCCCCGGCAACGGCGCCAAAAACTTGCTACAACTTAAATTGTAATTCACCCAAGTGTAGGTTGTCTGCAAGTAATATACTCGTGAGTACGAGATCGATCCACGGAGAGGATGTTGTAAGTTTAATTTTAGCAATAATATATTATAGATGAAAATATTATTATAAAACTTCAAATACACAAATTATAAAATTGTCAAGGTTTCAAAGGTTCATTGTTGGTTTATTTAAGATTGCTTAATAAAAATAAATAAAAGAAACTAAAATAAAAATAAACATAAAAGAACAATGAAATATTTAAACAAGTATATCATATAATATAGTTCCCACTATATTAATATCAGATTAACCGATATTTAATACATGGTACCCATAATATATATATAGATGAATAAATATAAACATAAAAAGAACAATTAAATATTTAAACAAGTATATCATATAATATAGTTCCCACTATATTAATATCAACTGATATTTAATACATGGTACCCATAATATATATATAAATGCATAAATATAAATTGACATAAAAGTAAATGTTAGATCAAATCACAATATTTTATTTAGAACAACTGGCAGAGCCACGCTATCGTCTAAATAAAATATATGACTTTATGTTAGATGCGATAAAGTAAATGTTAGTTGCGGAAAAGTAAAAGTTAGATGCGAGAAAGTAAATGTTAGTTGCGGAAAAGTAAATGTTAGTTGCGATAAAATAAAAGTTAGATGCGAGAAAGTAAATGTTAGTTCAAATCACAATATATTATTTAGAACAACCGACAGTGTCACGCTATCGTCTAAATAATATATATGACTTTATTATAAATAGATACATATATTTATAGTATATAATTATTGTAGTAATTATTGTATCATATTTGACAACAAATCAAGGTAACCACATTCAAGGTACCAAGCATTTGATGTAAATAGATAACAACAAATCATCCAAAATTATACCTACAAATAAAGATCAATTAGTAAAAATAAAAATAGAAAAGAAAAGAATATACAAAATATAGACAATCTTACTTGACCAACAATGAAACCTTTTCACCTTGACATAAAAAGATTTAGCTTTCCATGAACATGAAACTCAAGAATAAAGATAAAAGAAATTTCATACTTGAACTTGAGAAACTTGCACACTCAAACTTTTATTCTCACACACACAATATTTATTTTACAAATGAAGAATTCTCTACACTCTTGCACACTACAAAGCTTATACAACACATCTATTTATAGGCCAAATGAGAGGAAGAGTCCAAGGCTCATTAAATGTGAAATAGTAAAGTTGGTGGGTGCTTGTCTCCTTGAATGTCAATACCATGACCCAACTTTAATTGGCATGTTTGATGCCTTAGACCACCGATTCAGCCTTTCTTTTCAACATAGAACACGTAGGATATTTTGTGTAGATGTGTTTGGACAACTCATTCACCCCTTTTGGATAAAATATGAAATACTTATGATATTTTTACTCCAAGCTGGTCATAGTAAAAGTAAATCTATCTCCATTTTGATGTTTTATTATTTTGATCATCTTAATGAAGTTTTTGGAATTTCTTGTCTTCTACAAAGTTGAAGATGCCTCTTTTGTGATTCTACAGGTTTTGAGATTACTCCATTATGACCACTGTAGCTTGAGTAATTTTATTTTTACCAAACCTGCGCAAACCGTAAAATACAACATTTTAGTAAAACATTTAAATATAAACACATAACACTAAAATAATACAACTTCATAATTTTAATTAAACTTAAATTTTAAAACACACTTTTTAACATATAAATAATTACAAATTTTAAGTTTCATCAGTAAACAGTATTTCAGTTGTAATGAATCATCATAATTTCGTTGTATCTTTTCAAGTTTGGTTGTACATTTTCATTGTATTTTGAATACTGTAATTGTATTACATGGGATTATAATAAAGAGAATTGTACATAACTTGAAGAAATGATACATGTATTGTTATCCAGAAATTTGTGAATGACTGCGGTGATTTTATAAGTCTGGCTTGGTTCAAGTTGATTAGTGATCAATTATGTTAGCTCATGGGTTTTGAGTAAGCCAGCTGTAACTGATTGACATAGGGTTAGTCTAGGTGATTCCTAGGATTGACCTAATTAGTCGATTGACTTGGTTAGTGCCAGTGATGAGGTGATTCATCTGGAGGCATAGGAATATGGTTTGGTTTGGAACTTTGGGCTTTGTTCTAGGTTGTTTCTTTAGAACGGTACTTTGTCCGACCTTTGTAAGGTTGGGAATGGTGATGATGGGATTTCATCAGGATAACAGGTCGAGTATATGCCGCGAGTTGTGGACATTGACCATGACTAGACATAATGGGGCACGACCCTATGCCAGTGTTACTCTAGGAGTCTTTGTACTTCAGAGGATTGCCTGGAAGCCTCTGTGCTTCAGGATCGGCAGTGGGAAAGCTTCTCAGTATAGAGCCTTGGTAATAGTCATGACGAGGCATGACTTTGGATTAGATGCCTAGTTAGGTATTAGTGGTTTAGATATTGTCTAACTGTCATCAGAGATATTGGTTTGGATTTATGCCGTGAGGACCAGACTAGAAGGGATTTCCTTAACAAGCATGTTCTCTGAGCAGATAGATTTAGTCTATGTGATACTGCTAGACTAGTGGATCTAGTTGGTGATTGGATTTCTCTTGTGATAGGGACTATCCAGGAGATGGTTATGTGAACTGCCTGGAACATTGACTTGGAGATGAGTATTTTCTAGTAATGGGGGTTTTCTACAGTATTGAATTATATCGGATGCTAAGAATTGCACAGGACTAATTGAGGCATGAGGGATGCGTGACTTATGCTAGTGTACACTTGGTGTGATTCCAGGTGGGACATAGTGGTAGATTACCCCAGTCTTGATTTATTGCAGTCTTAATGAGAGATATTATTATCAGAAGCATGTTCAGCGTTAGTTGAAATCTTTCAGACTTGTAATGCGTCTTGGGTTTGGCAAGTCCTAATGATCATCTTGAACAAGTAAAGACAGTGATAGTATGTCTAGGCGGGTGCAGGCTTAGCACTAGTGACTATTTCTAGTTGTGTCTGACTCTGTCAGAAATAGAGAATTGAATCAGGCGTGATTCTTTTGATTTCAAGTATTTGCGATTTGCAGACGTGTGACAGTGAGATCATCGATAATGATCGAGCCGTGAGAGTTTTCATTAATCAGTGATTATCTGATCTGGGTTGATGCCATCAGGTAGAGTAGGAGCCACAGTAGATCGACTTGATCGATCAGATTATTCCAACCAATGCTGAGTTGGGATATAGCGAATCAGGAAGTACTTGGGATAATTTTATAAGTATAGTGTGCTTAGATACATCGATTCAAGTGCATTCAGGGAAATCTATATTCATTAATAATTTCCAGGAATGTGGGAATCGAGGCTTTTGGATTCTGTGGATCACGAAAGTGGTCGTAAGTTGACTCTGGTGATCATAGTTTGTCGATAGCATTGCTGAGATTACCATGGTCGGATTTTGATTTAAGCATTGCTTGATGTTAGCAATGATTGATCTAGCTTGTGGAAATAGAATTCAGTGATTGTCCCATGATTGTCTGTGGACAAATTTTGTAGATTGTTAGTCGGAGTGTTCTACTTGGGTGCTTCCAGCAGATTTCTCGAGAGTTGTCCGTGAGAGGCGATTCGACAAGTGCTTATTGATTTCAAGGAAAATTAGCAGATTAGAATTAGTTATTTCATGGGATGAGGCAATAGCTGAGACTTGTGTTTCTGAGTCTGGCGGAAGTGTTGTTGCAGATATCCCAGTTCGTTCTGATATGCTGTGTCATTGAAAGGTTGAGATAGCGGGATTGCCGCTAGTATTGATAGATTCTGTGTGGGATCAAGGTAAACCAGTGTGGATGCTGGAACAGATGACTATCAATAGTTATCAATGGCCTTCTGAACGTATGGGAGTCAAGAAGAGAGTATACAGTGTGGATCCTCTCACATCCATCACTGCACAACTATCTGCATTGAGTACACAGGTTGCCTCTCTGAACAAGGTAAATATCGCAGAACCTGCAGGTGTGTCGATTGCCATAGAAGAATCTCATCCACCTGAGGAAGCTCAATACATCAATCCTAGAGGTTTTGGGAATTATCGAGGTAACCCTCCTCCTAATACTTATTATCCTGGTTTACGTAACCATGAAAACTTTTCTTATGCCAACAACAAGAATGTGTTGAAACCCCCTCCGGGATTCAATACAAATCAAGGGGAAGGTAAAGCGTCATTGGAGGATGTGGTGTCTACATTTGTTACTGAATCTAACAAGAGAATGTCGAGGACTGAAACTCGAATGGATAGCATGGAGACACACATGTGCAGTTTGGGAGCTATGATGAAATCCATGGAGACACAGATTGGACAGCTTGCACATGCTCTGAAGGATCAAAACAGAGGACAGTTTCCCAGTAATACTGAAGTGAATCCAAAAGAACAATGCAAAGCAGTTGAGTTAAGAAGTGGGAAGAAGTTAGAAGCTGAGGAGAAAAGCAGAGCAAAAGAAGTAGTTGATCCAGTGGTTGAAGAAATTGTGGTCGAAGAGCCCAATAAGGAATCTGACTCTAAACCGATGTACAAGCCACAACTTCCTTATCCACAGCGGTTTAAGAAGAATGCACTTGATGAGCAGTTTTCCAAGTTTCTAGACATCTTCAAGAAGATACACATCAATATTCCATTTGCAGATGCCTTGGAACAAATGCCTAATTATGCAAAGTTCATCAAAGATGTAATGTCTAAGAAGAGGAGATTACAAGACAACGAAGTGGTAAATTTGACAGAAGAATGTAGCGCAATCCTGCAGAAAAAGTTGCCACAAAAGTTGAAGGATCCAGGGAGTTTTACTATCCCTTGTTTTATTGGTGGTTCTAAGGTTAATCGAGCTTTATGTGATTTAGGAGCAAGTATTAATTTGATGACTTTTTTTGTATACAGGACTTTGGATCTTGGAGAAGTCAGGGCGACCACCATCACATTACAGCTGGCTGATCGGAGTCTCACATATCCTCGAGGTATTGTGGAGGATGTGTTGGTGAAGGTTGATAAGTTCATATTTCCCGCAGACTTTGTGATCTTGGACATGGATGAAGATGAAGAAACTTCCTTGATTTTTGGGAGACCTTTTCTAGCTACTGCACGCGCATTGATTGATGTCCACAAAGGAGAACTCACACTTCGTGTTGGTGGTGAAGCTGTGATTTTCATCATCTATCACACCATGAGGAGCCCAAATGAGGTAAGTACATGTAAAAGTATTGAAATTGTTGATTCTCATTATTCCTTTTCATGTGCAGGAAGTACTGACCCACTAGAAAGGTGTTTGGTGGCGGATGAGATAGTTGATAAGGAAGAGGATTGGGAATTACATGAGCAAAAAGTATTCCTTGACAGCGCCCCAAAAGAAAAAATGGTGAGTACGAAGGAATCTGAAGGTTTGGATAATAATGCACCAGAGGTATCCACTGAAACTCTTGATTTGAAAGAATTGCCTGCACATTTATGTTATGCATTCCTTGGTGAAAAGTCTTCGTGTCCTGTCATAATATCTGCCCATTTGTTTGATGTAGAAAAAGATAAATTTTTGCGAGTTCTGAGAAATTTTAAAAGTGCTTTAGGATGGTCAATTTTTGACATTAAGGGTATTAGTCCAACAATTTGCATGCATAAAATTTTGATGGAAGAATCTTATACTCCTTATGTTGACCATCAAAGGCGGCTGAATCCCACGATGAAAGAAGTAGTTAAGAAAGAAGTCTTAAAGTTATTGAATGCGGGAGTGATTTATGCTATTTCTTACAGTAGTTGGGTATCTCCTGTTCAAGTGGTGCCTAAGAAGGGTGGGATTACTGTGGTTAAAAATGAAAATAATGAGTTAATTTCCACACGTACAGTAACTGGCTGGCGAGTTTGTATAGATTATAGGAAGTTGAACAAAGCTACTCGTAAGGATCATTTTCCACTTCCTTTTATTGATCAAATGCTTGACAGACTTGCTGGTTATTGCTATTACTGCTTCTTAGATGGTTATTCAGGGTATAATCAAATAGCTATCGCAACAGAAGATCAGGAGAAGACTAATTTTACGTGTCCCTATGGCACGTTTGCTTTCAGGAGGATGCCGTTTGGATTGTGTAATGCACCTTCAACTTTTCAGCGGTGTATGATGGCGATTTTTGCAGATATGGTGGAGGACGTGATGGAAGTTTTTATGAATAACTTTTCCGTATTTGGTACCTATTTTGATCATTGCTTGCATAATTTGTCTCTTGCTTTGCAGAGGTGCCAGAAAAAGAATTTAGTGCTAAATTGGGAAAAATGCCACTTTATGGTTCAAGAGGGAATTGTCCTTGGACATAAAGTGTCATCCAATGGATTAGAGGTGGATCGAGCTAAAGTGGTTGCAATTGAGAAGTTTCCACCTCCGAAGAATATCAAGGGCATTAGAAGTTTTTTAGGCCATGCAGGGTTTTATCGGCGTTTCATCAAGGACTTTTCTAAAATCACCAAACCCTTGTGTAATTTACTCGAGAAAGACTCTACTTTCATTTTTGATGATGATTGTTTGCAGGCTTTTGAAAAGATCAAGATGGCGTTAACCACTGCACCCATCAAGATCGTGCCCGATTGATAGGAGTCCTTTGAGATTATGTGCGATGCGAGTGACTATGCAGTAGGCGCTGTATTAGGCCAGAGGAGAGATAAGATGTTCAGAGCCATATACTATGCCAGTCGCACCATGGATGCCGCCCAGCAAAACTACACTACGACAGAAAAAGAGATGCTTGTAGTAGTTTTTGCTTTTGATAAATTCCGTCCATATTTAATTGGTACTAAAGTAGTTGTTTATACTGACCATGCAGCGATTCGATACTTGTTTGCCAAAAAGGACGCTAAGCCACGCTGGATAAGGTGGATCCTACTGTTACAAGAGTTTGACTTTGAAATCAAGGATAAATTGAAAGAGTGGGTGCCCGGTGAGCTAACTTGTGGCTAAGGGCTTTAATGACTCTATGTATAAACAATCTTTTGTTTAATATAATTTACACTTTTATAATGGCATTTACTTTATCTTTTATCATATTATTATGTTGTGACATACTATAAGATGTTTAGATGAAGACCTTGAATATACTATAGTGTATGTAAGATGTGGTGGCACATGGGGATGGCTATCATGAAACACATCTTATAGTCACTGTATATTCTAAACAGTTCCTAGTCGATTGAGCCGTCCGTTAATAAGGATAAGGATCGCTCGAGATTGAGACTAGCATTTGCGATGCCGAGTACCACGTTTCATTGGTATGGAACATAGAGATGTTCAAAGCATGCAAATGGATATTCATACGATGAATGATCAAACTACCCTATCCGGACTTTCCAAGTGGTTATCACTTATCGAGTGGATAAAGTCCGCGGTTTTGGTTGTACACCATTAGTCCTTACTACTTGAAACATCATTGAGACTCTATATGCTAGTACTGTACTTTGACTCATTTACCGACTCTATTGGGGTCATCAGGTGTCAGGATTGGGTACAGTTACGACACATATAGGAGTCGATGCTTTGTTGTCAAGGATTCACCACATACTTGCTAGTGTGGATATCCTATGCAATCTGAGGAGATATTAGTGTGACGAATCTCTGGCCAGAGTACATGATGTGTTTTAAGAAATGGTTTTTTAGTAGCACATGCGATGTCACTATTTGATCTTCAAGATGCATTGCATAGTTATCGAATCTCGAACGACTCTCGATTTACCAATAGTTGTTGATTCGATCGGGATATATGGATGAAGGGACCGTACTGTACGTTAACCAAAATCTATTGGTTCTTGCAGGCACTATCAGTGATACCTAGGGAATCATGGGGCGATGTTGCTAGGCGCTCTTACCATGATTCGATGGGCAAGTCGGAAATTGTTGTTCCGAGTCACAAGGAGTTGTGAGCCCACGGCTAGCTGTATCCCTGAACCATTGAGGGTCACACAAGTAATGGATTTCTAATTTCCGTTGAGATAGTTAAATTTAATGAGTTAAATTTAATGAACAAAGAAGTAGGACTTCTTATATCAGAGTAGAAGAGTAAGATTTCCTAAAATGACATAGGAATGGGCATTTTTGAAAATCACTGAATTCGGATTCAGAAAATTTATCTTGATTTTAAAAGATGCAGAAATGGTTTCTGTGCACATTGGTGAAATTGGTTTATCAATCTGAGTCACGATGAATTTTATATTAATTTCTGAATATGCAGGCTTTGCTTGTCAGACTTTAACTTATGACTAATGGGCCCTAAGCTGTTAGCAGCCCACATTATAAATAAGTTATTGCAGTGCAGAAATTAGACACAAGTCTCATAATTTTCAAACACTAGGGTTTTGAGACCTAGAGTGGCCGCCCCCTCTCTGTGTGTTTCTCGCTGAAATCCAGTCTGTGAATTTCGAATTTGCAGCCTGGTTTAACGGATCAAATTCGTTAATTCTCTTCGTAGAAACTTTTGATAGATTTTCTAGTGCAATCTATCAGAGGGATTCGAATTCTGTTCGTGGACCTGATTGAAGAATTGTTCGTCCATCAGTTCTTGGGATATACAACAAGAGCAGAGTTATCTGTTGGTGTCCATAATCTCGTTTCGAGATTCAAGGTAAAAATTTAATTGTTATTTAATTTTTACACGCACAATTTAATCGTAAAGTTTTGATACCCATGATATGGAATCGTTCCATATAAAATTTTAAAACTTCCGCTGCACCGGGTATCAATTCTGATTGATCTGAACACCGTTTTCCAACAGTTGTATCAGAGCTAGGTTGCTCAGATCAAGCGATTAAATTAATCTATTGTACAAAATTTTTAAGCCTTGGTTTTTGAAACAAAAGGATTTTAAAAATTTAAAATTAATGGGCAAACCCGGGGCAGCGCACGGCGCTGCCCATGGGCAGCGATTTGATCGCTGCCGAGGGCAGCGATCGTCGCTGCCCAAGAGGCAGCGACGGGCTGCCCGGCCCGAGCCCCTTTTGGGGCGCGGGCTGCCCGGGATCGTCCCGGGCGGCACGGGAAAATTAATTTTTATTTTTAATTATAATTTTAATATGTTAAAATTCTATTTTTGGTCCGATCGAAAATTGTTTTTGATTGGTCCACGAGGCGTCGGATCGAATTGTTCGAGTCTGAAAATTTTAAAATTGATTTTTGGATAAATTTGAATTTTTGGAAAATTTATAGATTTTATCCGTTAAATCAGATTTTATGAAATTAATTATTTTTGGTACAATTGATGATAAGATATGATCTTATGGAAATATTGAGTAAAATATGATTTTATGTATAAAATTGGATTTTATATGTAAAATATGATTTTATTTGATAAAAAGGTAAAATATGATTTTGTATGTAAAATAAGATTTTATATATGGAATATGATTTTATCCTTTTTAATTTAATTGCCATTGCATGTTATTCAATAAATTAATTTTGAATTAAATATTATTGGATAAGGATGATCGATTACCATGACCAATTTTGTAGGTGTATGTTAGGGAATTTACATTTGTTTTTATTGTTGTTGGATTTATTAATGGGCCTGGTTTATGGCCCAATATGAATTGTCATATGTAATAAAAGTGAGCATGGTTTATGGCCCGTTCCCACCCCTTAAAATGTATCCCCTACTTGTCATAGTTATTTATTGTAAATACATTATACTTAGTGGGAGATGAAGATTTGAAGACGAAGGTGGGCCCAGCAGACAATAAAGACTGAAGAAATGTAAATTGGAAGCTCAATGTAATAGGATTGCATTGCATACTTGCATATTACCTAGGATTGGACTTAGACTCGTGATTGGCAACCACGGGTCGATTAGAAATGGAATCGATCATCCTAAATAATATATGATATTATTGATGTATGCATGTTTTAGACTAAATTGTATGAATCCCGCAAGCATACATAAAATGAAAGATGAGACAAATTTTCAAAATTAAAATCCCTCATTTTAAATATGATTTAAAATTGATATCAAGATTAAAAGGGAATTTAAATATTGTTTAAATGTTCCTACCTTCCATCAACGATCAATGTATGAGATGCTACCCGCGGATACGGTCCGGCTCATATTATTGGGGGGGCCCGTTCGTCGGAAAGTTGTACATTGGATCGGCACATGTTGTAAGTTGGGTGGAACTCTCATGGGATTTGCTCATATTATTGGGGATCCACATGGCGACCGTCCATCACAACTTAATATTGATGGGTCATCTTGACGTGTCACAATAAACGGCGTCATATTATTGGGCCCTTATTGGACATGAGGTAAAAACGTGGAGGTTGCTTTGGAAGCAATTGGGCTCTACCTTTTGAAAATTATGGTTGGCTGATATTATTCGGGACAATAGTTTGTCAATTGGACTCCATGTTCCCACTAAAGAAAATGTTTCTCGTTTTCACTAGAGGGTAGTGAAATCGTTAAAATAGTGGGAGTAAGATTCATAAAATAAATTTTGCCTATTTTATGTCTTAGTAAATTAATTAAACAATCACTGATTATTGTCTATTTCTCTTCAGTATTTCATTCAGATGAATTCGCGCAATCCACTATTCTCTATTCTCGAACAAAATAAACTGACTGGCGCAAACTATACGGAATGGTTCCGTAAGTTGAAGATTGTCTTGACCTCAGAGAAGATGTTCTACGTGTTAGAAAAATCTCCTCCGAAGGAAGCACCAGCTGATATAAGTCCGGAAGAGTTGGCCAAACTTGATAAATGGTGGGACCATGATATCAAGGCCAAATGCTATATGCAAGCTTCGATGTCTGATGAACTCCAGAGGCGATTTGAGGATACCGTGAATGCTGCTGACATTCATGTACAACTCAAGGAAATTTTTGGGGCTCAATCGAGAGCTGAAAGGTTCGCTACTGTAAAAGAGTTAATGACGTGTCGCATGTGTGAAGGGACTTCGGTCCGTGATCATGGGGTACGCGTGATTTGGCTCATTCAGAAGTTGGTAACGCTTGATTTGGTATTGGAGCATGAACTCAATGTGGACTTATTACTTCTCTCTCTTCCTTCATCGTTTGACGGTTTTGTGGTGAATTTCAATATGAACAAGATAGAGGCCTCCCTTGAAGAGATGGTCAATATGCTTGTAACTTATGAAGCCACTTTAAAGAAGGATAAACCGGTTCTCTTGGTGGGCTCCTCTTCTTCTGCTAAGAAGGGGCCAAGTACAAAGGGTAAGAAACATTCTGCCCCATCCAAGAAAACCGGACCCGAGAAGAAGAACAAGACAAAGGCTTCAAACATGGAAAAGTCCAAGGATGTTTGCCATCACTGCAAGAAACCCGTCATTGGAAACGTAACTGCAAGGAATATCTAGAGCAGTTGCGAACTGCGAAGGGTATGTTTTATATTGAAATAAATGTTTCACTTAATACTACTTCTTGGGTATTGGATACCGGATGTGGATCTCACATTTGCAATGATTTGCAGGTGATGACAAGAAGTCGCAAGCTTAGAATGGGTGAGACCCAGCTGAGGCTCGGAAATGGTTCTAGAGTTGAAGCCAAAGCTGTGGGAGACGTTTATTTAATTTTGCAGAACGATTTTAAATTACTTTTGAGAGATGTTTTATTTGTTCCAGACTTGATTAAAAACATTATTTCTATTTCTATGCTTGATAGAGATGGTATTTCTTGCAATTTTGTGAATGAGATTTGCAATATTTACAAGAATGAATGTTTGATTGGAAATGGACAACTTGAAAACGATCTATATAACTTAAAATTAAAAGGCGTTCCAATAAATTATGTTGATAAACTGGTAACAACGAACAAAAGGAAAATCGATAGTCAAAACCCGGCAAACCTTTGGCATGCTAGGCTAGGTCATATTTCATCAAGGAGGATGAACAAACTAGTGGGAGAGGGCATGTTTGATATGTCTGATATTAACTCTCTAGCTACTTGTGAGTCCTGCCTGAAAGAAAAAATGACTAAATCTCCTTTCAAGAGGAAACCTGAACGTAGTCAAAATCTGTTGGATTTGATCCATACAGATGTTTGTGGTCCATTTAGAATTGGTACTCAATTTGGTCACACCTACTTCATTACCTTTACTGATGATTATTCTAGGTATGGGTACTTATATTTGATGAAATATAAGTCTGAATCATTTAAAAAGTTCAAAGAATTCAAGGCTGAAGTAGAAAACAAACTAGGTAAGAGGATTAAAGCACTTCGATCAGATCAAGGTGGAGAATACTTGAGTACCGAGTTTTTGAGCTATCTAAAAGAGAATGAGATTCTCTCTCAGTGGACTCCTCCTATGACACCACAGCTGAATGGTGTTTCGGAGCGTCGTAATAGAACCTTGTTGGACATGGTTCGATCCATCTGAGCTCCCACCATCGTTTTGGGGCTACGCGCTTGAAACGGCGGTTTTGTTGTTGAACAACATTCACACTAAAGCAGTAGATAAAACACCATACGAGTTATGGAATGGCAAAGCTCCTAAGTATTCGTACTTGAGGATTTGGGGATGTCCTGCTTACGTGAAGCAGACAGTGGGAGATAAGTTGGATATTCGATCCATCTTATGTTATTTTGTGGGGTATCCGAAGAATTCAATCGGATATTATTTCCATCATCCTGCTGAAACAAAGGTGTTTGTTTCAAGGAATGCCACCTTCTTGGAGAAGGAATTCTTATTGGATAAGAAAGGCAAGATGATGGAACTCGAAGAAATTCGAGAAGAACCCGAAATACAAATTAACGATCCTATACCTCAAGAATCATCACAAGACACGCCTATTGCTAGAAGATCCGAGAGGACTTCTAGGCTTCCTGTTAGATATGGTCTTCTTCTTGAAGGGGATCAAAGTGAACCCGATATTGGATATGATCCAAGAAACTTCAAGGAAGCAATTTCTGATGCGGATTCTAATTTATGGCTTGAAGCAATGCAATCGGAAATAGACTCGATGCATTCAAACCAAGTTTGGTCTTTAGTAGATCCTCCTGATGGAATTGTTCCAATAGGATGTAAATGGATTTACAAAAGAAAACTTGGGCCTGATGGAAAGGTGTTGACCTATAAGGCACGATTGGTTGCAAAAGGTTATACTCAAAGACAAGGAGTTGACTATGATGAAACCTTTTCACCAGTCGCAATGTTCAAGTCCATAAGAATCCTAATTGCCATAGCAGCATGGTATGACTATGAGATATGACAAATGGATGTGAAGACTGCATTTCTTAATGGAAACATTAAGGAAGAAATCTATATGATGCAGCCTGAAGGATTCACCTCCATGGGAAGCGAGCATAAGGTATGCAAGCTTCAGAGATCAATTTATGGTTTAAAACAAGCATCAAGAAGTTGGAACCAGAAATTTGATGAAACAATAAAGGATTTTGGTTTTATCAAGAACCCGGAGGAACCATGCATGTACAAGAAAGTAGTTAAGGATGCGGTAACATTCTTAGTACTTTATGTTGATGACATCCTACTCATTGGGAATGACGTAGGGATGTTGCAGTCAACAAAGATATGGTTATCAGGTAGATTCTCGATGAAGGATTTGGGTGAGGCATCCTATATTCTAGGGATACAGATCTATAGAGATAGATCTAAGAGAATGATAGGACTCACTCAAGCAACCTACATCGACACTATATTGAAAAGGTTTTCAATGGATGAGTCCAAGAGAGGACATCTACCTATGTGTCATGGAGTCTCTCTATCCAAGTCTATGTGTCCCAAGACTGACGAAGAGATAGAGAAAATGACACACATACCATATGCGTCAGCCATAGGGAGTATCATGTATGGGATGATATCCATCAGACCGGATGTGGCATTTGCTCTGAGTGTCACGAGAAGATATCAAGCCAATCCCGGTCAAATGCATTGGAAAGCCGTGAAGGATATTCTTAAGTATTTGAGAAGAACTAAGAATGTATTCATGGTTTATGGAGGAAGAGAACTGAAATTGGAAGGCTATACCGACTCTAGCTTCCAAAGTGACGTGGATGACTCGAAGTCAACCTCTGGATTTGTGTTCATGCTCAATGGCGGTGCTGTCTCTTGGAAGAGTTCCAAGCAGGACACCACAGCGGATTCCACCACTGAGGCAGAATACATTGCGGCATCAGCTGCTGCTAAAGAGGCCGTTTGGATGAGGAATTTCGTCCAAGAGTTGGGCGTCATTCCTGAAGCTGTTGGTCCAGTCCCGGTGTACTGTGACAACACGGGTGCCGTTGCTCAGGCAAATGAACCAAGGTCTCATCAAAGATCCAAACACGTACTGAGGAAATACCACATCATCCAGGAGATCGTGGAAAGAGGAGACATTACTGTCGAGAGAGTGGCCTCTGCAGACAATATCGCTGATCCACTTACTAAGCCCTTGCCAGGACCATTATTTGACAAACATCGCGAAGCAATGGGACTACGTAGTATGACTAGTTGGCTTTAGGGCAAGTGGGAGATTGAAAGAGTGGGTGCCCGGTGAGCCAACTTGTGGCTAAGGGCTTTAATGACTCTATGTATAAACAATCTTTTGTTTAATATAATTTACACTTTTATAATGGCATTTACTTTATCTTTTATCATATTATTATGTTGTGACATACTATAAGATGTTTAGATGAAGACCTTGAATATACTATAGTGTATGTAAGATGTGGTGGCACATGGGGATGGCTATCATGAAACACATCTTATAGTCACTGTATATTCTAAACAGTTCCTAGTCGATTGAGCCGTCCGTTAATAAGGATAAGGATCGCTCAAGATTGAGACTAGCATTTGCGATGCCGAGTACCACGTTTCATTGGTATGGAACATAGAGATGTTCAAAGCATTTAAATTGATATTCATACAATGAATGATCGAACTACCCTATCCGGACTTTCCAAATGGTTATCACTTATCGAGTGGATAAAGTCCGCGGTTTTGGTTGTACACCATTAGTCCTTACTACTTGAAACATCATTGAGACTCTATATGCTAGTACTGTACTTTGACTCGTTTACCGACTCTATTGAGGTCATCAGGTGTCGGGATTGGGTACAGTTATGACACATATAGGATTCGATGCTTTGTTGTCAAGGATTCACCACATACTTGCTAGTGTGGATATCCTATGAAATCTGAGGAGATATTAGTGTGACGAATCTCTGGCCAGAGTACATGATGTGTTTTAAGAAATGGTTTCTTAGTAGCACATGCGATGTCACTATTTGATCTTCAAGATGCATTGCATAGTTATCGAATCTCGAACGACTCTCGATTTACCAATAGTTGTTGATTCGATCGGGATATAGGAATGAAGGGACCGTACTGTACGTTAACCAAAATCTATTGGTTTTTGCAGGCACTATCAGTGATACCTAGGGAATCATGGGGCGATGTTGCTAGGCGCTCTTACCATGATTCGATGGGCAAGTCGGAAATTGTTGTTCCGAGTCCCAAGGATTTGTGAGCCCACGGCTAGCTGTATCCCTGAACCATTGAGGGTCACACAAGTAATGGATTTCTAATTCCCGTTGAGATAGTTAAATTTAATGAGTTAAATTTAATGAACAAAGAAGTAGGACTTCTTATATTAGAGTAGAAGAGTAAAATTTCCTAAAATGACATAGGGATGGACATTTTTCGAAATCACTGAATTCGGATTCAGAAAATTTATCTTGACTTTAAAAGATGCAGAAATGGTTTCTGTGCACATTGGTGAAATTGGTTTATCAATCTGAGTCACGATGAATTTTATATTAATTTCTGAATATGCAGGCTTTGCTTGTCAGACTTTAACTTATGACTAATGGGCCCTAAGCTGTTAGCAGCCCACATTATAAATAAGTTATTGCAGTGCAGAAATTAGACACAAGTTTCATAATTTTCGAACACTAGGGTTTTGAGACCTAGAGTGGCCGCCCCCTCTCTGTGTTTTTCTCTTTGAAATCCAGTCTGTGAATTTCGAATTTGCAGTCTGGTTTAACGGATCAAATTCGTTAATTCTCTTCGTAGAAACTTATGATAGATTTTCTAGTGCAATCTATCAGAGGGATTCGAATTTTGTTCGTGGACCTGATTGAAGAATTATTCGTCCATCAGTTCCTGGGATATACAACAAGAGCAGAGTTATCTGTTGGTGTCCATAATCTCGTTTCGAGATTCAAGGTAAAAATTTAATTGTTATTTAATTTTTACACGCACAATTTAATCATAAAGTTTTGATACCCATGATATGGAATCGTTCCATATAAAATTTTAAAACTTCCGCTGCACCGGGTATCAATTCTGATTGATCTGAACACCGTTTTCCAACATAAAAAGGTAAGTGAAAATCAAGTGGCAGATCACTTATCGAGATTGGAGTTAGAGAACGTGAAGGAGGAGGAAAGCATAAAGGAACTGTTTCCTGATGAACAGATCTTTGAGGTAAGTTCCTATACCTCTTGGTTTGCTGATATAGCGAATTTTTCGTCTTGTGGTGCTATGCCTCCAGAGTTGAATCGACATCAAAAGAAGAAGTTTTTCCATGACGTTAAGTTCTACTTATGGGATGATCCCTATATTTTCAAACGTTGCGCTGATCAAGTGATTAGACGATGTGTGGCGGGGCGAGAGGCAGCTGAAATTTTTGAACAATGTCATTCCTCTCCCTATGGAGGACATTTTGGAGCCACCCGAACTGCCGCTAAGGTATTACAATCTGGTTTTTATTGGCCTACGTTATTTAAAGATAGTTATACCTTAGTGAAATCATGTGATAAGTGCCAAAGAACGGGAAATATTTCTAGAAAGCATGAATTACCTCTCACAAACATTTTAGAAGTTGAATTATTTGATGTGTGGGGCATTGATTTTATGGGTCCTTTTCCCCCTTATTTTGGCTACACTTATATCCTATTAGCAGTGGATTATGTGTCGAAATGGGTGGAAGCAATTGTCACCTCTACTAATGACGCTCGTGTTGTAGTAAAATTTCTGCAGAAGAACATTTTTACACGGTTTGGAACACCAAGAGCAATAATCAGTGATGAAGGTACGCACTTTTGTAATAAAATTTTTAATACCTTGCTCACTAAGTATGGTGTCAGGCATAAGGTGGCGTGTGCGTATCATCCGCAAACCAATGGTCAAGCGGAAATTTCTAACCGAGAAATCAAGCAAGTATTAGAGAAGACGGTGAAGACGAATAGAAAAGATTGGGCACTCAAGCTGGATGACGCATTATGGGCGTACCGCACTGCTTTTAAAACACCGATTGGGATGTCACCGTATAGGTTGGTGTTTGGTAAGGCATGTCATTTTCCCTTGGAGTTAGAGCATAAAGCATTTTGGGCGGTCAAGAAGCTGAATATGGATATCGAAGCATCGGGGGAATTACGTAAATTACAGTTGACAGAATTGGAAGAGTTTCAAAATGATGCATATGAGAATGCCAAGATCTACAAGGAGCAAACAAAGAAGTGGCATGATAAGAACATTGTACCTCGCGAATTCGAACCAGGTCATAAAGTATTGCTATTTAACTACCGTCTAAAATTGTTTCCAGGAAAATTGAAGTCCAGATGGTCTGGACCATTTATGGTGGAGAAGGTATATCCGCACGGTGCGATTGAGCTGCGATGTACAGATGGAAGAATATTCAAAGTGAACGGGCAAAGGGTGAAACATTATTATGGTACTGAAGTACTAAGAGTACTCTCCTCATAGACCCGGCTTAAAACTGGTGAAAGTCCGGCTGAGGACTATAAAACAAGCACTAAATGGGAGGCAACCCATTTGTCCGTTTAGTTTTAATTTTGTCTTTTTGGTTTTTGCTTTGCATTTTGTCATTTTCTTGTTAGTTATTTATTTTTCTTCCTTTTATTTCATTTTCAGGAACCATTTCTAAAATGTCACGTGCGCCCGCGTATCTTGTGTGTCCCGAAAATAACAAGTGACAAACTGTTCCAGACGGCTATGCGCGCCCGCCTCTCCTGTGGCGCGCCCGCGCGTGAGGAAATGTCAATCTCGAAGTTATGAGCAGTGCACTATGCGCACCCGCTTCACTTTAGGCGCGCCCGCTCCTGAAAATAATGCACACAACTGCAGTTCTACAGAGTTCTATGCGCGGCCACCTGTCACTGGGGCGCGCCCGCACGTCGCTTTACGAATTAAAAGAACATTAGCAGTGCACTATGCGCGCCCGCCTTACCTGACGCGTGCCCGCCTCGACTGCACTTCTTACCCGATTTCTTGCCTTCTTTCTCCCATTCCCTTTTCTATTTTTACCCTATATTTCCTTTTCTTCCAACTCTTTTGCTCTCCAACTTGCCGATTTTTCTCCATCTCTTCCTCTATTGTCAATATTTTCCCTTTTATCTCTATAGTTTTTCTTTCCTCTCAATTCGTCCTCTTTACCTTCTAAATTTTCGTTTCTTCTAATCTCTAATTTCTCGTTCAAGGGTGAGGCATCGAGCTTGGTGCAAGGCTATACTTTTCTGGGTTATTGTGGAGTTTTCTCTTGCTCTAGTGGTAAGTTCTCTGTTCACGTGTGTGCCCACTTTTCTGCTTATTGGGTTCTTGATTTGGAAGGAGTTTTTGGAGTGGATTTTTAATTGTGTGGGGTGAATTGATTGTAGTAGTTGTTACATTTAAGTGTAGAGGTGGGGTGACTGAAATTCTTAGTTGTGGGTATCAAGATTGTTGAATTGTTCTTGTGAATTGCAAGTTCATATTGTGCCTGCCAAGTGTTTGATTTATGGCTCCTAAGAAGAAAACAAAGTTGGGGGAATCTTCATCTTCCACCCCTGATTTTGATAATCATCGTTTTTGGAATCCAACGGCCGAAGTAAATTATCAAGAGTTGCTTTCTAAGAATATTTTTCCTGAGAGAGGATTTGACACTATCGTTGGTTTTGAGCCAAATGGAATTATTAGAAGCAATGTCGGGGATGAGGCGATATAGCGTCAATGGCTTCAATTTGTTAAGCAGCCTCAAGAAGCTGTTATTTCAGTAGTGCGAGAGTTCTATGCCAATCTGAAAGTTAAACACGTTGACTTCAAAGTATTAGTCAGAGGACACATGGTGCCGTTTGATTCGGTTGCAATTAATACTCTCTTTCAAATTCCGCCAATAGAAAATGATGAGTATGTGGCATATCATTCTGGGGACATTGATTATGATGCTATTATCCAATCTATCTGTGTCGAGGGAGCTGTGTGGGGATTGGGAAGTGATTTTAAACCTTCCAAGTTGCGCAAGGTTGATTTGAAAAGTGATGCCAAGAGATGGTACACTCTCGTCTGTGCTAGACTGAAGCTCACCGACCATGATCATGAGGTCACACGTGAAAGGGCGATTCTTGTTTATTGCATCGTGGAAGGAATGGCTATGGATTTGGGTCGTATCTGTCAAGAGACGATTCAAAATGTGTTTACTGGTCGATCAAGGGGGGGCCTTGCCTTGCCTTCCATTATTACTGATTTGTGTGAAGCAGTGGGGGTTGATTGGAGCCCGACTGAAGAGTTGTTGAAGCCCACGGCTCTCATACCCGGTGATTCTACGTCCTCTTGCCACCAATATGATAGTGAACAAAGAGAACGTGCGGCTAGAAGATCTTTCAATGCTCGAGCTGCTGCTAGTCGAGCTTCTGCATCACAGTCTGCGGCACCTCCTTCTTTGGAAGAGGGGGTTACATCCATTGAGGAAGATTTGCGCCAACATCATCAAGAATTCCATCACTTTCAGCAAAGACATGACGTTTTCATAGATTACATGATGGGATTCACTAGTGCATTGAGCCACCAATTTCCTCAAGCGGAGAGTTCGGCTCATCCTTTTCCCCCTTATCCTCAGTGGCCACCTGCTTTTGGTACTTCAAACCCGGCACCTGCTGTTGATAGTCACGATTTGAGTGATGACAACGACGACCACCGACGGTCATCGTTTGAGTTACATGTCCTATTTCTTTCTTGTTTAAATCATTGAGGACACTGATTGTACCAAGTTTGGCGGGATTTTGCTTTGTGATTCCAAGATGCTGAATTTGTTTTTATTCCTTTTTGTGTGGTTTGTTTTAGTTTGTTTTTGTTTATTGTGTTCAGTCTTCTGTATTGTGTGGTGGTGGGATGCATTTGCGAGATTGGATTAGTTTGTGAGGTTGTGAAAGGGTGAATTGTTGAGTGAATGTGAGTTAAATCCAAGAAACCATGAAAGAAATGAAAATACATTGGCCAATGATGCAAATGGTTGTTTTTAGCTTTACTCCATGATTGAACTAAAATAATTTTTATGGATAAACCACTGAGATGAATGAATCCCTATACATTCTGTGCTTTTTCTTAAGTCTGAGTTAAAACATACAACCATAGAAGTGAATGAGGCAATTCTTGAGATCTTTGGCCCTTAGTTGCCCTTCGAGCTTTCACAAGATATACATGAGTACTTTAGGTACGTGATCTGAGTTGGAAATCATCGTTTTCTGTTGATGATTATTTCTTTTCTGCACTGGTTATAATTTGTGTGATTTACTTGTGAATTGAGATTGTCTAGAACTAGGTCGGACACCCTTTGAGGCGCAATACGGGCAAAACTGAGATTAGGGATGATTTAGGCGATTTTTCTAAATGCATTTGAGCCTTTCAAGCTACCTATTAATATTTTTATACCTAGTACCTTGTTTGAGCTTTATTTGAAAATCGAATGGCATGCATGTAAACGTGTGATTAAGCCCCCATTCGTCATTATTTCAAGGTCCTACATTGACTACCTGAATAGCCTAAACACTAATTCCTACCTTTAAGGGAGTAATTTGAATGCTAAATTTTTATATGCTCCTAGTTGATATTTTTGAAAATATGGAATGGTGTGGTGGAATATTTGAAAAGAAAAAAAATGAAAAGAGGTAGTAGAAAAAAAAAAGAAGAAAGAATGAAAGTTGAAAAAGGGTGTGAAAAAGTTGAGAAAATTGTGGTTGTGAAAGATGAAAAAGTTGAAGAAGAAAAAAAAATGAATGAAGTGAATTGAAATAGAAGTGAAATTGTGAATGAAAAAGGAGTCGTAATTAGAGTTTGATGAATATAAATTACTCCTTATTTTGAATTCTTATCCTTCATTTGTAGCCATGAGCCAGACCTTACATTATAAACTAATTAAGTCCTATTGACCGAGTCTTAGCTGCCCAATATACTAATGGAGAAGGGTTGCGAGAATCTAGCCTATGGATGATTGATTGACACTCTTAATGAATATGAATTTTTGACCAAAACACGCACACAAGTTTTTTTTTGTGAAATAACCTGATTTTTGCGTGTGTTTCAAAAGTAATTATCCTGTGTTTGATCATTTTACCTGTTAAAGTCCTCCTGATCTATGAATATATGAATTGAGTTAGATAAGAGTATTTTGCACATGAGTTGCGGGATTTGTAAGTTTTGGAGGTTCACTAGTTTGTGTTTGAAAAATGACAGTTTGATATGATTGGATGAAATTTTCTGAATATTTTGCTAAGGCCATTGTTTCATAGTAATTCTTGGTTGGTCTTGATTTGTTGAGTGGAATAGTTAGTGTTTTGTGCTTGAGGCTTGATTGGTTTTGCTCGGGACTAGCAAACATTTAAGTTTGGGGGAATTTGATAAGTGCATTTTGTGCACGTAAATTGTGTTGATATTATTGGATAATTGCTTGGTTTCGAGCGGAATTATGTGGAAGTTGTTGTTGTTTTTGTTGGATGTTAGGAATTACAAGAATTAATGAATGTATGATAGAAGAAATCAAAGATTTGAAGTCAAGAAAAGAGTGAAGCGAGTGAAGATGGTTTGTAGTTTGAAGAAAATTGGATAGACGACTATGCGCGCCCGCGCCTGGTGTGGTGCGCCCACGCGTCAACTGAAGAGAAACTCAACAAAGATCTACAGGAAGCTATGTGCGCCCGCGCGTGAAGTCGAGTTACTAATTGTCTGAGACAGTGTACTATGCGCGCCCGCGCCTGGCGTGGCGCGCCCGCCTGTCGTAGTCTGTATGACGAAGTGCTGTGTTTGGACGAATCTTAAGGGCGTATTTAAGGGTTTTTCAGACCTAATTGGAGCTATCTAGCCGCCACTACACAAAAATAATCTTGAGAGAAAAGTCGTTGAAGTTTCGATTGAGATTTGGAGTTGCTTGGAACGAAGACGAAGACTTTTCAGCCGGACACGGAAGAAAGACTTCGGATTTGTTATCTTTACTTTATTTATTTCTTTTGGGATTGAATTATGTTTGAATTTCTGAACATGATTTATGTTGCTATGAATTTGATTATGAACTAACTTTTTAAGTCTAGAGGTTGATGTAGCTTGGTCAAGACAATATTTATGAATTATTGATTTTAATGAATTGAGTTCTTCTAAATTAATTGTGATTCTAGTTTTGAAAGTCGTTTCAATTTACTGGCCATAAATTGATTTGTCATATTTATTCATAATCCGGCACTTGGGAGAGGGTTAGAATAGGATCAATAGAATTTGCACTGTTAATTGTTTATATGACTTGAGAGAGCTTATAGCCTTAATAGAGCCTAAAAAGAACATTGTTTTACACATATCATTACAAGTAGAATTTGAATAGGGATATTGAAATCGATCTGTAATTGATACATTCTATTTGATACTCGGGAGAGGGAAATAGTATAATATATGTGTTCTTGGTTATTAATTGAAAAGAATTCATGAAAATAGATTGATTAGGATTGAATATTGTCGAGACCAGGTGAAATCAAACCTCTAGATTATTTTTTCTCTGACTGATAATCTTTAAAGGATTGTGTTTGTGCGTGCTTTTCAATCTTCTTACTTGTTTAATTTGTCATCAACCCCTCTAAAGTTTAATTTTCTAAATAAAATTAAGACTATTTTAATTACAAGTATTGAATATTTTCGAATTATTTCCTGTGGGATCGACACTCTCTCTTTCACTTTACTAAAACTTGACACTCGTATGCTTGCGAGCATTTTTCACTACAGTTGTCGTTAGACAAGTGAGATACAATGTGTTGTATCTGAAAGAGTGGGTGACCGATTAGCCAACTTATGGCTAAGGGCTTTTATGACTCTATGTAAAACAATTTTTGTTTAATATAATTTACACTTTTATATTGGCGTTTTCTTTATATTTCTTCATATTGTTATATTGTGATATACTATTGTTGTTTAGATGAAGACCTTGAATATACTTGAGTGCATGTAAGATGTGATAGTACATTGGGATGACTATCATGAAACACATCTTATAATCACTGTATATTCTAAACAGTTCCTAGTCAATTGAGCCGTCCGCAAATAAGGATAAGGATCGCTCGAGACTGAGACTAGCATTTGCGATGCCGAGTACCACGTTTCATTGGTATGGAACATAGAGATGTTCAAAGCATGCAAATGGATATTCATATGATGAATGATCAAACTACCTTATCCAGACTTTCCAAGTGGTTATCACTTATTGAGTGGATAAAGTCCGCGGTCTTGGTTGTACACCATTAGTCCTTACTACTTGAAACATCATGGAGACTTTATATTCTAGTACTGTACTTTGACTCGTTTATCGACTTTATTGGGGTCATCAGGTGTCGGGATTGGGTACAGTTACGACACATATAGGAGTCGATGCTTTGTTGTCAAGGATTCACCACATACTTGCGAGTGTGGATATCCTATGCGATCTGAGGAGATATTAGTGTGACAAATCTCTGGCAAGAGTACATGATGTGCTTTAGGTTACTTGGTTTCCTAGTAGCACATGCGATGTCACTATTTGATCTTCAAGATGCATTGCATAGTTATCGAATCTCGAACGACTCTCGATGTACCAATGATTGTTGATTCGATCGGGATATATGGATGAAGGGACCGTAATGTAAGCTAACCAAAATCTACTGGTTCTTGCAGGCACTATCAGTGATACCTAGGAAATCGTGGGGCGATGTTGCTAGGCGCTCTTACCATGATTCGATGGGTAAGTCGGAAATTTTTGTTCCGAGTCACAAGGAGTTGTGAGCCCACGGCTAGCTGTATCCCTGAACCATTGAGTGTCACACAAGTAATGGATTACTAATCCCCGTTGAGATAGTTAAATTTAAAGAGTTAAATTTAACGAAAGAGAAGTTGGACTTCTTAACTAAAGTGAGTGAAATTTCCTAAAATGACATAGGGATGGGCATTTTGGAAATCACTGAATTCGGATTCAAAAAAATTATCTTGACTTTAAAAGGTGCAGAAATGGTTTCTAGGCACATTGGTGAAATCAGTTTATCAATCGGAGTCATGATGAATTTTATATTAATTTCTATAATAACATGATTGGCTTGTTGGGCTTAAGTTATGGATTATAGGCCCTAAGAAGTTAGTGTCCTAATACAATTATAACTTAATACAGTCTAAAAATTATATAAAAATATGCATGTTATTTTTGAAAATCAACAATGATTCCATCTTGAGTTTTCGAAAATTACACATAAAATTCTAAGGGGATTTTCGAAATCCTCTATCTCCTTTTTGAGAAAATTCAGTCTGTGATTTTTCTGAAAAATTACATTCTGAATTGACAGATCAAATCTATTTAATCTGTACGATAAACATCTGATTGATTTCTAGTGCAATCAATCAGAAGGTTTTATTTTTCTGTTGGTTGACCTAATTCCGGAGATTGATCGAGCAGTCATCAGTTCCTGAGATTTACAACAAGAGCATATTTAATCTGTTGGAGTCCATAATCAAGTCATAGCTTGAAGAGGTAAAATTTAATTGTGATTATTATTTTACTTGCATATTTTAATCGTAGGATTTGATACCCACGATATGGAATCGTTCCATATAAAAAATTTTAAACTTCCGCTGCACCAGGTATCACATCCGTTTGATCCGAGAACACGCGGTTCAACAGTGGCGTCAGAGATAGGTCGTTCTTTGGTCAAACGATTAAAATTAATCGATTGTACAAAATTTTTAGCCTCGGTTTTTGGAAAACAAAACGAATTTTTTAAATTATAATTTTGAAGGAAACATGGGCAACAAGGGCAGCGACGAGCTACCCACCTCCACGTGGGCAGCCCTGTCCCACGTGGAGGCAGGGCTGCCCAGGAATGTCCCGGGCAGTCCGAAAAATTAAAATTTGATTATTTGGATTTTTTGAAATTTTTTAAATTTTAGTTTTGGTCCGATCGAAAATTGTTTTTGATTGGTCCACGAGGCATCGGATCAAATTGTTTGAGTCCGAAATTTTTAAAATTGATTTTTGAATAAATTTGAATTTTTGGAAAATTTAAAATTTTATCCGTTAAATTAGATTTTATAAATTTAATTATATTGGTATAATTGATGAAAAGATATGATCTTATGAAAATATTAGATAAAATTTGATTTTATCTTTTTAATTATGATTGTCATTGCATGTTATTCAATTATTTAATTATTGAATTAATTATTGGATAAGAGGATGATCGATTGCCATGACCAATTTTTTAGGTGTATGTTAGGTTGTTTACATTTGGTTTTATTGTTGTTGGGTTTTATTAATGGGCTTGGTTTATAGCCCAATTTGAATTGTCATTTTTAATAAAAAGTGGGCCTGGTTTATGGCCCGTTCCCATCCTTAAATATGTATCCCCTACTTGTAATCGAAATTTATTGTAAATTTATTAGACTTAGTGGGAGATAAAGATTTGAAGACAAAGGTGGGCCCAGCAGACAATAAAGACCGAAGAAATGTAAATTGAAAGCTCTAGTAATAGGATTGCATTGCATACTTGCATATCACCTACGATTGGACTTAGACTCGTGATTGGCAACCACAGGTCGATTAGTTATTGGGGTCGATCATCCTTTATATAATATATGATATTATTGTTGTATGCATGTTTAGACTAAATTGTATGAATCCCGCAAGCATACAAACTTTAAATGATGAGACAATTTTTCAAAATTAAAATCCCTCATTTTAAATATGATTTAAAATTGATATGAAGATTATAAAAGGGAATTTAAATATTGTTTAAATGTTCCTACCTTCCATCAACGATCAATGTATGAGATGCTACCCGCGGGCACGGTCCGGCTCATATTTTTGGGGGGGCCCCGTTCGTCGGAAAGCTATACATTGGATCGACACATGTTGTAATTTGGGTAGAACTCCCATGGGATTGGCTCATATTATTGGGGATCCACATGGCGACCGTCCATCACAACTTAATATTGATGGGTAATCTTGACATGTCACAATAAACAACATCATATTATTGGGCCCTTATTGGACATGAGGTAAAAACATGGAGGTTGCTTTGGAAGCAATTGGGCTCTACCTTTTGAAAATTATGGTTCGCTGATATTATTCGGGACTATAGTTTGTCAATTGGACTCCATGTTCCCACTAAGGAAACCCGTTTCCCGTTTTCACTAGAGGGTAGTGAAATCGTTAAAATAGTGGGAGTGAAATTCATAAAATTAAATTTTGCCATATTTTATGTCTTAGTAAATTAATTAAACAATCATCGATTATTGTCTGTTTCATCTAAGTATATCATTATGATGAATCTTCGTAATCCACATGTTTCAGTTCTCGAACAAAACAAACTTTTTGGCGCAAACTATACGTAATGGTTCCATAAGTTAAGATTGTCCTGAATTCGAAAAAGATTTTCTAAGTGTTAGAAAAGGCTCCTTCGAGAAATAGCCCCGACTGATGTAACTTCGGAAAGGTTGGCCAAACTAGAAAAATGGTAGGACCATGATCTCAAGGCCAAGTGTTACATGAAAAGATGGACAAGTCTAAATAAGTTTGCCATCACTGCAAGAAACCCGGTTACTGGAAGCGCAACTGCAAAAATTGTATATCAAATAGTTACGAACTACAAAGGATATATTTTATAAATGTTTCACTTAATATTATTTCTTGGATATTGGATACCAGATGTAGATCTCACATTTGCAATGAGTTGCAGATGATGACAAGAAGTCGTAATCTTAGGATGGGTGAGACCCAGTTAAGGCTCGGGAATGGTTCCAGAGTTGAATCCAAAAGTTATGGGAAATATTTGTTTAATTTTGCAAAAAACTTTTAAGCTATATTTTGAGAGAGATGTTTTTATTTGTACCGAGATTTCATTAAAACATTATTTCTTTTTCTATTCTTGATAGAGAAGATCTTTCTTGAAATTTTGAGAATGGGATTTGCAATATTTACAAGAATGAATGTTTGATTTGAAATGGACAATTTTAAAACGATCTATATAACTTAAAATTAAAAGACGTTTCAATTAATTATGTTGATAAACCGGAAACAACAAACAAAAAGAAAATCGATAGTCAAAACCCGGCAAACCTTTAGCATGCTAGGCTAGGTCATATTTCCTTAAGGAGGATGAACAAGCTAGTGGGAGATGGAATGTTTGATATGTCTGATATTAACTCTCTACCTACTTGTGAGTCCTGCCTAAAAGGAAAAATGACTAAATCTCCTTTCAAAAGGAAACCTGAGCGTAGTCAAAATCTATTGGATTTGATCCATACGGATGTTTGCGGCCCATTTAGTAATGGTACTAAATTTGGTCACACCTACTTCATTACCTTTACTGATGATTATTCTAGGTATGAGTATTTATATTTAATGAAATATAAGTCTGAATCATTTGAAAAGTTCAAGGAATTCAAGGCTGAAGTAGAAAACAAACAAGGTAAAAGTATTAAAGCACTTCGATCAGATCGAGGTGGAGAATACTTAAGTACCGAGTTTTTGGACTATCTAAAAGAGAATGAGATTCTCTCTCAGTGGACTCCTCCTATGACACCTCAGCTGAATGGTGTCTCGGAGCATCGCAATCGAACATTGTTGGACATGGTTCGATCCATGATGAGCTTCACTGAGCTTCCACCTTCGTTTTGGGGTTATGCGCTTGAAACGGCGGTATTGTTGTTGAACAATGTTCATACCAAATCATTGAATAAAACTCCATACGAGTTATGGAATGGCAAAGCTCCTAAGTATTCGTACTTGAGGATTTGGGGATGTCCTGCTTATGTGAAGCAGACAGTGGGAGATAAGTTGGATAGTCGATCCACCTTATGTTATTTTGTAGGATATCCGAAGAATTCAATCGGATATTATTTCTATCATCCTACTGAAACAAAAGTGTTTGTTTCGAGGAATGCCACCTTCATGGAGAAGGAGTTCTTACTTGATAAGAAAGGCAAGATGATGGAACTCGAAGAAATTCGAGAAGAACCAGAGATACAAAATAACGATCCCACACCTCAAGAGGACATACACGCCTACACCTAGGAGATCCGAGAGGACTTCCAGACCTCCTATTCGATATGGTCTTCTTCTTGAAGGGGATCAAAGTGAACCCGACATTGGATGTGATCCAATAAACTTCAAGGAAGCAATTTTTTATGCGGATTCGAATTTATGGCTTGAAGCTATGCAGTCGGAAATAGACTCGATGCATAAAAACCAAGTTTGGTCTTTAGTAGATCCTCCCGATGGAATTGTTCCAATAGGGTGTAAATGGATCTACAAGAGAAAACTTGAGCCTGATGGTAAGGTACTGACCTACAAGGCACGATTGGTCGCAAAAGGTTATACTCAATGTTCAAGTCCATAAGAATCCTTATTTCCATAGCAGCTTGGTATGACTATGAGATATGACAAATGGATGTGAAGACTGCATTTCTTAATGGAAACATTAAGGAAGAGATCTATATGATGCAGCCCGAGGGATTCACATCTATGGAAAGCGAGCATAAGGTATGCAAGCTTCAGAGATCAATTTATTGTCTCAAACAAGCATCAAGAAGTTGGAACCAGAAATTTGATGAAACAATAAAGGATTTTGGTTTCATCAAGAACCCGGAGAAACCATGCGTGTATAAGAAAGTAGTTAAGGATGCTGTGACATTCTTGGTACTTTATGTTGATGACATCATACTCATTGGGAATGATGTAGGGATGTTGCAGTCAACAAAGATATGGTTATCAGGTAGATTCTCGATGAAGGACTTGGGGGAGGCGTCCTATATTCTAGGAATACAGATCTATAGAGATAGATCTAAAAGAATGATAGGACTCACTCAAGCAACCTACATCGACACCATATTGAAGAGGTTCTCTATGGATGAGTCCAAGAGAGGACATCTACCTATGTGTCATGGAGTTTCTCTATCCAAGTCTAGGTCTCCCAAGACTGACGAGGAGATAGAGAAAATGACACATATACCATATGCGTCAGCCATAGGTAGTATCATGTATGGGATGATATCTACCAGACCGGATGTGGCATTTGCTCTGAGTGTCACGAGCAGATATCAAGCCAATCCCGGTCAAATGCATTGGAAAGCCGTGAAGGATATTCTTAAGTACTTGAGAAGGACTAAAAATATATTCATGGTTTATGGAGGAAGAGAATTGAAATTGGAAGGCTATACCGACTCTAGCTTCCAAAGTGACGTGGATGACTCGAAGTAAACCTCTGGATTTGTATTCATGCTCAATGGCGGTGCTGTTTCTTGGAAAAGTTCCAAGCAGGACACCACAGCGGATTCCACCACTGAGGCAGAATACATTGCAGCATCAGCTGCTGCTAAAGAGGCCGTTTGGATGAGTAATTTCGTCCAAGAGTTGGGCGTAATTCCTGAAGATGTTGGTCCAGTCCCGGTGTATTGCGACAACACTGGTGCCGTTGCTCAGGCCAAGGAACCAAGGTCTCATCAAATATCCAAACACATACTGAGGAAATATCACATCATCCGGGAGATCGTGGAAAGAGAAAACATCACTGTCGAGAGAGTGGCCTCTACAGACAATATCGCTGATCCACTTACTAAGCCTTTGCCAAGACCATTGTTTGACAAACATCGCAAAGCAATGGGATTACGTAGTATGATTAGTTGGCTTTAGGGCAAGTGGGAGATTGAAAGAGTGGGTACCCGATTAGCCAACTTGTGGCTAAGGGCTTTTATGACTCTATGTAAAACAATCTTTGTTTAATATAATTTAAACTTTTATATTGGCGTTTTCTTTATCTTTCTTCATATTTTTATATTGTGATATACTATTGTTGTTTAGATCTTGAATATACTAGAGTGCATGTAAGATGTGATAGTACATTGGGATGACTATCATGAAACACATCTTATAATCACTGTATATTCTAAACAGTTCCTAGTCAATTGAGCCGCCCGCAAATAAAGATAAGGATCGCTCGAGACTGAGACTAGCATTTGCGATGCCGAGTACCACGTTTCATTGGTATGGAACATAGAGATGTTCAAAGCATGCACATATGATGAATGATGGAACTACCCTATCCAGACTTTCCAAGTGGTTATCACTTATCGAGTGGATAAAGTCCGCGGTCTTGGTTGTACACCATTAGTCCTTAATACTTGAAACATCATGGAGACACTATATGCTAGTACTGTATTTTGACTCGTTTACCAACTCTATTGGGGTCATCAGGTGTCGGGATTGGGTACAGTTACGACACATATAGGAGTCGATGCTTTGTTGTCAAGGATTCACCACATACTTGGAGTGTGGATATCCTATGCGATCTGAGGAGACATTAGTGTAAAAAATCTCTGGCCAGAGTACATGATGTGCTTTAGGTTACTTGGTTTCCTAGTAGCACATGCGATGTCACTATTTGATCTTCAAGATGCATTGCATAGTTATCGAATCTCGAACGACTCTCGATGTACCAATGGTTGTTGATTCGATCGGGATATATGGATGAAGGGACCGTACTGTACGCTAACCAAAACCTACTGGTTCTTGCAGGCACTATCAGCGATACCTAGGAAATCGTGGGGCGATGTTGCTAGGCACTCTTACCATGATTCGATGGGTAAGTCGGAAATTGTTGTTCCGAGTCACAAGGAGTTGTGAGTCCACGGCTAGCTGTATCCCTAAACCATTGAGGTCACACAAGTAATGGATTACTAGTCCCCATTGAGATAGTTAAATTTAAAGAGTTAAATTTAACGAAAGAGAAGTTGGACTTCTTAACTAAAGGGAGTGGAATTTTCTAAAATGACATAGGGATGAGCATTTTTGGAAATCACTGAATTCGGATTCAGAAAAATTATCCTGACTTTAAAAGGTACAGAAATGATTTTTAGTCACATTGGTGAAATCAGTTTATCAATCGGAGTCATGATGAATTTTATATTAATTTCTATAATAACAGGCTTGGCTTGTTGGGCTTAAGTTATGGATTATGGGCCCTAAGGAGTTAGTGTCCTAATACAATTATAACTTAATCCAGTGTAGAAATTATATAAAAATATGCATGTTATTTTCTAAAATCAACAATGATTCCATCTTGAGTTTTCGAAAATTACACATAAAATTCTAAGGGGATTTTCGAAATCCTCTATCTCCTTTTTGAGAAAATTCAGTCTGTGATTTTTCTAAAAAATTACATTCTGAATTGACAGATCAAATCTGTTTAATCTCTACGATAAACATCTGATTGATTTCTAGTGCAATCAATAAGAAGGTTTTAGTTTTCTGTTCGTTGACCTAATTCCGGAGATTGATCGAGCAGTCATCATTTCCTGGGATTTACAACAAGAGCAGATTTAATCTGTTGGAGTCCATAATCAAGCCATAGCTTGAAGAGGTAAAATTTAATTGTGATTATTATTTTACTTGCATATTTTAATCGTAGGATTTGATACCCATGATATGGAATCGTTCCATATAAAATTTTTTAAACTTCCGCTGCATCGTGTATCACATCTGTTTGATCCGAGAACACGCGTTCCAACAGTATCTTGTTTCTCTCGTTGGGCAGTGATGGAGTTCGTGAGTGCCTAGAAATTGCTAAGGATTATTTACGATCGTAGCAGGAGTCTCATTGCTAAGATTTGTAGGAAGTGTGGCAGATACAACCAGCAATTTGGACCAGAGGTGCTGTGTCGTTTGTGGATAAAAAATGATAACTGATAGCAGTCAGTAGTGTTACTCAATTCTCGAAGAATTGCTAATAAGAAGGCAGTGATTGTAAGGATAATCGTTAAAGGTGTCAGAGTATAGGTTCTGGTACGGTTCAATGATTGATTAAACCCTGTAGGGTGAGTGAGTTTTGAAATTGTCGAAGGTTATTCGACTAGATGTTCTGAACCGAAAAACTGTTGGTTAATTTGGACAAGGGGTCTATAATATATTCTCGAGGTTACCCTATATTTCGAGGACGAAATCCTTTTAAGGGGGTGGGAATGTAGTAGCCCGTATCCAAAACTAGCGATTAATGAATATGTTAATCGTGTGATCATGTTTGGATTAAGTGAAACATGATTAAGGAAACTTTAAAAGGATTAACTGAGTCCAGTTATGGATTCAGGACACTCAAAAATTGTTAGTAAGGTTCGAGAGGTTCGAAGGATCCGAACATGGACGGAGCCAGGTTTCGGGGGCTCTGAAGTCTTCGGACGGTCCGAAGTGGGTTCGGATGATCCAAACTCATGCGGCCAGTTGTCCCAAAATATTATGTCATTGGTGACATCATCCGAGAGATGTCCGGACGATCCGAAGGGTAATTTCAGACCATCCGAACAGTGTATTAGACACGTGCATGGTTTTATGAGATTGGTTGGACGCGTGGCGGAGATCGGATGATCCGATGAGGTGATCGGATGGCCCGAAGCAGATCGGACGCTTCGAACTTAGGATCGGACGGCCCGAACGTGTCCTATAAATATGAGGTCCGAACTCCTTATTTGGTGCGAATTCCGAATTCCTCTCCTTCGCCCTTGTGACTCTATTTAAGGGTTTTGGGTACTCTTATTTTAGAGTTGGAGTAGGAAATATATTTAGCACAGTCAGACAGTATCTGACATAGTAGCGGAGCGGTGCTCGGTAGTAGAGCTGTGCTCGAGGCTGTGGAAATGCAGCAAGGGTATGTCCCTAATTTCGGGATAGTCGCCATCAGCGGGCTGACGACGGACGCAGGTATAGCTATGGTCTCCATAAATTATTTAGGAGTATGCAATAGCTTAGTTAAGGCTTTTAGAGCTTTTTGAATGATGCATGGGTATTTGCATTATAGAGTTGATGATAGGCTTGGAACCTAGAGTGGGACTACTAGGACTGCCTGTAGTAAGGTACGTAAGTACTTACTGAGATTGCCAGCGGATATGCATGCTTATATGTTGCATTTATGTGTTTGCATGTTATTATTATATGGAATGTACATATCATCTTGTGCATGTACATATTTTTGAGATGAGCCAGTTAGGGTTACTCAGCCCTTTTTGGACGTTTGATATCGGGTACCCTTAGGTACCGATATCTATAGGACTCCGTGGTCCGCATCTGTTATTTGGGAATGAGTGGTCGCATACAGTGGTTAGCTACCCCGATGTGACGAGCTCATATCCCAGGCGCCGGTATGAGCAGTTTGTATACAGTTACCCCTGATATGGATACCCTGTCATTTTCATACATCATATTTGTATGTTTATCCGTGCTTTCGTATTGAGCTTAGAGCTCACGTTCAGTCTTTTTAGTATATCTGGACACCCCATTCGACGGGGCAGGTATAGGAGCAGGTTTGGGCACCAAAAGCTTGGAGTAGCCAGTCATCTTGAAGACAGCAGGATTAGCTGTAGGTTTTATTTGCAATAATTCGATTGAGTTGTATAAATCGAGTTTGTTTAGCCGGTTGTATTATGCCGGTCTGCATGTATTTAAGTCTTTCGCAGCGATTTATTTAAATGCATGCTTAATTATGCTCTTAACTCTGATTAGGTAGTGGATTCGGGATGGGTCGCTACACATTAAATATATATTCCGGACTTAGTAAATTTTCATGGGTTGGTCCAGACCGCTGATCACTCAACCTAAGCCCATTAAATCTTAATATAAGCCCAAATGCTAATTAATTCTTAAATAAAAGCTCTTCAGCGTAAATGGACCTAAATAAAAACATTTAAGCCCATCAACTTAAACTAAGCCCAAAATTTATATTTTAGCCCAAATAAATAGCTTAAACTTAACTAGGCCTAAATAAAAATATCTAAGTCCATTAAGTTAATTAAGCCCAATAAATTCCTAAACTGACCCAAAAATCCACGGACTGACCCAAAAATTCCCATGGGCTCCCAAACCCATAAAATCATTGGGATAATTTAAGTAAATTATTTAAGGCCCAAATAAAAATATTTGGAAGCCCAAATAATTTTCTAATTAATTTTAAAAGCCCAAAACACACTTAAACCATTAATTACTTAAAAATTAAAATACTCAAGCCCGGCCCACCTAACCCGGACCCAAACCCTACCGAACCGACCCACGACGTCCCAGACCCGACCTAGAACCCAACCCGACCCGGAACCCACCCAAACCCTGAAACCCCCTCCCTCTACCCTTCTCGGCCGCGAGCAGCAGCCTCCGGCCACCACTGGCCGGAGCATCACCACCCAGACGTATCCCACGTCTGGATGGTCCTAACAGAACCAAGCCCCGCCTGGTTACCAACCCTGCATGAAGAACCCGAGCCCTCTTCCAACAACCCTAGCCTACGCACCCTTTTCCCCATCTGCTGCTTTAACTTCGTTTCAGACCATCCATGGCCCAAACCACCAGGATCACTCGACCACAAGGACCCTAAGACACGCCCTCAGATGTGGAGCAGCCGCCTAGACCATTACCATGCACAAAAAACGTGACTATACCCATGAAAACCAAGCAAGACATGAGCAAGAGGAAAGAAAGATGCCATATGCGTATAAGTCTGAACATTAAACATATAGATCATGAAATTTCTGCTGTAAAAACAACATAATAGGTTATATGGTGTTGAAATAAAAGAATTAAACATGCCTTGCTAATTATTTGATGAATATATATGCATTTACGGCTCCGGGACGACGGAAACTCAATGGAAAACTTGAAGATCGGCTATGGGGCTTGAGAGTCTGTTGAAAAACGTGGGGGAGGGAAAGAGGAAGAGGATGGAGGCGGCTAGGAGAGGGAGACATGAGTTTAGAGTTTAGGTTTAGTGAAAATAGATTTTTAGGCTGATAATATTTTAATCTATATATATATATATATATATAAAAACAAGAAGTATGCTAAAAAAAGAAAAACAAGTATTTTTCCGCCTAAAGTTTATTCTAAAATTAGTAAAAATATTGCATAGATAAAAATAAAGATATTGTTGAATTTAAACTAGGTAAAGATAATATTCAAAATAAAACAAATATTATATTATAAGTGATAAAATATGTTATCCAAAAATTTTAAAATATAGTTAAAATACGAGTGATTTTTTTTTAAAAAAATTAAAATATTATTTTTCTTGATTTAAAAAAATTGAATTTTTTTTCTAATAGCTGGTGTTTTGACTAGAAATTATGTATATATACAACAAAGATTAAAAAATAATATTATTAATCTATATCTATATCTATATAAAAGCAAAAAAGTCGGCTAAAAATAGTGTTTCGTCAAAAAGTAAATTATAAAAATAGTAAAAACATTATCATTAATCATTAAATTTGAAAATAAAATATGGTTAAATTTAAAAGTATAGATAGAGATAATATTGAAGATTAAAAAAAATATTATAAATGATAAAATATTTGATCCAAAAATTTTAAAATTTAGATAAAAATACAATTTAATTTTAAAAAATTAAAATATATTTTATCTTGATCAAACAAAATTCAATTTTTTCTTTTAGCATTTGTTGTTTTGCCCAATAAAACAAAATTTGTACACAAAATTTTACACCACAAAAAATTATACAGGAATTTAATATATAAAAATATCATGATAAATTAGATACAAAATATCGCGATAAAATATCAAAACTTCAAGATATTAATATTTTAGATATCATTGTACATGATATTTTTTATACCTTTATCAAATTTTATATAAAAAAACATAAAACTCATATGCAAATATTTAAACTAAAATTTTGAAAATATAAGTAAAAATTATGATTGAATTAAATACAAGAATCAAAATAGTCTTTCTAAAAAATTTAAATTTTACCTCTTTTTATAAAAATCCGACATATTTTTTTTAAAAAAAAATATTTTTCATTATGTTAGGAATTCAAGATCTAAGTTTCGGTGTTTGAAAAATTGCTTAATTCATCAATTGAAGAAGCAGAACAATTGAAGAAGCAGAAGAAGCAAATCTATGCACAAGAAAGCAGATCAAAGAAACATCATCTGGAAAGCAATCAAGTAAGCAGATCAATCAAGCAAGATCAAATGATTATGGAAGAGCTTAGAAGATCAAAGAGTCGTTGTTCTAGAAGACAAAATCATTAAATGAAGATTTGAATGTTTCCAACAAAGAATCAGAAAGTCAAGATTTGAGAGTCATTAAGGAGATATGTTGGCGGCTCATTCAGAGCATCTGTCGGGCTCCTTTAACGGCTACTTTCTAAAGGCTATAAATATCAGAGATTAGAAGAAGAAGACAAGTGACAAAAATACAAAAGACAAGAGAGAAGATTGAAAGATCAAATACACGATCAAGAAAGTTAAGAGCTTCAAGAGAAATTGAAGCAGATCAATAAAGCACAAACTCAGTGTCATATCAGATCAAGTGAGGATCATTTGTGTTGAGTTGTAAACTTATATCAGATCAGTTGAGTGTTCTGTCAAAACATTATCTTTGTAACAAGGATCAGTCGATGGCTGAGTTCTTGAGTGTCTAGGAGTTTTGAGATTAGTCAGCAGTGTAAGTCCAATCTTGGATTAGATTTGTGCAAATTGCTTGTATCAGATCAATGTCTTCTAGAAGAAAGTGAATCCTTCCGAGGTGGAAGAAGTGGTGACGTAGGAGATTGAGCTCCGAACATCCAGAAACAAGTCTTTGTGTTATTTCTTATCTGTCAAACCGCATTCACTCACCTCATGAATTCAACCAAGCCATTTGATCTGTGTTCGATCTGTTATTCAATCTCTTCCGCACTGATTGATTAACATAGACACACGAGAAAGACAAGAGTTCATTTACTAACCCATCTGAACTACATATATCTAAGAAAGACATTTTCGATCCTAACAAGTGGTATCAAAGTGAGGTTCTTTCTCGTCTCTGAACATATTCAAATGGCCGCATTCAGTGATATTGCTAAAAGCTTATGGTACACCACTATGGACAACTGCACTGCCAAAACTATTGAGACATGCTCCACTGCTAAGGATCTTTGGCAGCAGTTAATCAAGCTTGGAACATATGAGGAGGCTGAGCAGATCAGGAGTCCAATGATTGAAGATCTTAAATAACTCTGCTGCTCAGATAGTTCCAGATCAAATGATGAAGAGAGCACAAGTCAACCAATTCATTCATCTGACTTTCTCGAACGTTGCTCAACTGAACCAATCGCTTTTATTGAAGAATCTTGTTGTTCAGTGAGCACATCAAGTTCTGATGACAAAGATGAAGATAGCTGCCTCATGGCCAAAAGTGACCAACCATCTATCAGCAATCAATCATCAGATCAACTCTTCTCCAGTGAACAGGTATTTGATTTCAACTCAGATGAATTTACACGACTTAGATGAATTTACACGAGAAGATGTAGCAAATGCATTATATGACATGAGTAATGAGTATCAACAACTGTGCTTAGAATTTGAGGAAGCTAAGGCCAAGCAAAATGATCTGTCGGACTTCTCAACTGAACCCAATTGGAAAACATCAGTTGAGAAAATCAGTCTAGAAGCAGAGATTGCCAAGCTTAAGACTGAAAATGATAAGCTACAAGTTGAAAGTCAGCGGTTAAGATCAGAAAATTTAAGACTGACTAAGCTGACCACCACCTGGAATAAGTCATCAGCATTGTTAACTGAGATGCAAGAGTCACAAAAAACTTTTGGAGAGAAGACAGGTCTCGGATTTAGTGACAAGTACTGCAAACAAGCTGAGCCAATTACTCAATCCTGTCTGGACAAGAACACTTCAAAATATGTGAAATTTGTCATGTTCAGCACGATATATGAAAATATAGAACCTGATAATCATGTCAGTTCACCTATATCTCAAACAAAAACTCTTTACAATCGAGGATTGGGATATGTGGAACCAGAGAGTTCTAACTCAAGCTGGATCAAGAAAAGACTAGTTCGGTCTGGATATGGTCAAGCAAGACAAGACTCTATGAAGGTACAACATAGACCACCGTATTTCAAAAATAGATCCGTTCAAAAGAGATATTGGAGGCCTAACTTGTACAATCAATCTAGACATACATATCCAATGCACAAACGACACAATGCATATCATATTTATCATTCACATACACATCACCAGCACACACAACACAATATACAAACTTTATGGGACACTTTCAATGATCGACCTGTTAGATTAATCAAAGTTTGGGTTCCTAAAGGACTAATCCATCGAGGACCCACATAAGATATGGGTACCAAAGCATATTTTTATTTGTATTTCCAGGTGACAAGTATTGAGAAGAATTGAGAAAGGAATTACAGTATAGCAAGCTTCAGAAAATTACAGAGGATGTTAGAGACAACTATATCCAATCTTCACTGTCCATAATAAAGTTTAAGATATTTTTAAGCTGCTGTCCGAATTGCAGCTTGATCCGACGACTAGATTGTGAGATATGATTTTTTAAAAATTATCGCTCAGCAGAACAAGAAACAAGAAAGTAGCGCCCCTTGCTAGAGCGATAGCACTCCTGGTAGAGTGATTGCGCCCCTGGTAGAGCGATAGCGCCCCTAGCACTCTTGGAAACGCGATAGCACTCCTTGGAAGCGCGATAACGCTTGAGTAGCGCTCTTCCAAAGCGCGATAGCGCTGTTGCTATGAAAAGCATGCGAACTCGCATCAATCTTGGAGATTAGATGAAGAACTGTGAAAAATAAAAGCTCGATGGGATTTCATCTACATATAAAAGAGATTTTGAAGATCACAAGAACACATCACACAACACAAAATCTGGAGAGAAACACAACAGATTAAGGGGGAATGAAGATTCTCTCTGGCATTAAGATCTTAATTAAAGATGAAAGCAGATCAGTTGAGAAGAAGAAGGAAGAATAGAAGAACTGAGCAAAGCAGATCAATAGACGCAAAAGGAGCCAGATCAACTTGGCGGTAACATATCAACTCGAAGATACAGAGCAAGAGATAAGAATCCAGAAAAGTTGGAGCAGATCAGATCAGACGAAACATTCCAGACCAGATCAAAGATCAACAAAACAAGATCAAATATCATACCAGATGAGATCAAAGTTGGACCAGATCAAAGATCAAAATTTGACAAGAACAGATCAGCTGAGCTCCAGAAACAGTTAAAACGAACCAGTTCAATATCACCAGAAAAGATAAGTCAACCAGATCAATCAATTCACCTTTTAAGGGGGAACATATTCAAAGAAAGTGAGAGCAGATCAAAGAACGACTAAAAAGAACGACTAAAAAGGAAAAGATCATCAGTTTATGCGTTTGTCAAAAAGGGGGAAAATGACAGACCAATTGCTGAGTTTTGTCAAACACCAAAAAGGGGGAAATTGTTAGGAATTCAAGATCTAAGTTTCGGTGTTTGAAAAATTACTTAATTCATCAATTGAAGAAGCAGATCAATTGAAGAAGCATAAGAAGCAGATCTATGCACAAGAAAGCAGATCAAAGAAACATCATCTTGAAAGCAATCAAGTAAGCAGATCAATCAAGTAAGATCAAATGATTATGGAAGAGCCTAGAAGATCAATGAGCCATTGTTCTAGAAGACAAAATCATTAAATGAAGATTTGAATGTTTCCAACAAAGAATCAGAAAGTCAAGATTTGAGAGTCATTAAGGAGATATGTTGGCGGCTCATTAAGAGCATCTGTGGGGCTCCTTAAACGGCTACTTTCTAAAGGCTATAAATATCAGAGATTAGAAGAAGAAGACAAGCGACAAAAATACAAAAGACAAAGAGAGAATATTGAAAGATCAAATACATGATCAAGAAAGTTACGAGCTTCAAGAGCAATTGAAGCAGATCAATAAAGCACACACTCAGTGTCATATCAGATCAAGTGAGGATCATTTGTGTTGAGTTGTAAACTTGTATCAGATCAGTTGAGTGTTCTGTCAAAACACTATCTTTGTAACAAGGATAAGTCGATGGCTGAGTTCTTGAGTGTCTAGGAGTTCTGAGATTAGGCAGCAGTGTAAGTCCAATCTTGGATCGGATCTGTGCAAATTTCTTGTATCAGATCAAAGTCTTCTAGAAGAAAGTGAATCCTTCCGAGGTGGAAGAAGGGGTGACGTAGGAGATTGAGCTCCGAACATCCAGAAACAAGTCTTTGTGTTATTTCTTATCTGTCAAACCACATTCACTCACCTCACGAATTCAACCAAGCCATTTGATCTGTGTTCGATCTGTTATTTAATCTCTTCCGCACTGATTGATTAACATAGACACACGAGAAAGACAAAAGTTCATTTACTAACCCATCTGAACTTCATATATCTAAGAAAGACATTTTCGATCCTAACACATTATTAAAAAAAATTTAATAAAAATTTAGTTTTTTGCTTTTAGCGTTGGTTGTTTTGCCCAATAAAACGAAATTTGTACATCAAATTTTATAACACGAAAAATTATACAAGAATTTAATATATAAAAATATCATGAAAAATTAGATACAAAATATCGCGATAAAATAGCAAAATTTCAAGATATTAATATTTTAGATATCATTTTACATGATATTTGTTATACCTTTAGCAACTTTATATATAAAAACATAAAACTCATTTGCAAATATTTAAACTAAAATTTTGAAAATATAAGTAAAAAATATGATTGAATTAAAAACAAAAATAAAAATAGTCTTTCTAAAAAATTTAACATTTTTGTTTTTTTATAAAAATCCGACATATTGTTTTTATTAAAAAAAATATTTTTTATTATTAAACAAATTTAATAAAAAAAATTTCATTTTTAAACAAAATTTAATAAAAATTAGTGATATTATATTTAATCTAGAAATTATAAATATACATAAAAATACGATTGAAAAAATTTAAAATATTATTTTTTTTATCAAATAAAATTTAATATTATTTTTAATAGGATGATTGGTTTGTCACCCTTTTCCCCATCTGCTGCCTTAACTTTGTTTCAAACCATCCATGGCCCAAACCACCAGGACCACTCAATCACAAGGACCCTAAGGCACGCCCTCAAATGTGGAGCAGCCGCCCGGACCATTACCATGCACAAAAAACGTGACTATACCCATGAAAACCAAGCAAGACGTGAACAAGAAGAAAGAAAGATGCCATATGAGTATAAGTCTGAACATTAAACATATAGATCACGAAATTTCTGCTGTAAAAACAACATAATAGCTTATATGGTGTTGAAATAAAAGAATTAAACATGCCTTGCTAATTTTTGGATGAATATATATGCGTTTACGTCTCCGGGACGACGGAAACTCGATGGAAAACTTGAAGATCGGCTATGGGGCTTGAGAGTCTGCTAAAAAACGTGGGGGAGGGATAGAGGAAGAGGATGGAGGCGGCTAGGAGAGAGAGACGTGAGTTTAGAGCTTAGGTTTAGTGAAAATATATTTTTAGACTGATAATATGTTAATCTATATATATATATATATAAACAAGAAGTATGCTAAAAAAAAAAGAAAAACAAGTATTTTTCCGCCTAAAGTTTATTCTAAAATTAGTAAAAATATTGCATAGATAAAAATAAAGATATTGTTGAATTTAAACTAGGAATATTGCATAGATAAAAATAAAGATATTGTTGAATTTAAACTAGGTAAAGATAATATTCAAAATAAAACAAATATTATATTATAAGTGATAAAATATGTTATCCAAAAATTTTAAAATATAGTTAAAATACGAGTGATTTTTTTTAAAAAAATTAAAATATTATTTTTCTTGATTCAAAAAAATTGAATTTTTTTTCTAATAGCTGGTGTTTTGACTAGCAATTATGTATATATACAACAAAGATTAAAAAATAATATTATTAATCTATATCTATATCTATATAAAAGCAAAAAAGTCATCTAAAAATAGTGTTTCGTCAAAAAGTAAATTATAAAAATAGTAAAAACATTATCATTAATCATTAAATTTGAAAATAAAATATGGTTAAATTTAAAAGTATAGATAGAGATAATATTGAAGATTAAAAAATATATTATAAATGATAAAATATTTGATCCAAAAATTTTAAAATATAGATAAAAATACCACTTAATTTTAAAAAATTAAAATATATTTTATCTTGATCAAACAAAATTCAATTTTTTCTTTTAGCATTTGTTGTTTTGCCCAATAAAACAAAATTTGTACACCAAATTTTACACCACAAAAAATTATACAGGAATTTAATATATAAAAATATCATGATAAATTAGATACAAAATATCGCGATAAAATATCAAAACTTCAAGATATTAATATTTTAGATATCATTGTACATGATATTTTTTCTACCTTTATCAAATTTTATATAAAAAAACATAAAACTCATATGCAAATATTTAAACTAAAATTTTGAAAATATAAGTAAAAATTATGATTGAATTAAATACAAGAATCAAAATAGTCTTTCTAAAAAAATTAAATTTTACCTCTTTTTATAAAAATCCGACATATTTTTTTTTTAAAAAAAATATTTTTCATTATGTTAGGAATTCAAGATCTAAGTTTTGGTGTTTGAAAAATTGCTTAATTCATCAATTGAAGAAGCAGAACAATTGAAGAAGCAGAAGAAGCAAATCTATGCACAAGAAAGCAGATCAAAGAAACATCATCTGGAAAGCAATCAAGTAAGCAGATCAATCAAGCAAGATCAAATGATTATGGAAGAGCCTAGAAGATCAAAGAGTCGTTGTTCTAGAAGACAAAATCATTAAATGAAGATTTGAATGTTTCCAACAAAGAATCAGAAAGTCAAGATTTGAGAGTCATTAAGGAGATATGTTGGCGGCTCATTCAGAGCATCTGTCGGGCTCCTTAAACGGCTACTTTCTAAAGGCTATAAATATCAGAGATTAGAAGAAGAAGACAAGTGACAAAAATACAAAAGACAAGAGAGAATATTGAAAGATCAAATACACGATCAAGAAAGTTAAGAGCTTCAAGAGAAATTGAAGCAGATCAATAAAGCACAAACTCAGTGTCATATCAGATCAAGTGAGGATCATTTGTGTTGAGTTGTAAACTTATATCAGATCAGTTGAGTGTTCTGTCAAAACATTATCTTTGTAACAAGGATCAGTCGATGGCTGAGTTCTTGAGTGTCTAGGAGTTCTGAGATTAGTCAGCAGTGTAAGTCCAATCTTGGATTAGATTTGTGCAAATTGCTTGTATCAGATCAATGTCTTCTAGAAGAAAGTGAATCCTTCCGAGGTGGAAGAAGTGGTGACGTAGGAGATTGAGCTCCGAACATCCAGAAACAAGTCTTTGTGTTATTTCTTATCTGTCAAACCGCATTCACTCACCTCATGAATTCAACCAAGCCATTTGATCTGTGTTCGATCTGTTATTCAATCTCTTCCGCACTGATTGATTAACATAGACACACGAGAAAGACAAGAGTTCATTTACTAACCCATCTGAACTACATATATCTAAGAAAGACATTTTCGATCCTAACAAGTGGTATCAAAGTGAGGTTCTTTCTCGTCTCTGAACATATTCAAATGGCCGCATTCAGTGATATTGCTAAAAGCTTATGGTACACCACTATGGACAACTGCACTGCCAAAACTATTGAGACATGCTCCACTGCTAAGGATCTTTGGCAGCAGTTAATCAAGCTTGGAACATATGAGGAGGCTGAGCAGATCAGGAGTCCAATGATTGAAGATCTTAAATAACTCTGCTGCTCAGATAGTTCCAGATCAAATGATGAAGAGAGCACAAGTCAACCAATTCATTCATCTGACTTTCTCGAACGTTGCTCAACTGAACCAATCGCTTTTATTGAAGAATCTTGTTGTTCAGTGAGCACATCAAGTTCTGATGACAAAGATGAAGATAGCTGCCTCATGGCCAAAAGTGACCAACCATCTATCAGCAATCAATCATCAGATCAACTCTTCTCCAGTGAACAGGTATTTGATTTCAACTCAGATGAATTTACACGACTTAGATGAATTTACACAAGAAGATGTAGCAAATGCATTACATGACATGAGTAATGAGTATCAACGACTGTGCTTAGAATTTTAGGAAGCTAAGGCCAAGCAAAATGATCTGTCGGACTTCTCAACTGAACCCAATTGGAAAACATCAGTTGAGAAAATCAGTCTAGAAGCAGAGATTGCCAAGCTTAAGACTGAAAATGATAAGCTACAAGTTGAAAGTCAGCGGTTAAGATCAGAAAATTTAAGACTGACTAAGCTGACCACCACCTGGAATAAGTCATCAGCATTGTTAACTGAGATGCAAGAGTCACAAAAAACTTTTGGAGACAAGACAGGTCTCGGATTTAGTGACAAGTATGAAAGAGTTGGTGCCCAGTGAGCCAACTTGTGGCTATGGGCTTTGATGACTCTTTGTACAAACGATCTTTTGTTTAATATAATTTACACTTTTATTAATGGCAATGACTTTATCTTTCTTCATATTGTTATATTATGATATACTATTGTTGTTTTGATAAAGACCTTGAATATACTATAGTGTATGTAAGATGTGGTAGAACATGGGGATGTCTATCATGAAATACATCTTATAGTCACTGTATATTCTAAACTGTTCCTAGTCGATTGAGCCGTCCGATAATAAGGATAAGGATCGCTCGAGTTTGAGACTAGCATTTGCGATGCGGAGTACCACGTTTCATTGGTAGGGAACATGGAGATGTTCGAAGCATGCAAATGGATATTCATAGGATGAATAATCGAACTACCCTATCCGGACTTTCCAAGTGGTTATCACTTATCGAGTGGATAAAGTCCGCGGTTTTGGTTGTACACCATTAGGCCTTATTACTTGAAACATCATGGAGACTCTATATGCTAGTACTGTGCTTTGACTCGTTTACCGACTCTATGGGGGTCATCAGGTGTCGGGATTGGGTACAGTTACAACACATATAGGAGTCGATGCATTGTTGTCAAGGATTCACCACATACTTGCGAGTGTGGATATCCTATGCGATCTGAGGAGATATTGTGACGAATCTCTGGCCAGAGTACTTGATGTGATTTAAGAAATGGTTTCTTAGTAGCACATGCGATGTCACTAATTTGATCTTCAAGATGTATTGCATAGTTATCGAATCTTGAGCGACTCTCGATATACCAATGGTTGTTGATTCGATCGGGATATATGGATGAAGGGACCGTACTGTACGCTAACCAAAATCTACTGGTTCTTGTAGGCACTATCAGTGATACCTAGGGAATCATGGGGCGATGTTGCTAGGCGCTTTACCATGATTCGTTGGGCAAGTCGGAAATCGTTGTTCCGAGTCACAAGGAGTTGTGAGCCCACGGCTAGCTGTATCCCTAAACCATTGAGGGTCACACAGTGTAATGGAGTTTTAATCCCCGTTGAGATAGTTAAATTTAAAGAGTTAAATTTGATGAATAAAGAAGTTGGACTTCTTAAATAAGAGTAAGAGAGTAGGATTTCCTAAAATGACATAGGGATGTACATTTTTGGAAACCACTGAATTCGGATTCAGGAAAATTTATCTTGACTTTAAAATGTGCAGAAATGGTTTCTGTGCACATTGGTAAAATCGGTTTATCAATCGGAGTCACGATGAATTTTATATTAATTTCTGAACATGCGGGCTTTGCTTGTCGGGCCTCAACTTATGACTAATGGGCCCTAAGGTGTTAGTGGCCTGCATTATAAATAAGTTATTGCAGTACAAAAATTAGACACAACTGGTCATTAATTTGAGAGACAGAAATCGAAAAACCCTAGCTCTCTCTCATAAATATTCGGCCGACCCCTCCCTCTCTGTCAGAGAATTTTCTGGTCTGTGATTTTGAATTGCAGTCTGGAATAAGCGAATCAAATTCGTTATTCTCTTCGCAGAAAACTTCTGATAGATTTTCTAGTGCAATCTATCAGAGGGATTAAACCTCTATTCGTGGACCTGATTGAAGGAGTTCATCGGTTCCAGGGAGAGACAACAAGAGCAGAGAAATCTGTTGGAGTCCAATAATCTCGATTCGAGATTGAAGGTAAAATTTAATAATAGTTATTTAATTTTACACACACTTATAATTTAATCGTTAAACGGTTGATACCCACACTATGGAATTGTTCCATAATAAAATTTTTAAACTTCCGCTGCACCGGGTATCAATCGTGATTGATCTGACCGCCAGAGTTTTTTCCAACAGTGGTATCAGAGCCAGGTTGCTCAGATCAAACGATTAAATTAATCGATTGTACAAAAATTTTTGAGTCTCGGTTTTTGAAACAAAATAAATATTTTTAAATAAAAAAAATTTTTTCGGGGCAAAACCTGGGCAGCGATTGGATCGCTGCCCGGTGGGGCAGCAATTGTTGCTGCCCCGGGCGGCGCACGGCGTCGCCAGGGCAGCGCCGAGGGCAGCAACTGTTGCTGCCCTAAAGGGGCAGCCGGGCTGCCCCGGCCCGTGCCCACGGGTGCGGGCCGGCCCGGGAGTGTCCCGGGCGGCCCGCGGGAAAAACTAAATTTTTATTTAAAATTAATTTTAATGTGTTAAAATTTTATTTTTGGTCCGGTCAAAAATTGTTTTTGATTGGTTCACGAGATTTCGGATCGAATTTTTCGAGTCCATAAACTTTAAAATTGATTTTTGGATAAATTTGAATTTTTGGAAAATTATAATATTTTATCCTTAAATTGAATTTTGAAATCAATTATTTTTGGTACAATTGATGATAAGATTTGATCTTATGAATATATTGAGTAAAATATGATTTTATCCATAAAATTGGATTTTGTAGATAAAATATGATTTTATTTGATAAAGAGATAAAATATGATTTTATATGTAAAATGAGATTTTATATATAAAATATGATTTTATCCTGTTTAAATTTGAATTGCCACTGCATGTTATCCAATAAATTAATTTTGAATTAAATGTTATTGGATAAGGATGATCGATTGCCATGACCAATTTTGTAGGTGTATGTTAGGAATTTACATTTGTTTTTATTGTTGTTGGTTTTATTAATGGGCCTGGTTTATGGCCCAGTATGAATGTCATATGTAATAAAAGTGGGCTTGGTTTATGGCCCGTTCCCACCCCTAAAAATGTATCCCCTACTTGTCATTGTTATTTATTGTAAATACATTAGATTTAGTGGGAGATCAAGATTTGAAGATGGTGGGCCCAGCAGACAATAAAGACAGAAGAAATGTAAATTGGAAGCACATGTAATAGGATTGCATTGCATACTGCATATTACCTAGGATTGGACTAAGACTCGTGATTGGCAACCACGGGTCAATTAGAAATGGAATCGATCATCCTATATAATATATGATATTATGATTGTATGCATGTTTTAGACATAATTGCGTGAATCCGGCAAGCATGCAATAATTTGAAATTGATGAGACAAATTTTTATAATTAAAAATCCCTCATTTTAAATATGATTTAAAATTGATATCAAGATAAATAAAGGAAATTTAAATTTGTTTAAATGTTCCTACCTTCCATCAACGGTCAATGTATGTGATGCTACCCGCGGATACGGTCCGGCTCATATTATTGGGGGGGCCCGTCCGTCGGAAAGCTGTACATTGGATCGACACATGTTGTAAGTTGGGTGGAACTCCCATGGGATCGGCTCATATTATTGGGGGATCCACATGGCGACCGTCCATCACAACTTAATATTGATGGGTCATCTTGACATGTCACTTTAAACGGCGTCATATTATTGGGCCCTTATTGGACATGAGGTAAACACATGGGGGTTGCTTTGGAAGCAATTGGGCTCTACCTTTTGAGAATTATGGTTGGCTGATATTATTCGGGACCATAAGTTTGTCAATTGGACTCCATGTTCTCACTAAGGAAAAAGTTTCCCGTTTTCACTAGAGGGTAGTGAAATCGTTAAAATAGTGGGAGTGAGATTCACAAAATTAAATTCGCCTATTTTATGTCTTAGTAAATTGCTTAAACAATCATTGATATATGTCTGTTTTTCTTTTCAGTATTTCATACAATGAATTCGCGTAATCCATTATTCTCGATCCTCGAACAAAACAAGTTAACTGGCGCAAACTATACGGAATGGTTCCGGAAGTTGAAGATTGTCTTGACTTCGGAGAAGATGCTCTACGTGTTAGAGAAATCACCTCCAAAGGAAGCACCAGCTGACGTAAGTCCGGAGGAATTGGCCAAACTTGATGCATGGTGGGACCATGACATCAAGACCAAATGCTATATGCAAGCCTCGATGTCTGATGAACTCCAGAGGCGATTTGAGGACACCGTGAATGCTGCTGACATTCACGCTCAACTCAAGGAACTTTTTGGGGCTCAATCGAGGGCTGAAAGGTTCGCTACAGTTAAGGAGCTAATGACGTGTCGCATGCGTGAAGGGACATCGGTCCGTGATCATGGGGTACGAGTGATTTGGCTCATACAAAAGTTAGCGACCCTTGATTTGGTGTTGGAGCATGAACTCAACGTGGATTTACTGCTTCTGTCTCTTCCTTCTTCGTTTGACGGATTTGTGGTAAATTTTAATATGAACAAGATAGAGGCCACCCTTGAAGAGATGGTCAATATGCTTGTGACATATGAATCCACACTAAAGAAGGATAAGCCAGCTTTCTTGGTGGGCTCCTCATCTTCTGCTAAGAAGGGGCCAAGTATGAAGGGCAAGAAACGTTCTGCCCCACCCAAGAAAGTCGAGCCCGAGAAGAAGCACAAGACAAAGGCTTCAAACAATGGAAAATCCAAGGATGTTTGCCATTACTGCAAGAAGCCCGGTCATTGGAAGCGCAACTGCAAGGAATATCTAGAGCAGTTGGGAACTGCAAAGGGTATGTTCTATATTGAAATAAACATTTCACTTAATACTACTTCTTGGGTATTGGATACCGGATGTGGATCTCACATTTGCAATGATTTGCAGGTGATGACAAGAAGTCGCAGGCTTAGAATGGGTGAGACCCAGCTGAGGCTCGGGAATGGTTCCAGAGTTGAAGCTACAGCCATTGGAGATGTTTGTTTAATTTTGCAGAATGGTTTTAAGTTATTTTTAAGAGATGTTTTATTTGTTTCGGATTTAATTAAAAACATTATTTCTGTTTCTATGCTAGATAGAGATGGTTATTCTTGCAATTTTGTGAATGGGATTTGCAATATTTACAAGAATGAATGTTTGATTGGAAATGGACAACTTGAAAACGATCTATACAACTTAAAACTAAAAGACGTTCCAATAAATTATATTGATAAACCGGCGACAACAAACAAAAGGAAAATCGATAGTAAAAACCCGGCAAACCTTTGGCACGCTAGACTAGGTCATATTTCCTCAAGGAGGATGAACAAGCTAGTGGGAGAGGGCATGTTTGATATGTCTGATATTAACTCTCTACCTACTTGTGAATCCTGCCTAAAAGGGAAAATGACTAAATCTCCTTTTAAGGGGAAACCTGAGCGTAGTCAAAATCTGTTGGATTTGATCCATACAGATGTTTGTGGACCATTTAGAGTTGGGACTCAATATGGCCACACCTACTTCATTACCTTTACTGACGATTATTCAAGGTATGGGTATTTATATTTAATGAAATATAAGTCTGAAGCATTTGAAAAGTTCAAAGAATTCAAGGCTGAAGTAGAAAACAAGCTAGGTAAAAGTATTAAAGCACTACGATCGGATCGAGGTGGAGAATACTTAAGTACCGAGTTTTTGGACTATCTAAAAGAGAATGGGATTCTCTCTCAGTGGACTCCTCCTATGACACCACAGCTGAATGGTGTATCGGAGCGTCGTAATCGAACTTTGTTGGACATGGTTCGATCCATGATGAGCTTCACTGAGCTTCCACCTTCGTTTTGGGGCTATGCGCTTGAAACGGCGGTATTGTTGTTGAACAACGTCCACACTAAAGCAGTGGACAAAACACCATACGAGTTATGGAATGGCAAAGCTCCTAAGTATTCGTACTTGAGGATTTGGGGATGTCCTGCTTACGTGAAGCGGACAGTGGGAGAAAAGCTGGATAGTCGATCCAGCTTATGTTATTTTGTAGGGTATCCGAAGAATTCAATCGGATATTATTTCTATTATCCTGCTGAAACAAAGGTGTTTGTTTCTAGGAATGCCACCTTCTTGGAGAAGGAGTTCCTATTGGATAAGAAAGGCGAGATGATGGAACTCGAAGAAGTTCGAGAAGAACCCGAAATACAAAATAATGATCCTACGCCTCAGGAACCATTACTGGACACGCCTGAACCTAGAAGATCCGAGAGGACTTCTAGACCTCCTGTTCGATATGGTCTTCTTCTTGAAGGGGATCAAGATGAACCCGACATTGGATGTGATCCAAGAAACTTCAAGGAAGCAATTTCTGATGCGGATTCAAATTTATGGCTTGAAGCTATGCAGTCTGAATTGGATTCAATGCATACAAACCAAGTTTGGTCTTTAGTAGATCCTCCTGATGGAATTGTTCCAATAGGGTGTAAATGGATCTACAAGAGAAAGCTTGGGCCTGATGGTAAGGTATTGACCTACAAGGCGCGATTGGTGGCGAAAGGTTACACTCAAAGACAAGGAGTTGACTATGATTAAACCTTTTCACCAGTTGCAATGTTCAAGTCCATAAGAATCCTTATTGCCATAGCTGCATGGTATGACTATGAGATATGGCAAATGGATGTGAAGACTGCTTTTCTTAATGGAGACATTAAGGAAGAAATCTATATGAAGCAGCCAGAGGGGTTCACATCCATGGGAAGCGAGCATAAGGTATGCAAGCTTCAAAGATCAATTTATGGTCTAAAACAAGCATCAAGAAGTTGGAACCAGAAATTTGATGAAACAATAAAAGATTTTGGTTTCATCAAGAACCCGGAGGAACCGTGCGTGTACAAGAAAGTAGTTAAGGATGCTGTGACATTCTTAGTACTTTATGTTGATGACATCCTACTAATTGGGAATGATGTAGGGATGTTACAGTCAACAAAGATATGGTTATCAGGTAGATTCTCGATGAAGGATTTGGGTGAGGCATCCTACATTCTTGGGATACAGATCTATAGAGATAGATCTAAGAGAATGATAGGACTCACTCAATCAACCTACATCGACACCATATTGAAACGGTTTTCAATGGATGGGTCCAAGAGAGGACATCTACCCATGTGTCATGGAGTTTCTCTATCCAAGTCTATGTGTCCCAAGACTGATGAAGAGATAGAGAATATGACACATGTACCATATGCGTCAGCTATAGGTAGTATCATGTATGGGATGATATCTACCAGACCGGATGTAGCATTTGCTCTGAGTGTCACGAGCAGATATCAAGCTAATCCCGGTCAAATGCATTGGAAAGCCGTGAAGGACATTCTTAAGTACTTACGAAGGACTAAGAATATGTTCATGGTATATGGAGGACGAGATCTGAAATTGGAAGGCTATACCGACTCTAGCTTCCAAAGTGACGTGGATGACTCGAAGTCAACCTCTGGATTTGTGTTCATGCTCAATGGCGGTGCTGTCTCTTGGAAGAGTTCCAAGCAGGACACCACAGCGGATTCCACCACTGAGGCTGAATACATTGCAGCATCAGCTGCTGCTAAAGAGGCCGTTTGGATGAGGAAGTTCGTCCAAGAGTTGGGCGTCATTCCTGAATTTGTTGGTCCAGTCCCGGTGTACTGTGACAACACGGGTGCCGTTGCTCAAGCAAAGGAACCAAGGTCTCATCAAAGATCCAAACACGTACTGAGGAAATACCACATCATCCGGGAGATTGTGGAAAGAGGAGACATCACTGTCGAACGAGTGGCCTCTGCAGACAATATCGCTGATCCGCTTACTAAGCCCTTGCCAGGACCATTGTTTGACAAACATCGCGAAGCAATGGGTCTACGTAGTATGACTAGTTGGCTATAGGGCAAGTGGGAGATTGAAAGAGTGGGTGCCCAGTGAGCCAACTTGTGGCTATGGGCTTTGATGACTCTTTGTACAAACGATCTTTTGTTTAATATAATTTACACTTTTATTAATGGCAATGACTTTATCTTTCTTCATATTGTTATATTATGATATACTATTGTTGTTTTGATAAAGACCTTGAATATACTATAGTGTATGTAAGATGTGGTAGAACATGGGGATGTCTATCATGAAATACATCTTATAGTCACTGTATATTCTAAACTGTTCCTAGTCGATTGAGCCGTCCGATAATAAGGATAAGGATCGCTCGAGTTTGAGACTAGCATTTGCGATGCGGAGTACCACGTTTCATTGGTAGGGAACATGGAGATGTTCGAAGCATGCAAATGGATATTCATAGGATGAATAATCGAACTACCCTATCCGGACTTTCCAAGTGGTTATCACTTATCGAGTGGATAAAGTCCGCGGTTTTGGTTGTACACCATTAGTCCTTATTACTTGAAACATCATGGGGACTCTATATGCTAGTACTGTGCTTTGACTCGTTTACCGACTCTATGGGGGTCATCAGGTGTCGGGATTGGGTACAGTTACAACACATATAGGAGTCGATGCATTGTTGTCAAGGATTCACCACATACTTGCGAGTGTGGATATCCTATGCGATCTGAGGAGATATTAGTGTGACGAATCTCTGGCCAGAGTACTTGATGTGATTTAAGAAATGGTTTCTTAGTAGCACATGCGATGTCACTAATTTGATCTTCAAGATGTATTGCATAGTTATCGAATCTTGAGCGACTCTCGATATACCAATGGTTGTTGATTCGATCGGGATATATGGATGAAGGGACCGTACTGTACGCTAACCAAAATCTACTGGTTCTTGTAGGCACTATCAGTGATACCTAGGGAATCATGGGGCGATGTTGCTAGGCGCTTTACCATGATTCGTTGGGCAAGTCGGAAATCGTTGTTCCGAGTCACAAGGAGTTGTGAGCCCACGGCTAGCTGTATCCCTAAACCATTGAGGGTCACACATTGTAATGGAGTTTTAATCCCCGTTGAGATAGTTAAATTTAAAGAGTTAAATTTGATGAATAAAGAAGTTGGACTTCTTAAATAAGAGTAAGGGAGTAGGATTTCCTAAAATGACATAGGGATGTACATTTTTGGAAACCACTGAATTCGGATTCAGGAAAATTTATCTTGACTTTAAAATGTGCAGAAATGGTTTCTGTGCACATTGGTAAAATCGGTTTATCAATCGGAGTCACGATGAATTTTATATTAATTTCTGAACATGCGGGCTTTGCTTGTCGGGCCTCAACTTATGACTAATGGGCCCTAAGGTGTTAGTGGCCTGCATTATAAATAAGTTATTGCAGTACAAAAATTAGACACAACTGGTCATTAATTTGAGAGACAGAAATCGAAAAACCCTAGCTCTCTCTCATAAATATTCGGCCGACCCCTCCCTCTCTGTCACAGAATTTTCCGGTCTGTGATTTTGAATTGCAGTCTGGAATAAGCGAATCAAATTCGTTATTCTCTTCGCAGAAAACTTCTGATAGATTTTCTAGTGCAATCTATCAGAGGGATTAAACCTCTATTCGTGGACCTGATTGAAGGAGTTCATCGGTTCCAGGGAGAGACAACAAGAGCAGAGAAATCTGTTGGAGTCCAATAATCTCGATTCGAGATTGAAGGTAAAATTTAATAATAGTTATTTAATTTTACACACACTTATAATTTAATCGTTAAACGGTTGATACCCACACTATGGAATTGTTCCATAATAAAATTTTTAAACTTCCGCTGCACCGGGTATCAATCGTGATTGATCTGACCGCCAGAGTTTTTTCCAACAAAGTACTGCAAACAAGCTGAGCCAATTACTCAATCCTGTCTGGACAAGAACACTTCAAAATATGTGAAATTTGTCATGTTCAGCACGATATATGAAAATATAGAACCTGATAATCATGTCAGTTCACCTATATCTCAAACAAAAACTCTTTACAATCGAGGATTGGGATATGTGGAACCAGAGAGTTCTAACTCAAGCTGGATCAAGAAAAGACTAGTTCGGTCTGGATATGGTCAAGCAAGACAAGACTCTATGAAGGTACAACATAGACCACCGTATTTCAAAAATAGATCCGTTCAAAAGAGATATTGGAGGCCTAACTTGTACAATCAATCTAGACATACATATCCAATGCACAAACGACACAATGCATATCATATTTATCATTCACATACACATCACCAGCACACACAACACAATATACAAACTTTATGGGACACTTTCAATGATCGACCTGTTAGATTAATCAAAGTTTGGGTTCCTAAGGGACTAATCCATCGAGGACCCACATAAGATATGGGTACCAAAGCATATTTTTATTTGTATTTCCAGGTGACAAGTATTGAGAAGAATTGAGAAAGGAATTACAGTATAGCAAGCTTCAGAAAATTACAGAGGATGTTAGAGACAACTATATCCAATCTTCACCGTCCATAATGAAATTTAAGATATTTTTAAGCTGCTTTCCGAATTGCAGCTTGATCCGACGGCTAGATTGTGAGTTATGATTTTTTAAAACTTATCGCTCAGCAGAACAAGAAACAAGAAAGTAGCGCCCCTTGCTAGAGCGATAGCACTCCTGGTAGAGTGATTGCGCCCCTGGTAGAGCGATAGCGCCCCTAGCACTCTTGGAAACGCGATAGCACTCCTTGGAAGCGCGATAACGCTTGAGTAGCGCTCTTCCAAAGCGCGATAGCACTGTTGCTATGAAAAGCATGCGAACTCGCATCAATCTTGGAGATTAGATGAAGAACTGTGAAAAATAAAAGCTCGATGGGATTTCATCTACATATAAAAGAGATTTTGAAGATCACAAGAACACATCACACAACACAAAATCTGGAGAGAAACGCAACAGATTAAGGGGGAATGAAGATTCTCTCTGGCATTAAGATCTTAATTAAAGATGAAAGCAGATCAGTTGAGAAGAAGAAGGAAGAATAGAAGAACTGAGCAAAGCAGATCAATAGACGCAAAAGGAGCCAGATCAACTTGGCGGTAACATATCAACTCGAAGATACAGAGCAAGAGATAAGAATCCAGAAAATTTGGAGCAGATCAGATCAGACGAAACATTCCAGACCAGATCAAAGATCAACAAAACAAGATCAAAGATCATACCAGATCAGATCAAAGTTGGACCAGATCAAAGATCAAAATTTGACAAGAACAGATCAGCTGAGCTCCAGAAACAGTTAAAACGAACCAGTTCAATATCACCAGAAAAGATAAGTCAACCAGATCAATCAATTCACCTTTTAAGGGGGAACATATTCAAAGAAAGTGAGAGCAGATCAAAGAACGACTAAAAAGGAAAAGATCATCAGTTTATGCGTTTGTCAAAAAGGGGGAAAATGACAGACCAATTGCTGAGTTTTGTCAAACACCAAAAAGGGGGAAATTGTTAGGAATTCAAGATCTAAGTTTCGGTGTTTGAAAAATTACTTAATTCATCAATTGAAGAAGCAGATCAATTGAAGAAGCAGAAGAAGCAGATCTATGCACAAGAAAGCAGATCAAAGAAACATCATCTGGAAAGCAATCAAGTAAGCAGATCAATCAAGCAAGATAAAATGATTATGGAAGAGCCTAGAAGATCAATGAGCCGTTGTTCTAGAAGACAAAATCATTAAATGAAGATTTGAATGTTTCCAACAAAGAATCAGAAAGTCAAGATTTGAGAGTCATTAAGGAGATATGTTGGCGGCTCATTAAGAGCATCTGTGGGGCTCCTTAAACGGCTACTTTCTAAAGGCTATAAATATCAGAGATTAGAAGAAGAAGACAAGCGACAAAAATACAAAAGACAAAGAGAGAAGATTGAAAGATCAAATACATGATCAAGAAAGTTACGAGCTTCAAGAGCAATTGAAGCAGATCAATAAAGCACACACTCAGTGTCATATCAGATCAAGTGAGGATCATTTGTGTTGAGTTGTAAACTTGTATCAGATCAGTTGAGTGTTCTGTCAAAACACTATCTTTGTAACAAGGATCAGTCGATGGCTGAGTTCTTGAGTGTCTAGGAGTTCTGAGATTAGGCAGCAGTGTAAGTCCAATCTTGGATCGGATCTGTGCAAATTTCTTGTATCAGATCAAAGTCTTCTAGAAGAAAGTGAATCCTTCCGAGGTGGAAGAAGGGGTGACGTAGGAGATTGAGCTCCGAACATCCAGAAACAAGTCTTTGTGTTATTTCGTATCTGTCAAGCCACATTCACTCACCTCACGAATTCAACCAAGCCATTTGATCTGTGTTCGATCTGTTATTCAATCTCTTCCGCACTGATTGATTAACATAGACACACGAGAAAGACAAAAGTTCATTTACTAACCCATCTGAACTTCATATATCTAAGAAAGACATTTTCGATCCTAACACATTATTAAAAAAAATTTAATAAAAATTTAGTTTTTTGCTTTTAGCGTTGGTTGTTTTGCCCAATAAAACAAAATTTGTACATCAAATTTTATAACACGAAAAATTATACAAGAATTTAATATATAAAAATATCATGATAAATTAGATACAAAATATCGCGATAAAATAGCAAAATTTCAAGATATTAATATTTTAGATATCATTTTACATGATATTTGTTATACCTTTAGCAATTTTTATATATAAAAACATAAAACTCATTTGCAAATATTTAAACTAAAATTTTGAAAATATAAGTAAAAAATATGATTTAATTAAAAACAAAAATAAAAATAGTCTTTCTAAAAAATTTAACTTTTTCGTTTTTTTATAAAAATCCGACATATTGTTTTTTTTAAAAAAAATATTTTTTATTATTAAACAAATTTAATAAAAAAAATTTCATTTTTAAACAAAATTTAATAAAAATTAGTGATATTATATTTAATCTAGAAATTATAAATATACATAAAAATACGATTGAAAAAATTTAAAATATTATTTTTTTTATCAAATAAAATTTAATATTATTTTTAATAGGATGATTGGTTTGTCACCCTTTTCCCCATCTGCTGCCTTAACTTCGTTTCAAACCATCCATGGCCCAAACCACCAGGACCACTCAATCACAAGGACCCTAAGGCACGCCCTCAAATGTGGAGCAGCCGCCCGGACCATTACCATGCACAAAAAACGTGACTATACCCATGAAAAACAAGTAAGACGTGAGCAAGAGGAAAGAAAGATGCCATATGAGTATAAGTCTGAACATTAAACATATAGATCACGAAATTTCTGCTGTAGAAACAACATAATAGCTTATATGGTGTTGAAATAAAAGAATTAAACATGCCTTGCTAATTTTTGGATGAATATATATGCGTTTACGTCTCCGGGACGACGGAAACTCGATGGAAAACTTGAAGATCGGCTATGGGGCTTGAGAGTCTGCTAAAAAACGTGGGGGAGGGATAGAGGAAGAGGATGGAGGCGGCTAGGAGAGAGAGACGTGAGTTTAGAGCTTAGGTTTAGTGAAAATAGATTTTTAGACTGATAATATGTTAATCTATATATATATATATATATATATATATATATATAAACAAGAAGTATGCTAAAAAAAAGAAAAACAAGTATTTTCCCGCCTAAAGTTTATTCTAAAATTAGTAAAAATATTGCATAGATAAAAATAAAGATATTGTTGAATTTAAACTAGGAATATTGCATAGATAAAAATAAAGATATTGTTGAATTTAAACTAGGTAAAGATAATATTGAAAATAAAACAAATATTATATTATAAGTGATAAAATATGTTATCCAAAAATTTTAAAATATAGTTAAAATACGAGTGATTTTTTTTAAAAAAATTAAAATATTATTTTTCTTGATTCAAAAAAATTGAATTTTTTTTCTAATAGCTGGTGTTTTGACTAGCAATTATGTATATATACAACAAAGATTAAAAAATAATATTATTAATTTATATCTATATCTATATAAAAGAAAAAAAAGTATGCTAAAAATAGTTTTCGTCAAAAAGTAAATTATAAAAATAGTAAAAACATTATTATTAATCATTAAATTTGAAAATAAAATATGGTTAAATTTAAAAGTATAGATAGAGATAATATTGAAGATTAAAAAAATAATATTATAAATGATAAAATATTTGATCTAAAAATTTTAAAATATAGATAAAAATACAATTTAATTTTAAAAAATTAAAATATATTTTATCTTGATCAAAAAAAATTCAATTTTTGCTTTTAGCGTTGGTTGTTTTGCCCAATAAAACAAAATTTGTACACCAAAATTTACACCACAAAAAATTATACAGGAATTTAATATATAAAAATATCATGATAAATTAGATACAAAATATCGCGATAAAATGTCAAAATTTCAAGATATTAATATTTTAGATATCATTGTACATGATATTTTTTATACCTTTATCAAATTTTATATATAAAAACATAAAACTCATATGCAACTATTTAAACTAAAATTTTGAAAATATAAGTAAAAATTATGATTGAATTAAAAACAAGAATCAAAATAGTCTTTCTAAAAAATTTAAATTTTACCTCTTTTTATAAAAATCCGAAATATTTTTTTTAAAAAATTTTTTTTCATTATTAAAAAAAACTTAATAAATTTTTTTTTTTGCTTTTAGCGTTGGTTGTTTTGCCCAATAAAATGAAATTTATACACCAAATTTTATGACACGAAAAATTATACAAGAATTTAATATATAAAAATATAATGATAAATTCGATACAAAATATCGCGATAAAATAGTAAAATTTCAAGATATTAATATTTTAGATATCATTTTACATGATATTTGTTATACCTTTAGCAATTTTTATATATAAAAACATAAAACTTATTTGCAAATATTTAAACTAAAATTTTGAAAATATAAGTAAAAAATATGATTGAATTAAAAACAAAAATAAAAATAGTCTTTCTAAAAAAATTAACTTTTTCCTCTTTTTATAAAAATCCAACATATTGTTTTTTAAAAAAAAAATATTTTTCATTATTAAACAAAATTTAATAAAAGTTTGATAAAATAATTTTCATTATTAAACAAAATTTAATAAAAATTAGTGATATTATATTTAATCTAGAAATTATAAATATACATAAAAATACGATTGAAAAAATTTAAAATATTATTATTTTTATCAAATAAAATTTAATATTATTTTTAATAGGATGATTGGTTTGTTTATATGCATATATAGATATAAACAACAAAAATATGATGTTATGAGCGATATATTATTTAATATAAAATTTTAGATTATAGATAAAATTATTCCTGAAGTTAAACTAAATTAAAAATAAATTTTTTTGTGATAAAAAAAATTAATTTTTGTTTATATATATAAGATGAAAAGATTTCTAAAATAAAAACTATAGTATTTTCAACCGAAAAATTATTTTTGAAAATAGATAAATATACGATTTAATTTTAAATTGTTTTCATTATAATACTTATAATTTTTTATTTATTTAATTTTATATAATTTATATATTAATTTTTTTAATATAAAAAATATTTTATACTAATTGTAAAAAGTTTAATGTAACTTATAGTATTAAAATATTATGTATATATATGTAGAGTTTCGCTATGCTGCCCACCAACCATACTCACCTCCATGCCCACCATGTGCAAGTCAAACAAAATTTAATTTTTTCTTCCAATAATGCGATTTTTTTAGCTTATATGTATATATACATATACTCAGTATAGATTAAAAAACTTAGTATTATCAGTATATATTAAAAAACTATATATATATATAGTTCTTTTATAGAGTTCAACAACTATACCCAACTCCGTGCCCACCATGTATAAATCAACTCACCAATTGTGTTGGTCAACTCAACTATTGTACATGGCGAGCACGGAGTTGGACATAGTTGTTGGGCACCATAAAAGAACTTTATATATATATATATATATATGGAGAAAAGTATGCTAAAAATAGAAACATGAAACTTTTCTGTCCAAAAATATAGTGAAGACATTATCATTAAATTTAAAAAATCAAATAAGATATGATTGAATTTAAACTATAGATAGAGATAATATAGGATATTCAAAAAAATATAATATTATGATTTGAGTGATATACTATTTAATTAAAAAATTAAAATATAGATAAATATAAGATTTAATTTTAAAAATTGTTTTTCATTATCGTGCTTATAATTTTTTGTTTATTTAACTTTATATACTATATATATTATTTTTTGTTAATATAAAGAACATTTTAGACTAATTGTATAGAGTTTAACGTAACTTATCTTATCAAAATATTATGTATCTATATTTTATTATATTTATTTTTATATATTATTTTTTTCTATTTTTCTATTTCAAATTTAAAAATTTTAAAATATATTTTAAAATTTAAAAAATTTCTATTTTGTTTTTGTATAGAATACAAATTATTACTTGCATTAAATTTATAATTATTGGATAAATAAATCTTTTAGGAAATAACAAATTATTTAATACAAAGATAATAGGAAGAAGAAAAATATTAAAAATAAGACATTTATTAAAAAAAAATAGCGGTGGAACATTTTTTTTTATGGAAAAATATTTTTTTGGTCCATTAACTTTACCCCTTATGGGTTTTGTTTCGTTAACTTTTTCGATGTGGGTTTTGATACACTAACTTTCCTTTTCAGTGGTTTTTGGACCAACTGCATACATGTCAGCTTTTGATTGGTCCACGTCATCATTTTGGACCAATCAAAAGTTGACACGTATGTAGTTAGACCAAAAATCATTGAAAATGAAAAGTTAGTGTACCAAAACCCACATCGAAAAAGTTAATGAACCAAAACCAAAACATGAACAAGTTAAAGGACCAAAAAACTTATTTATCCTTTATATATATATATATATATATAATATATACCTTAGAAGATGTCAAATTGCTTATTTCAACCGCTTAAAATTGTTTTTTAAAAAGTTTTTCAAACAAATTTACAAAACTTTTAAGCTCTGTCAAACATCCCTCCAACCACAATGAATTTAAATTGATTCCAATACTCTAAGCATTTGAAATCCGTTGTGACGACCTCAATTGTAGTGTAATAAATATCAAGATGATTTTTTTTAAGTTATCTAAGCAAAGAAGATACATTTATATCCGTAGATTTCAAATTCTTTAATCCAATTCAAACTTAATTTATTTGTATTTTAATTATTTATTCAAGCACTCATATTTACTAATTTTGCCAATAATTACATAAAAATAACACTCTGTGCATCACACAGGTGAAATACTAGTTAGGAGATAATTACCTGTAATATATAAATATAATTCTTAATAAAACTCATTAATAAAATTATCATGTTGATAAAATAACTTAAATCTCGAAATTAAAATTTAAAGGATTTTTAAAAGTCTTTAAAAGTCATTAAAATGACTTATTTTGGCTAAAAACAAGTTTTCTAAAATACATAAATAAAATACCATAAATTTTGGGAATAAAAATTTCAAAAATAATAATTTATGGCTACTAAAATTTTCTAAAAAAAAATTGGGATGAATAATATATATCTCGTCCGTCCACGGTCCAGTCTACGCGATCAATATAATAAATTTCTTAAAAATCTAGAATTTTCCATAATTATGGGTTAAATTATAAAATAATTTAAATCATGCACATAATACACATAATAACACATAAATAATATTTAACCCATATTTCTAAAATTTAAATAATTAAATTTTCCTAATTATGCATACGAATTTACGTAAAAAAATTTCCCGGTGCTACATTTATAATGTTTTTTTTTATCACCTTCTATTAATTGATAATAATTTATTTCATAATCACAAATAAAATTTTCTAAATAGCATAGATTGCATAGCTTTATATTATCTAGAATGAAAATTTCTCTATTTTGTTCTATGTTTTTAGCTACTAAATTAGTATCATTATTTGATACTCCTAAAAATTCTTGATACAAAGCATAAACGAATAATTCAAAGTATTTATGTCATGTCATACCTTGTGGTAGATTAGTAATCACTAAGTTTTCTGCCCAAGTTTTTACTTCTCCTATCAATATCATTTTTATCATTCCATGTGTTAATATTTGGATGTTTTCACTTTTATCCAATAATGAGGTTAATTGAATTTGTACCGATAGTTCATTTGCCCAATGATCTATCCTTGATTTTTTTTCTTTAGCTGTTGAACATCGTAAATCTAAGATATTCTGCATTACAAATCCTGATATTTTTTATTCTCTAAGCATATCTTTAACATCTTTATATGTTCCAGAGTATTGATCTCTATTATATTTGAATTCTTCATTTTTGCCTCCTCCACTACCTCCTACATTCATTCGTAGTGTTAGTTATGATCTAGAATCATCTTCTGATTCTGATATGAATTCTTATGAATGAAAGACAATCACGATTATAACGAATCGCACCATCAATTCGATAACAAAAGAAATCAAAGATTTTGTCCCGAATTTTGAAACAAGTAACAGATTTGGATCTCCACCTCTAGTTTACAATGAAATTAGCAACAGATGATCATGATAGGAAACAATCAACAAATCAACTGGACCTTCAAAGAAACCTGTCTTTGACAACCCAAGTAAAAATCGATTGACAAACACCACAAAGTTTTGATACTTTGATAAGTTTGATTTGAATTAAAGATAAAAGCCTTAATAACACTATATTGATTCATTATTGAATAAGAATTCAGATTTTTTATTATTCAAACTAAAATTCTCTCTAGAATTTTGCTTAAAGCAAGCCTTAAGAAAAATTCTAGAGAGAATTTTAGTTTGAATAATCAAAAATCTGAATTCTTATTCAATAATGAATCAATATAGTGTTACATAGTTTACAACTTAAAAGGTTAAAGATAACACAAAATAAGCCCAAAATCTAGTTTTCTAATAGGCTTAAAACTCTCAAAATAAGAAAAAATACTCAAAAATATTAAAATCCCATGAAACACACACAAACATGCCGCACTGTGTGTGTGCATGGACCCTAGATAAGGGTCCAGACATAGGTCAGTGTGCCCACATCGATTAAGCCTAAAAATTGACGAAGACGTACTTCAAGTGCATGAATCCCATGCTATGGTCCGTTCCTAGGTCCGTGCCATGCACGGACCTATGTCCAGGGTCTGGACATGGGTTTAGATGTGGGTCCAGGACTGGTTCTAGGCTTCGTCCAGGGCGGGTTCGAAGTTGGTTCGAAGCTGGACGTATTTCCTTGAAAAACTTATAACTCAAGTTCTAGCCGTCGGATCAAGCTGAAATTTAAACATAAGCTTCATAACATCTTAAAATACAATCTGAACGGTGAATTTTGGATTTGGTTATCTCTAGTCTTGTAACGCCCGGAATTATTTAATTTTAATCTGAGAATAATTAATTTGGGAATATTTGGAGTTTTGATTTAAATTCTAATATTCTTAAATTGATTAGGATTGAAATTGAATGAAATGAGAAGTTGAGGACCAATTTGCAATTTTTGAAGTCTTGAGGGGCTAAAGTGCAATTATCATTGAAGTTTTCAGATTTTAAAGGTATTACTCAGCATGCACGTGTCATATTTCCATCAGAATTCAGAAGGAAGAACCGGGTGAGAAGAGCCAAGAATTCCAAGTTCATTCTTCATCTTGTAATTGAGATATCTTTTGATTCGGGTATCCGTTTTCGATTTCGAAAGATGTTCTGGACTCCTTGCAATGAAACCTTTGATTTGATGTAAGTTTTCTCTTAGTTCATCATGCTTTGGGAATTCGAAATTGACAGATATCAGATTTGTGTATGGAATGGTGTTGATGAGCTTCTATATCTTGTTTTATTGAAGTTGGGTTGAGGATTGATTGTTGTATCATGTTTTTATGATTTTCCAGCTATGATTCGACTTTTATACCTGCTGATATATTGGTTTCGAAGCTTCAACAGCTGATATGCATGTTATAAATGTTATAGATGTGTTCGGAAATCGCCGAGTTATACCGATATGCCGTCGAACTCATGATTTGAAGTGATTTGCTATGGTTCTTGGACTAAGAAGTTGCTGAATTATTAGCTGATGATTTCTTGCTTGTTATGCTATGATTTCAGTGTGTAAACAGGGCATTTAACTCATTGATTTTGACTCAGAAACCGATACAAGAACGCACAAGGTTGGTAGCGTTGTACTTTGACGTTTGGGTTGAAACTTGAGCAGATTTTGAGATAGGTTTGGTGGTTAACTTGTACAGATTTGGACAAGCTAAAAGACATCCTAAACATCACATTTGAAAGGTAAAAGTGGACTACTATTTGATTGGGATTATAACTCGAGATGGTTTGTATCGAGTCCCCTTAAATCACATACTTATTTTCTTATGTGTTTTTATATGTTTCTATGAATATTTGAATGAGTCTTGATGATAATGAATGTGGTTTGATTGATAGTTATTGCATTCATCTTGAAGACTTGTTCCTTGATTTTGAAATGAACGGAAATGTTCAAATAGACGATTTGAGGGATTGTATATGTATGGCATGGGTGGTTGTTTAGCCTAGCGTCTGATTTACATATATAATAGCTTCAAAGTCTAGAGAAGTGAGATAAGTAGCCCCACCTCGATCGGGAGAGTCGGTGGATTAGTTAAGATATCTACTTCTCGGGATCCCAACCGACGAATGAAGAGATGAACCTTGTTTTAAAACATGCATTGAAGTTATGTTCTTTATATCATGATCTTGATATATGTTTGTATGCATGTTTAGTTGCTTTTATTGGGAAATCTATTTCTCACCGGAGTTATTCGGCTATTGTTTTGTTGTATGTGTCATGGAAATAGGCGGGAGTGGAACCGGGCAAAAGCGAATGTGAAACACAAGAGATAAGAAGATAGTGTGATGATCCGAGTCTAGATGGTTGTGTGAGCTGTCATGATGTTGTTGAGTGTATTAAACATGAGCATGTTAGAGCTACTTGCACCAAGACTTGTTGATGATTAAGTTGTGGTCTTGTTGTTGTTCATAGGATTTGAATGGGGATATGTAAATCCTTGAGACAATATAATGTAGCTTGATCTTGAATATATAACATTGCTTCTTGCATGCTTTGTGGGCTTTTTGATTATGTTTATAAGGCCTTGTGATGACTCAATTCTATCAACTTTATCATGTGAGAATGCATGTTGGCTTATGATAGTTACATAGGCTTTGTATAAGTTGATATTGGATGAAAATGCATGAAGGAACTTGTTTGGACAGCAGCAACGTTTCTGGTTTTATTCTCTGGAAACTGCTCTTGCTCGATCGGTGAAATATCACGGATCGAGCGAGGCTTTGAAATCAGGAACAGAACCAGGAATATGTTGGGCTCGCTCGATCGGTGATATTCTGCGGATCGAGCAAGGCCAACATAAGTTGCACCCGAGAGTTGGAGCAAAGTGCTCGCTCAATCGGTAACTTTTTACCGATCGAGCGAGGTGCTCACTCCTTAAAAAAAAAATTTATTCATTTTGTTTAGACATTGATTATTGTCTATTCTATTTGATGATTTGATTATCGAGAGATTAGAACTCGGGTCGTCACAAGTCTCTCCATAAAATTCAGGGAATTTGCTGGTTCGTAATTCGTTCTTCCTTCTTGTATCTTCAATAACATTAAGGCATCCTCCAAATTGATCTCCTAGCATTCTTGATTACCATGAATCCCGAATCCGTCTAGTCTTGATGGAATATTCCGGGGCAATTCTTGGAACAATATAAATCTTCGAGTGCTGCCTAGATTCATATCAGACTCCTCTTCTTCAGAAAGATTTGTCCTCATATCTTGCCCCTTACCTGCAAAACCCCATAGACAAATATCAATAATTTCATAATTATTTTTCGTACAAAATAGCATACCTCGCACACTCGTAGCAAGATCAAAACCCAGAAAATTCTTCATGTCTAAACAAAACACCTTAAAACTACTAGCACACATAAATATGATTAGAATGTCATTTAACAAGACAAAGATCAAATTTCTCCCCTTCTTAGACCTAGTTAACTCAATCACAAAAATCATATATAAGTATAACCATTGTGTTCTAGAAATAAGAATGGATTTATTCAAATCATAAAGTTGTAAGCTAAACATTCTTTGCCAACATGCAATATCATTCTCACAACTCCACCCAACATATTTTTTCATATGCAGCCACAACAAATATTCACGCAAATCATGCAATGACGAACATATAAAGAAAAACTCAATTTTTCCTAAAAAAATATTTGCTCACATAAAATTTATCATGAACACTGCACAAGTATTTTTCAAGCACATTCTCAAAATCATTAGTCCATTCACGCAACTTATTAGCATTTTCAAACCATAAGAACCTTGTAACCAAAGAGATAAGAACTCATACCTTTGCGATAGTGTAATGAAACGTCTACTACTAATAAATGCAGATTTTTTTTAAAAGAACTAAGAATAATACTATACATATACCCCCATACATATATGTATAAACTTTAGAAATAATACTAACAAATAAATTCTTTTAATAATAACTTAAATAAGTAAAAACCCCTTAATAAATAAAAATCTTGAAACATGCAATATTAATAAAAATCTGTAACCCAAAATTCAAACTCATGCATGCGGAAATAATCATAATTAAAACTTTGAAACAAGTTTTAAAAGCCCTAATAAAGTATCTCAAAATAATAATAACTCTTCCATGCGATGGTCACGGGGTTCACGGCTAAGCAAGCTCATACGTCCTCGCCACCGGTAGGAGCTACATAGACATCATCATACTCACCTGCACCATATAAGCGTAGTGAGCCTAGAGGCTCAACATGTCTAATCCTTTATAATGAGGGGTAAAATAATGCATCACATAATCATACTAATACAAATAACTTATGTGGAAATGCATGCATGATCTTAAAATAATGGATCATAAAAATTATTCATCATCAGTCATACATACATCATAACTAATCATACATAACATAATTGAGCATCTCATCATCATAAAAACTAAGTATGATCATATCCATGAATGTGACTAATAACCGTGCCGACTGATCAGTCTAAAGAACCAACGTACGTGGCGGTGAATAAATCACCTCTATGCCGGTAGTAAACTACCTCTGTGTTGGTGGTAAACCATGTCCGTGCTAGTAGTAAACTACCTCTATGCTTGTGGTAAACCACCTCTGTGCTGTCACATCACTTCAATTTCCATCAAAAGTATTTTTCATGCTCAATTCTTAATCATAAACACATCATAAAATATTTCATGTATGCATGCACTTCAAAAATATGCCCGTAATATATTTTTAATTATTTTCATAACATAGATACTTATACTTAAAATAAATTTCATGCATAAAATAAATTAAATATATATTCCGGACATAGTAAATTTTCATAGGTTGGTTAGACTGCTGATCACTCACTCTAAGCCCATTAAACTTAAATAAAAGCCTAATTATCATATTTTAGCCAAAATAACTTAACTAAACTTAGCTGGACCTAAATAAAAAAATTTAAGTCTATTAACTTAATTAAGCCCAAATAAATACTTGCCCAAAAACCACTTAAAACATCAAATACTTAGAAATTAAAATACCCGAACCCGACTCACCTAATACGGACCCGATCCCGGACCCAACTAACATAACCCATGACCCATCGGACCTGACCCAGACCATCCAGCCCAAGCCCAGCCCAAAATAAAACCCAGAAGTTCAAAACTTAACCCCAAGCAGATTTCTGCTCACTTCCAACTCTGTGCATCTGTACTAATTCCTTTCGTTCTCTCTGATCAGATAATATTTGATCATGAAACCACTTCTATCACATAGCCAACATCAAGAAATTTCCATCGAGCTAAAAACCAGCCCAAACCATGCACTATAGGTGGAGAACGACCACAAACAACAGACATCATCTATGCTCGCATGCGCAGGTGAGCAGTGTTGCCAAATACGATTGTTCTCCCTACTCAGGCCATATGTTTCCATGCAATTACTTCTCAATCCTAGAAGACATCTATAGGTTTCGATGAAGACAAAAACCAGCCCAATCCGTGACCTGAGCAGCTCACACGAAGGCCTGCACTCAACCCATTCCTAGCTTGCGTGCAAGAATGAGCAGCTGCTGTATTTTCGCTCGTACGACCTTCTCAGACCACCAAATTCCGTGAAATTACTTCCACAACTTATCCAACATCTAGGGGTTTCTAATGCATCCAACCTCACATCAAACCATGGCCCGATTAAGGAGAACGAACCTCTTTTCCATAGAACCCTTGCACTGCGCGACCTGGTGCAACAGAAGGAAAAAAGCCTACGACCCAGATCAATCCCAAGGACCCTTAGACACCCACCTAGCCATCAACCAGCAGACATAACCGATCCTATAGCGACCCATCCCAGATCCACTATCTAATCAGAGTTAAGAGCATAATTAAGCATGCATAAAATAAAAAGCTGCGGAAGACTTAAATACAAACAGACCGGCAGAATACAACCGGCTAAACCAACTCGATTAAACAACCCAATCGAATTAAATAAAAACCTACACCTAATCTTGCTGTCTTTGAGGTCACTGGCCACTCCAGGCTCCCCGTGCTCAATCCTGCACCTACACCTGCTCCGTCGAATAGGGTATCCAGATATACAGAAAATACCGGACGTGAGCTCTAAGCTCAATACGAAAGCACAGATAAACATAAAAATATGATGCATGCAAATGACAGGGTATCCATATCTGGGATGACTGTATACAAAACTGCTCAAACTGGCGCCTGGGATATAAGCTCGTCACATCGGGGTAGCTAACCACTGTGTGCGACCACTCATTCCCGAAATCCGGACGCGGACCATGGAGTCCTCTAGATACAGTACCGAAGGGTACTCAATATCAACGTCCCAATAGGGTTGAGCAACCCTAACTGGCTCATCTCAAAAGATATACAGATGTACAGGCACAAGATGATATGCACATGCCGCATAACAATGATAACATGCAAACACATAAATGCAACTTATAAGCATGAATATCCGCTGGCAATCTCAATCAGTACTTACGTACCTTTCTAAGGCGGTTCTAGTAGTCCCACTCTAGGTTCCAAGCCTATCATCAAGTCTACAATACAAATATCCATGCATCATTCAATAAGCTCTAAAAGCCTTAACTAAGCTATTGCATACTCCTAAATAATTTAAGGAGACCATAGCTATACCTGCGTCCGTCGTCAGCCCTTTTCTGTCGAGTGCCTCAAAACTAGGCCATAGCTCCGCTACGACGCCTGGATTGCTAAGCCACTTCCGAAATCCCCAAAGGATGTTTAGATCTCCCTAGATCTGATTTAGAAGGCTAAATAATCGAGAGAGAAAAGGTGGAAGGTGTACTTTGAAATGAATCCCGGCTCCCCTATTTTAGACCACGAACGGAACGCCCGTTCCCCATCGTTGCGTCCGTTCTGGCGACGAACGTTGCTTCCGATGGTGCTCGTGTCACATCAAGTGCGTAAGCAGTGACGTTTTTGCGATGGATCGAACGTTGCTTCCGTTCCTAGAATGTTGCATCCATTCTGCCTGACCTTCCGGACTATTTCTGATCATTTCGGGTCCAACCCCGGACTCTGTTAATACATTAAGAGTTCCCTTAATCATATTTATTGGATTAATCAACAGTTAATCACTAAAACTGGATACGGGCCACTACATTCTCCCCCACTTAAGATATTTTGTCCTCGAAATCAGATCTTAAGTACCGAATTTAAAACAGAATTCAGAAACATTCTTTATTCAAATCCAACAATTTCAGAGTTACAACTGAACACCACCCAATAATCAAAACAACTCAGGGTGTCCTGAACGCATCCTGGTCTCAAATTCTCAAGTAGCTTCCTCAGTGACTCAATGCCGTTACTGAACTAAAATCAGAGGGATAACTTTATTACGTGAGACCTTATCCTTACGATCCAGGATACGAGTAGGTCTTTCCACGTAAGTCAAATCAGTATCCTCTAGAACCTCAGATGGCTGCAGAATATGTGACTGGTCCACCACGTACCGTCGCAACAGAGATACGTGAAATACGTCGTGAATACTGGACAGGTAAGGTGGCAAAGCTAGACAATACGCCAAATCGCAAATGCTCTCTAGATTTCAAATAGATCGATAAATCTGGGAGACAACTTGTCTCTAAGGCTAAATCTGAAAACCCTACGAAAAGTGTGAAACTCTCCAAAAAAACTTTCTCCCCAACATCGAACTGCCACGACCTACGCTTCGTGTTAACATAGCTGGCATGTAGATCCCGTGTAATCTTAATTCGTTTCTTGATCTGATCAACAATGTCTGCTGTCTACTGGATTAACTCCAGTTCTTCAGTCCGTCTCTCCCCCACTTCTTCCCTAGAAGCATGGAGTATAACAACATCGCCCGTACAACGCCTCAAATGGTGTCATCCCAAGGCTACTATGATAGCTGTTGTTGTACGCGAACTCAATCAATGGCAACTGATCCTGTCAGGCTGAACCAAAATCCATAACGTAATCTTGCAGCATATCCTTCAAGGTAAGGTTTGTGTGCTCTGATTGACCATCTATCTCCGGATGATAGGCAAAACTCATACTGAGAGTAATACCCATCACACGCCGAACCCTCCCCCAAAATCTGGAAGTAAACCTGGGATCTCGATTGCTGACAATGCTTACAGGCACTCTATGAAGTCAAACGATCTCCTGACTGTATACTCGAGCCATACGATCCACATTGTACTCTCGGCTACAGAAAGCGAAATGTGCTGACTTGGTGAGTCGGTACACCACACCCAGATAGTGTCACAATTCCTCGAGAATATCGGAAATAGGGTCACAAAAGTCCACCGTGATAACTCTCGTTTCCCACTCAGGAATAGCCAGACTGTGAAGCAAACCTCCCGGTCGTCGGTGCTCTTTCTTGACCTGCTGACATACCATACATCTCGAAACAAACTGATAAACATTGTGTTTCATTCCCTTTCATCCGAACTGAGTACGTAGATCCTTGTACATCTTGTTGCTCCCCCGGATTAATACTTAACTTAGTGCGATGCGCCTCCAAAGAACAAATCTCAAGAAATCCATTGGAAGCATCCAAACTAATCATTCCGATTAACAGTCTTCAAAACTTGTCCACTGAAAATCCTTGGACAATCACTGAATCCTATTTCCACATGCTGGATCAATCATTGCTAACGCCAAGCAATGTTTAGATCAAAATCTATCACTGGTAATCTCAGCAACGTTGTCAACGAACTACGATCACAAGAGCCACCCTATGACCACTTTCATGATCCATAGAATTCAAATAGCCTCGATTCCCACATCCCTGGAGATTCCTTAGCGACAAAAGAATTTCCTAAATGCACTTGAATTGCTTATATCAGAGTATATCATACTTATAGTACTATTCCCAGCACTTCTTGATTCACTAAATCCCAATCAGCATCGATTGGAATAATCTGATCAACCGAATTGATCTACCGTAGCTTTTGACATGCCTGACGATATCAACCCTTAATCAGACAATCACTGATAAATGAAACTCTCATGGCTCGATCACTATCGATGATACCATTGCCATACGCCTGCAGATCGCAAATACTTTTGGAATCAAAAGAAACACAGCTTATTCAATCACTCATCTTTGACAGATTCAGACAACAGTTACAAGTAGTCACTAGTGATAAGCCTGCACCAGTCTAGACATACTATCCACTGTCTAAATTCATTCAAAATGACCAAAAGGACTTGTCCAACCTAAGCCGCAATACAAATCTGAAAAATTCCAGCTATCGCTGAACATACTCCTGATAACTATATCTCTTGCTAAGACTGCAACAAATCGAGTCTGAGAAAACCTACCATGATGTCCCACCTGGAATCACCACCAAGTGTACACTGGCATAAGTCATGCTATCCTCATGCCTCAAATAATCATGTACAATTATCCTCATACCTCAAATAATCATGTACAATCCTTAGCATCAGATATAATCTTTCACTGAAGGAAACCATCATTGCTGGAAAATACTCACACCCGAGTCAACGTTCCATAAAGTTTACAAAACCAACTCCTGGATAGCTCCTTATCACTAGAGCATCCAAACCCCGACTAGATCCACTAGTCCAGTAGTATCCAATAGACTACAACTATCTGCTCAGAGTACGCACTTTTCAAGGAAATCCCTCCAAGACTGGTCCTTATGACAAAAATCCAAACCGATATCTCTGACGACAGTCCGACGATATCCAAACCACGGATACTTAACCAGTCAATATCTCTGACGACAGCCAGACGATATCTAAACCACCGATACCTAACCAGGTATCTAATCCAATGTCATACCCCGTTGTGACTGTTACAAAAACTCTAGACTAAGTAGCCTTCCCATCGCCAAATCCTGAAGCACGAAGGCTCCCAGGTAACCTCCGAAGTACAAAGGATTCCCAGAGTAACACTGGCATAGGGTCGCGCTCCATGATGTCTAGTCATGGTCATAGTCCACAACTTTCGGCATGTACTAAACTGGTTCCTGATGAAATCCCATCATCACGAATTCCCAACCTATGAAGGTCAATCAAGCTACTGTTCTACGGAATCAACCTAGAACGAAACTCATAATTCCAAACAAGATCAATAATTCCATGCCCCCAGATGAATCACCTCATCAATGGCACTAATCCAGTCAAACGACTAAATAGGTCAATCCTAGGAAAACACCTAGACTATCCCCATGTCAATCCGTTACCGCTGGCTTACCCAAAATCCATGAGCTAACCTAGTTGATCATCAATCAACTAATTCCAAGACAAACTTAGTAAAACTACTTGCAATCAATTATGAATTGCTGAATAAATAAAACATGTATCATTACTTCAAATTATGTATAATTTCCTTTATTACAATCCCATGTAATATCAGTACAGTATTCCGAAAATACAATAAAATGTACATCCAATAACATGAAATGATACAACCAAATTCCAAAGATTCATTACAACTGAAATACTGTTTACAACTACAACAATACAGTATTTAAAATCATCGAATCCTGTCTTCGTCCCTTGAGCATGAGGCTTCTAATCGACACATGCATCGATACAAGCATACTCCCGTCCAAGTCTCTCTACATGTCCTCCAGCAAAGAACTCTGGAGAAATGGCACGTGATAGCTAACCAGCTATGCTCTGCATCAATGCATGTCGGTCGACTTTTTTTGCTCGTGATCTACCATCAGCGCTCTTCTTGTATCCGAATCATGCTTTTGAACATGAAGTTTCCCGTATGCCTACCAAAAGCATCGATGCAAGCATACCGGACAAACCATGTTCTGCACGAGGTTAAAGACCTCACGCTCGAAACCTGTCATGCTTTAGGCACTCGAGGTATTCCCTGGTTAAGGCCTATCTGACAATCTCTCCAATTACTAGTGAAGAATCTTCGAGGACTGGAACCGCATGGATTAATAAACACCATTCGTTCCAAAAAGCCCTCAGAGGTATCTGACGTGATAATCTCGATCTTCACTTCCAGTCTTCCCTGGCTGGAATCCATATATTCTACGATCAAAATCCCAATGCATCGAATGATGTACTGTCCACAACAGTCAGTCTATCTATCGATACGCTACTACTGGTGTTCTCATCACTGTTGCATCCTTTAATCATAAAGACTCCTGTTGCAAACCTCAGCAATGAAGGACCAAATCTCCTTTCGCTAGGCCTCAATCAATCCTACAAGGATAGCCAAAAAGTCTTATATCAATTTCCTAAGTCCCTTGCATGCAGCTCTGATACCAATAAATGTAGCGACCCATCCCGGATCCACTACCTAATCAGAGTTAAGAGCATAATTAAGCATGCATAAAATAAAAAGCTGCGGAAGACTTAAATACAAATAGACCGGCAGAATACAACCGGCTAAACCAACTCGATTAAACAATCCAATCGAATTAAATAAAAACCTACAGCTAATCTTGCTGTCTTCGAGGTCACTGGCCACTCTAGGCTCCCGGTGCTCAATCCTGCACCTACACCTGCCCCGTCGAATAGGGTATCCAGATATACAGAAATATCGGACGTGAGCTCTAAGCTCAATACGAAAGCACGGATAAACATACAAATATGATGCATGCAAATGACAGGGTATCCATATCTGGGATGACTGTATACAAAACTGCTCAAACTGGCGCCTGGGATATACGCTCATCACATCGGGGTAGCTAACCACTATGTGCGACCACTCATTCCCGAAATCTGGACGCGGACCACGGAGTCCTCTAGATATCAGTACCGAAGGGTACTCAATATCAACGTCCCAACAGGGCTGAGCAACCCTAACTGGCTCATCTCAAAAGATATACAGATGTACAGGCACAAGATGATATGCACATGGTGCATAACAATGATAACATGCAAACACATAAATGCAACATATAAGCATGCATATCCGCTGGAAATCTCAGTCAGTACTTACGTACCTTTCTAAGGCGGTCCTAGTAGTCCCACTCTAGGTTCCAAGCCTATCATCAAGTCTACAATGCAAATATCCATGCATCATTTAATAAGCTCTAAAAGCCTTAACTAAGCTATTGCATACTCCTAAATAATTTAAGGAGACCATAGCTATACCTGCGTCCGTCGTCAGCCCGTTGCGGTAGAGTGCCTCAAAACTAGGCCACACCTCCGCTACGACGCCTGGATTGCTAAGCCACTTCCGGAATCCCCAAAGGATGTCTAGATCTCCCTAGATCTGAGTTAGAAGGCTAAAGAATCGAGAGAGAAAAGGTGGAAGGTGTACTTTGAAATGAATCCTGGCTCCCTTATTTATAGACCACGAACGGAACGTCCGTTCCCCATCGTTGCGTCCGTTCCGGCGACGAACGTTGCTTCCGTTCAAGAACGTTGCTTCCGATGATGCTCGTGTCACATCAAGTGCGTAAGCAGTGACGTTTTTGCGATGGCTCGAACATTGCTTACATTCCTAGAACGTTGCATCCGTTCTGCCTGACCTTCCGGACCATTTTTGATCATTCCGGGTCCAACCCCGGACTCCGTTAATCCATTAAGAGTTCCCTTAATCATATTTATTGGATTAATCAAAAGTTAATCACTAAAACTAGATATGGGCCACTACAGATACCATGCAAGAAAAGGTGAGGATGAGCCATATAACATGGAAGAAAACGTGAGCTGCTCAATAACACATCCAATATCTAGCATGAACTCATAAATATCAGAATTAAAAATGATGAATCTGTCATAAAATTTGTGTAATTAGCTTATATGGTGAGAAAAGAAAAGAATAGACATGCCTTTTAATTTAATAACGAAGACTATCGCGTATATGGGCTCCGGGACGACGAACGAACGAAGAACCACCTAAATTCTTGAAGAATCGGCTATGGAGGGTCTGATAAGCTGCTGGGAACGTGAGAGGAGGTGAGGGAGATGGGATTTCGGCTGATGGAGTTTGAGCGCAGGGTAGGGAGTGATCTTTGGGATTATTTTGGGTAGATTTAGGTTAATAATTAATATAAATTAATTAGGTAGATAATATAACATAAAATATAAAATTTTAAACTCTTAAGATACATACTAATCTGATAATAACATAAAAATCTCGAAATATTAATTTATGGCATTTTTAAATTAAATAGAAGTCCTAAAAATGGCTTAATTTGGCTAAAGAAAACGGGTTTCTAAAATATATAAATAAAACACCATAAATTTTTGAGAATAAAAATTCAAAATAATACTTTATGGCTACTAAAAATCTCATAAAATAAATTTGGATGAAAAACCAATAGCTCGTCCGTCCACGGTCCCGTCTACGCGATAAAATAAATCATTTACTCAAAAATTCCTAAATTCAATAATTATGGGTTAAATACTAAAATAACTTTAAATCATGCACATAATACACATAATAACACAAAAAAATAATATTTAACCCATATTTCTAAAATTCAAATAATTAAAATTCATAATTATGCACACAAATTTATGTATTAAAATTTTCGGGCGTTACATGTAGTAGCTACCACATTTTTCTTACCTCGTTGGTACTTGATCAACTTTCCACCATCAACTCTCTTTCCTTGAGAACTCACACCAATGACAAGTAAAACAAGTTCTCTTGTACACAATACACACTTTTATATCCCCATCACTATGTGTAAATAACACAAGTATCAAATGTTCAACATGCGTATTCAAAATTTTGCTATATACTATGACATAATCAAAGTATACCACAACAAATTTTCCCATAGATGCATGCAAAACATAATCCATCAATCCCATGAAAGTTTCACGCACATTAGGTAGCCCATAAATTTTCACTAACCACTCAAGCAAATAAGACTTTCCGCCTATACTATTCATGCAACATTCCAACACAACAAGATAAACCAACTTACTTAATCTTGTATCACACCAAGATTCTAACACATTAAGATCAACAAATGATTTCAACACTACCATAACGTCCAACCTCACCTTGACATGAATCTAACATGTTAAGCCTTTTAGTGTTGTATCTCCTTTGCTTCTTCATCAATGCATCTCCAAAATCCTGCAATGAAGAACAAACGCTGCTTGGGATTGAACTGGCTACATCATGACAATGAGATAAAACCTCTTTGTGCAAAAGTACTTTATGAATTTTATTCATTTGTACAAAATTTTCATTCTCACAATTTTGGACCATAATATTTTCTTTTTTTATTGGTCTCTTTCCTCTCTTTTCTTTCCTCTTTTTTTTTTCTCTCAAAGGCCATCTCACTATTTTGCACTCTCTTTCTTTTGGCCTCAAAATTATCTTTTTCTTTTTCATTTTGTTTTTCTTTTTCCATGGCTATCTCACTTTTTCTATCACTCTTTCTTTCATCCATATCACTCAAATTTTGAATTTTCAATTGATCCTCAAGAAATTCTTTTGGACTCAATTAAATAGCAAGATTACAAGACTCATCCAACAACAAATTACTAGCCCCACTATGAATATCAATAGGACTCTCATCTTCCACAAGAACATTAGATGACTCATTAACACATAAAGACTCACCTACCACTTCACATTTGTCAATACTAACAACAGTATCAACCACAACATGCACAATAGGGCCCTTCATGGAAGAGTGGATTTGGGCTTATTTGGTTTTCAAATTCATAGCCCAAATCCACCACATCTGCTTGACTAACCCATGAATTTGATATCTCAAATCTGTTTATTTGGCCCACCGATTTATGCCTTTACAAATTATGGGATTTGAATCCATCCTTATATCGGCTCATTCAAAATCTTCTCCTATTCCCTACGCTCCGCTCCGCTTGCTCTATTTTCTCATTTCTTCTTTCGATTGCCGGTGTCTTGTTCATCTCTGGAGGGGAATCAACTGCAGTGGCGGAGTCCTCCTCTAGGATCAATTTTTTTACTACAGCAGTTTCTTCCCAAAAGATTCTGACGAGATTAAACCTTCTAATAGAGTGAAAACGTTGGTTTCCACCTTTGACGTAACTTGAATTTAGATTTGCTAAAATATTTCCAGTTTCCAATGTTTTGTGGACTGTCGCTCTCTGTAGATTCTTGCTTTTTTATTTATCAAGTGGCTTTCCTCGTCTTTATTCACGTACGAGTCTATTTTAAAAGCATACATCTTCTTGCTTTCCAATTTCGTGAAACTGGTTTTGGTGATTGGAGGATTGAATTTGGGGCAAGATTTAGATTTCATTCGGGTTATCTTTTGTTTAGACATTTATATCATCAATTGATAACTACAATTTTCCATTCTAGGATCTAATGAATCTTGTCGGTAATCTGCTCATTTTAAGTTTGGAATTTTGATAGTTTTATGTCAAAACAATATGCTATGTAGGGATCTGAAGCTTCTAAAGGTCAAGTGAATCCGGCTATACCTCGTTCTTCTTCTTCGAAGAGAAGTAGAGCAGCAGAAAATTTGTCAGAAAAGGTTCGTTTTCCTTGGTGTTAGTTTGGATTTTATGATGAAGATTTTACCTCATGGTTATCTGATTGGACTAATGGCCAGAGGAGGAGAAGTGGGATCAAAGAGAAACCGAAAGCACTTCAAAATTTAATTCCAAATTCTAACAAAGTAA